>NW_012110097.1:796436-806436 GCF_000951045.1 Mandrillus leucophaeus
AATTAGCACCACTTGTTCAGGATTGCTATTGAGAAATGCTGTAAATAAACTTCAGATTGGCTGGGCATGTTGGCTCACAGCTGTGATCCCAGCACTTTGAGAGGCGGGAGAATCACTTGAGTCCAGGAGTTCAAGACCAGCCTGGGCAACACGGCAAAACCCTGTCTCTATAAAAATTTAAAAATTAGTGGGGCATGGTGGTGTATGCCTGTGGTCCTAGCTACTCAGGATGGTGAGGTGGGAGGATCACCTGAACCCGGGAAGTCAAGGCTGCAGTGAACCTTGATTGCGCCACTGGACTCCAGCCTGGGTGACAGAGCAAGACCCTGTTTCAAAACAAACAACTCACTTCAACTTAAGGCGTGTTTGCATTTTGATTTCTAATCTTAGCCAACTCCAAAGGCTGTGATATTTGAGAGATGTTTTTAATGATGGACAGTGCCTGCTGGAACCTGATGACAGTGAACGAGATGAATACTTACTATCTGTGGCCTTGACCGGCTTGTGCAGTGGCTGGGTGACTGTGGCCTGGTGTCCTGGGGTGGCCGTGAGGGCCACAGCAGGAACCTGGACTAGGGGATGGGGCTTCAACTCCTGCCATCACCACCTGAAAGATGCCCACTGGGGGACAATCCTCTTCCTCTGTCCGGAGAGTGGGTGACATGGAGGATGCTAAGCCCCCTCTGCTTTCGGAAGGTTTAAAGAGGCAATAGACATCCCTCAGCCTCTTCCCTTCTTAGGAAGGACTGAGTGAGCAAGAAGGGCAAGATATACATCCTGCCGCTGCCCACTGTACATCAGGCCCAGCGTCGCCCCAGGGTGTGCCTGGATGGGTCTTGGTGGCGGGCCAGGGCTGCTGTCCCAGAGGCGTCCAGTCGACAGCTCGGCACTCTCCATGGGGTTAGGGTGGGAGAGGCAGTGCTTGCCCCACACTAGAGGCCGCCTTCTGTGGGACCAGCACACGCAGGACCAGGCGCCCAGGAGCTGCCGGAAGACCACAGGGGAGGTGGGCACAGCAAAGAGCTGATGTCCGGACACCTCTTGGCCTGCATGTAAGACTCTGAGATGGAGAGAGGGCCGCTCCTCCAGGTTTTGGAATCCCAGTGTTTTAAAAAATAAAGACATGTCACAACGGGGTTCTAAAAATTAGGGCGCCTTTTAAACACTTATATACACTTCAACAAATAAGAACTTTTGCTGTGCAATAAAGTGCAGCGTCTGTAGGCTCCAGGTACCTGGGAGAGGCGAGACATCAGAATCCCGCCGTGGGCCGGGGGGTTCCTTTCTGGCACCTTGCCGTAGGGCTGTTTTCATGTGTGCGCTGAAGTCACACAGTGCACATTTCCACACGCTTCCTCATGCAAACTGTTGGTATGTGTACCACATGCTCCTGAGTCCCTTGGCTCATCTGGCTGTAGAGGCTGCAGGCCCTGTGCAGAGACCTGGTGTTTGCAGACAGACTGGGACCTGGGCATATGCTTACTCCTGTGGTCTCAATTTCTCCTCTGCTCTACCTGGCAAGGTTTCGGTAAGGATCAGGGATGACTTATGTATAGTGTCTAACACATGGCATAAATGGTCCTTCCTGTGGAAAGTCACTGAGGGTGAACTTCTGCTGGGTTCTGTGGGATCCTGCTCGAGTCCTGAGCTCCTTAGGAAAACGGGTATTGATTATTGCTTGTGAGCCATGGAGCAGCACCTGAGCTTCAGCGGGCACATGCCAGGGGTGGGCTCCCGTGTAGGTACCTGTGTCTGCTGCGGGGTCCTGGTTTGTGACACGAAAGTGACGTGTGTTTGCATGTGGCAAGACTGACTGCCTCCGCACAGAAGTGAATGAATAAGCCCCCTGTTCTCACACTGGACTGTCAGCCCATCCCGGATGAACGCTTTAGTGGATGCCTTCAGCGGATCCTTTCACGAGTTCAGATCTTTGCATACGTGGGCTTTTTGGTGGGGAAGTCTGCACAGCTATTGTTAGAAAGAAGATTGCGGAAAGGTCCAGTCCTTTCTTTGCACTTCGCCTGCTGTCTCCTGGGGATTCTGTCCCCAGTGCTGTAGAGAAAGGCCTTGGGCTGTGCATTTGTAGACAGACGCGGATGTGTAGGGTGGGAGGAGCTGCCTGTCACTGGTTGGCAGGTATCACATGGTGTGGCAGAGCCTGCAATGTCAGCGTTCCCTCAATTCCCAGCATGGCCGGGCCCAGCTCTTGCTGCTCTGGGGCTGGTGCGGGGAGGGGGCAGCTCTCTGCTGTCTGCAGCCTGTTCCTCTTGCCCTCCAGCCAGGTAGGATGCCTTCCTTGGCCAGGGATATCCTCTCCAGGTCTCATATCCTCCTGCTAAGGGACCAGTGGACACCTTAGTTCCAGCCCCGACCCAGCCTGTCCAAGTGCCTACCTTCTATATCTACAGGCCATATTGTGCCCCCTCTGGGGCTGACTGGGCTTCTCGGGCACAAGCTCAGGGTCCTGGCTGCCCGAAGCTTCAGGGATTTCCTCCATCAAGACATGCTCCCATGAGTGGGTGTTTGGTGACGCTCTGCCACAGCCCAGCCTTTCTTGGCTGGAGGTTAACCTATTGGCTCCCCTACACCCCAGTCATTAACAGGAATATCCATTTCAAAGGTGATGTAAGGGATACAGGCTCTACAGGCTGGGGAGCAGAGGAAAGGTAGGGTCATGACCTGTCTGACCTGGAAGCTTCTGTCTGATTTGCATTGCCCCGAAATTGATGGGGACAATGAGGTAATCACCGGGAATTGCACTCCCCCGCTGAAAACTGAGCCAGCCCCTTTGCATGTCACGACATAGGCACCGTCCCCTGGGCGTCTGGTTCCCATCAGTGTCCCCCAGCCCCGGAGGCTGCCGGGACACCCTCACATTTAACCTTCCCCGCGTGAGGCCGGCTGGGGCCGCCAGGCGGAGGACTAATGAACCTGTACTCAGGGGAGGGGCTGCCCGCCAGAGGCTGGGAGGGACTTTGCAAAAGGCCTCAATGATCTGTTTACAGTGATCTGAGAAACACCAGATTTTTCTGAACCAGACCCTATTAGTCAACCCCGAGTGGGAAGGGGAAGGCAGGCCAGGCCCCATCCATCCAGGCCCTTTTGCCTGCTGCTTTCAACTCCTATAAAGACACAATTACCTTGGGAGGCTGTGGCGGTTCAGTTGATTAGCACGGTGAATTAAAAGAATGAGTCACAAATGACATGTCCAGCGCTTCCATACTGGTTCTTTGTATTCCCATGTGCCTCACCCTGTTGTAAGAAGGTCAAAAATTAGAGAGAGAGAACAATTTTCAAGCGGCTAGCACTTAGGAGCAGAATTAACAATCACTCTGTATGTAATTGCCAGTTAATAGTAAATTGCCTTCTAGACTGTAAAATGCAATATAAACTGGTGGGCACCTAAAATTAAATTAATGAGATATTTGCTGCATTTAAAAGTGAATACTGCAAATTAATAACTGAGTGCAATGCTTGTTTTAATATTTGTCTAATAGTGTACCATTTGCTTGTTTAATAATAACTAAAATAGTCCCAGAATGTCCTACCTGAGAAACTCGCAGTATACACAAATTGAGCAGTTTCGCATTTATAATTCCACCCATAGAAACGCATCAAATGGTTAAGAGTAATAAAAGAAATTATTTTTTAATTAGAATATAAGCATTACAGTGTTATTTGATTAAGACAGATTGGAATTTGTATGCATCTAATTGAAATTATGTTACTGAGGAAACTACTTTCATAGACACGTTTTCAAGTGTGAAGCATCATGGCACAAATGCGTGTGTTACTGTTTTCTAACAATGTCCATTTGGCAGAATGGTTTCCTATTAAACAAAAGCACTGAGGCCGGTTGGGAGTGGTGGCTTGACTTCCAGCATCATTCACGGGACACTGGGGAGGTGGCTGGGTCGGTGTTTCTTACTCTTGGTTTCTTGCACCCGGATGGTTGATTGACCCACCCTCATTTTAGAGATTTCTTTTGCTCAATTAAAGAAATTATCACAAATTACTGGGAGCCAACATGTTGTTTGCGACAGACTGAACCCAGTCACTAAACAGGATATTGGCAGTCGATAGCAACCACATCCAAAGTGGACACAGGGAGCTCTTGACGGCGGAATACCTGGACTGCTCCCAGCCCCGGGATGCAGTTACTAGATGGGAACATAAAAGTGATTATTTTCTGCACAAGGACATTCATTCAGCTTCAGGCTTATGAAATCGTTACTCAACCAGTAATTGCTAACAGTTTCTGTTCTTTCTGATACAGTATTTATGGTTTACTTTTCTTCTTTTTTTAAAGTCATATGTACCTTAAAACTGGCCGTGCGTCAAGGCTGTGTCCTCCAGGGCTGTCCTGGCCCTGGGTGAGGGTTTCCCCTGTCTCCTGGTGGGTGTCCACAATTTAGCCCCACTTCACTCCCCTCGTGAAAGCACTCATGGTTCTTAAGTGCGTTAAAGATCTTTTGTGTGCGTTGAGAGGCAGTCCTGTTAGCACCACGGAGTCAATTGTGCCCTTCGACCACGCCAGCCCCGGCTTGCTGTCTCCCAGGCCAGTGCTCCTCAAACAAATTACTTGGATGCACAGAGCAAATGACGCTTAATTGCCGCCCACAAATCATACTATTTTTACTATGCTCAACTAAATGCTAACGCCTTCCTTCCATGTAAACCACATGCTTTCCTCATGGGTCCTGGAGTTTGGGGACCCTTTGGCTCAGTTCTGTTGGTGACTCTCATCATCCCCGTGACTGACCGTTCGTTCCTGTCTGCAGCAGGCCCTCCTGCAGCCACACTGGCCGTCCTGCTTCAAACCCACCAGTCAGTGGTGTTCCAGGACGTCTGCGTCCCCCCATCACCCCCAGTGAGCCCCCCTGCGAATAGACACCCTCCAGGCACCTTTGCTTTTCTATCAAGTTGGTTCTATCAGAGAATAGCTTGGGTCTGTGTTTTCAGCTCAGGCTGACTGTGGACCTGCCCAGAGTTGGGATAATCACAGGATAATGCATGATTCCAACAATACAACTTCTCCTGACACCACTTTAGCTTTTGTCCTTTGTTTAAATATGGATGGCAAAGGGTGACTTTTTTTTGCACATCAACTGGGGTGGCGTGCATCCGTGCATCAGCCCCTTCCCCTGGGAGTGAGGCCGACCGCCATCACTGGGGTCATTTCAAGGGTCCTCAGGGCCCCTTAGGCAGAGCCACAAAGGAAGGGAGGGAGGGCAGGCTCCCACTGCTGTCCTCCCCACTGCTACATCGTAGCGTCAACCCAAACCATGATCAATTAATCTGCCAGCATGCTAAGTGGGTGCTGGGGTGAGATTCGATAACACAGCCCTTTGAAGAGTGGGGCCAGGAGGGCTTCCAGGGTCACTGCTGTCCCCTCTCTTTCCTGTCTCGAAGGAGGCCAGGAGAATGAGACACACCGTTTGTGCTATTGCACAAGTAGACTATTTGTCCTAATCAGTGACACCCATTTACTAGAATTGCTTAAAATGAACTATACCTCATACAGAAATCGCACATTTAGAGAGTTCCATTCATCATCTGAAAATTGAGGGCCAGTAAACTTTTCTGCTCCTCCAGTGGGATCATAGGCATGCATCAAAATGTTAAAAATGATTGGTGAGAGGGAGCTGTCACCCATTTATCAAGGAAAAGAACATTATTTGCTAATTTCCCAACCAGGCTGGTGACAGGGTGCTTCGTCTTTAGACCCACGGTGACCAGCATGGCCTTTTTGTTATTAGTACAAGTCAAGCGCTTTTGGGCTGTTGCTAACAAGACACATTTGTCTGTCATCCGAGGGGGCTTTGGTCGGTTTCCAAGTGGCTGTGACCAAGTCTGCACCCTGCACCCCGATTGGCTGCTCTCCTCGGGGCCACGCTAACCCAGGAGGAGAAACGAGCTGATAAATCACAAAGTTTCCATGTCAAGGTGAAGGTATTGACTCTTCAGCACCAAACCTGACAAAATGTAGCAGAGAGGAGATGGCCATTCATCTTCCCCAAAGGACAAAAGGGTCATCTGGGTTTCACTTGGTAATTGTCGGGTTGAGGACAGCAGAGGCGGGCCCGGCCCTCTTCCTGTTAAGCCCCCTGAGTAGGTGGGTCCACTGGTCCCGCTCCTCACCCACCTTGCGGTGGCCCTTCTCAGGGCTGCAGGGAGGAGAGTCGGGGGTAGAGCGGGTCATGCTCCGGACTTTTGAGTTTCTGATTGAGAAGGACGTGCTTCTGAAAACAGCTTGGAGTGGGTCCAGGAGATGGTGTGGGACTGTGGGAGAAGAGAGCAGCAGACCATTTAGAACAAAATAAGTGTGATCACCTGAAGTGCAGAATAAAGCGGGGATAGTATGATGTAAAATTAAATACCACAGATCACTCTGGCCACAACTCCCACAGGTTAAACTCTGAAGACCAAGGGAGACGTCAGCACAAACGTGTTGGTAGAGGACCTGAAACAGAAGTGTGTGGTTCTTTCAGCACCAAAGAGGAGATGACATAGATCACTCTGTTGTCCCAGGAGAATAGGAACAAGAACTAAATGCTGCCTCTGTTTCTCTTTCTGGCTTAGAAGTTACCAGTGCCTCAAGCTCCCTCCCACCAGATCTCCATGGCTGGACATCGGGCCCAATGCTAGCAGCCCACGGCTGGAATCGATAGAGTATGTGTCGCTCTGGCGTGTGCCCGGCCAGCTGAGTCAGTGACAGTGCTGGGACCCGGCTGCTCGTAGTTTCATGTGAGGCTGTTTTTGGAGGGTCCTGAGACCTGTCTGTGCACAGTGGCTCTAGGCTGAGGCTTGGATTACAAAAGCCTGGCCTAAGAAAAAGGTGCTTTTCCAAAACTATCATTTCAATCACTTGGGCCTTTTTAATTTGTTGTAGAAAATTCAAAATGAGGCTGGGCATGGTGGCTCACGCCTGTAATCCCAGCACTTTGGGAGGCTGAGGCAGGTGGATCACCTGAGGTCAGGAGTTCAGGACCAGCCTGGCCAACATGGTAAAACCCCGTCTCTACTAAAAATACAAAGAAATTAGCCACGTGTGGTGGTGCATGCCTGTAGTCCCAACTACTCGGGAGGCTGAGACAGGAGAATCTCTTGAACCTGGGAGGCAGAGGCTGCAGTGAGCCGAGATTGTGCCACTGCACTCCAACCTGGGCAAGATAGAGTGAAACTCCATCTCCAAAAAAAAAAAAGCAAAATGAGTAAAACGTAACTTTCGTCTTTTAGAATGGTTTTAAAATAAAGCCACAACAACAAATAGAAGGCTGTCCATCAGCGATGTGGACTGTTCGCTACACTAAAAGGCAAAATAGAAGTTTTCAAATGCTTTTCATGAGCACATGGAGTGACTTGACTTCACAAGAAACCTGAGTGCATGCGGAGGGGCACACACTCTCGAAGGGTCATTACGGAGCGTGCAAAATTTCAAATAGAGAAGCTCCCTTTGAGATAGGAGGCCATGGCAGATTTTGGTCAGCATTGGTGCAAATCATCTTTGGAGGGAAGTTTCTTAGAGGTGCTGCGTGGCTGGGGTCATTCTTTTCTTCCTCTCCTTTCTGGATGCCACCCTCTCCCTGCACTCTTGAGATAGCCCTTTCTACGTCTTCCCAGATAGAAAGCTTACAGCCTGGCACAGTGAGCCCCGGAGCCTCTGAGGCCTGGACCCGTGCTTCAGGCATCTGAGAAAGCCTAAAGTCAGGAAATCCAGGGGGTTGGACTGGGGAGGGTGGATTCTGCCAGGTTTTTCTCCATCTTTTTACCTCTTTATCTTCTCTAGAGGAGGCCCTTGGCTGGGAATCTCCCCGCTGGCCCTTCTTGTCTCAGCCCCGGGCAGCCAGGCTGGGGTCAGTCAGATGCTTGTTGATGGCCATCCCTTCTAGCCCTAGTTCAGAAGACCCACTTGGTGTTTTTCCTAAGGAACATGCTCACACTGCAGAAACATCCCATGCAAGCTTTAGGCCTGCGGGCACTGAGCTTCCAAACAGGCACCAAGCTGAGGGCAGCGGCTCCTCCAGGGCTTTTATGATGGAAGAGCCTTCAGGATGGGTGGCATCGAGATTGCTTTACCACATGCTTGGCATCAGGCCGTGGCCTATCCCAAACTAAAGACCAAACAGGCCATAGGCTAGGGTGGTGATTGTTTCAGAAGTCCACTGAGTCTTAATACCCTGTAAGGGAGAGAAACGTGCCACTGGCAGACACCACACAGGGTACTGGGCTGCAGCTTCACATGCCCCCTGCCCAGGGAAGCTGGCGTTCGATACGTACAACCCCAATGACTGAGTTCCAGGCCATGCCCTGGCTTTGCTGTGGCACCATGATAGTGAACACCTGCCGCGTGCCTGAACCCCGTGTTCGCCAGGGGACTGCTCCCCTTCCTCACCACCCCAGATTCCACCAGCATCGGTGATTCTCCTTTCCTGCGTACTTGCAAAATGCCAACTGGCAGGAATGATCTATTGGATGAGCGTAGTGTGAACACAGTATCTTACATAAAAGTGTGGCATGCTGTGGAAACTCACCGTCAACATGGTTTGGAATCTGCGCCTGGCTCCCAGTGTTCACCCACCTGGACACAGCAGGTGATACTGAGAGATGGGGAAGCTATCGGTTCTCATAGGCGCTCACGATTAGGGTATCAGGTGGGGTGACATACCTGCCCATTCGGCAGTGGGTCCCTTGCTAAGGGGAGTGATGGTCTCCATCCTGGCAGCCTGGGGCCTGGTATCTGGATGGCTATTGGCACGTGCCTGGTGCAGAAGCCACATTTGCCATCACATTGACTCGAGGTCTTGTGGGAATGAAGCAGGACATGGAAAAGTTAATAAAATAGTCAGAATGAAGAAGGTGCTCCATCTGATGACAAGAGAAGCAGACGAGGCACTGGTGGATTTGAGAGGAAGGGCGCCTTGGGGAGGTGGTGGGGAGGGGGCCGTGGAGGCTGTACCCCTGGAGGCTGAGCAGTAGGGGTTGAGGATTTCCAGGCCAAGGAGCGCCAGCTGGGCATGGGGCTATGAGTGGGGCAGGCCAGGGCTGGGTTGGGGGCTGCTGTGGCAAGAAGGAGGTCAGATGAGGACACGATGGCCTTCTGGTCCCAGTATACCTTGGCATTTGGGAACCCCATGTGGAAATAGGACATTTTATAGGAGACACATAATCTAGCATGCTGTGTTCAAGGGCTGTGCTTTTGGGGATTCCAGTGTTTACATTAATCTTGGTGATGTCTTTAAAGCCTCTCTGCCTTAGAACATTCCTTTTCTTCTTTATACAGCCTGAAAAACCAGGAGTTAAAAATGCCTCCATGGAGATTGAAAAGGGTAATAATGTTGGGAAATCGAGTTACACTCCCTGAATGGGAATAGATTCCCCACACCAGGCCCTTCCCCCACAGCTGGGCTCTGTCTTGTTCACCTCTGTGTGGGCCCTGTGCTTTTACACAGGTACGGGACACACCTTTATTCTAAACAGCACTCCGGCCCTGGAAGATGTTTCCTTAGTGTAGACAGAGCTGGCACATATATTCTAATTCAGATGAGGAACGTTACTTTCACTCAAAACACTGTTTTTTGTTCACATATAATTCACATATCATAGAATTCACCCAAAGTATACAATTAAGTGGCTTTTCGTACATTCACAAAGTTTGGCAACCATCAGTCTAATTCAAAAACGTTTTCATCACACTAACGGGAACCTCGTGTCCACTAGCTGTTGCCCCATTCCTCCTTCCCTTGGGGAACGTCTGTCTCTGGATCTGTCCCGGTCCCCAGAAGTGACAGCCATAGAGAAGTGAGAGTGTAGAGGGAAGCACACGCCTTGGGTTTTCCTTTCCTGGCCTCCCCTAGCTCCTGGCAACCATGAATGTACCTCCCTTCCCTATGGATCTGCCTGTTCCAGATATTTCCTATAAATGGGGTCACACGTTATATATATAGTTCTTTGTATCTGGCTTCTTTCACTTTGCATGTTTTCCAGGCTCATCCCTGTT
>NW_012110097.1:811436-813936 GCF_000951045.1 Mandrillus leucophaeus
GCTAAATAATTCCTGGGAATAAATTGTTCGGGAACCAAGTACATTAATTTACGGCTCTCCAGATGCTGACAGATGTGAGGGTGGGGGGAGGACCGACAAATATTAACATAAAACAAATTTGCTTTATTCTTCTTCATATTTCTTCTTCATCCCCGACTTGAGCTCACCCAAGGCTCCTTCTCTAATTATCCACGAGGTCAGTAAGCAAAATTGGGAAGAAGCTGGGAGATCAATACAAATTATCCCTGAGCAAACCAGTGCTGACAGTTTGAATTGCAGCATATGTTTACCCAAAATCAGGCAATTTATCTTAATATCAGCAAAGTAATGCAGCGCAGGTGAAAGGTCAGGCAATCTCTCCCCCTCATAATTACCCAGTTCTAAAACAGGAAAGTGGTATTGATTGGCCTGGCTCGGGGCTCTGTGACTGGACGTGCCAGCGCCTTGCCCTGGCTCGGCAGGGCTCTCGCCCACAAACTCTGCGTGCGGAGGGCTCATGAGATGTGTGTGAGGCCCTGATGCTTTCTCCTCCCGTCGGAGAACTTGCCAGTGATGGCGCAGGGCGGTGGTGGGTTCTGTAGGGGTTCGGGGTGCTGTGGGCCAGAGGGCCACTAGTTGACCAGGCTTTGCAGAACCCAGGAGCTCCGCAGAAGGCAGCTGCTCTTGGGGGCACAGAGGTGGATTGGGTAACCCCACCTTTGGTGATCAGAAGCCTCCCGGAACCACGAATGCGTGTCATTCCTCCTGCAATTTAAAAAGAGAGGGGCAGTTTTTCTAATTCTTGAACGTAAACTCATTGGGCTTCCAGTCGCCGAGCCCCTGGAAGGGATTTAGAGCTGGAGTGGCAGCCCCAGCCCCTTGCTGCGGCCCACATGCAGCCTGGCACGAGCCCACAGTGCACAATTACGTGTCACACCTGAACTTCCAATAGAGTGCCGCGTGCCGCGCTTCTTCTTGGCATTGCTCTGGAGACGTAAGTGCTCTTTGGGCTGAACTGAGAGGTGAAAGGGGCCCACGTACTTACACTGCTTTCAGGTATTTTTGGGCATCGAAGAAGAATACCAATTCAACTGAAACACTGGAAAGCGTCTCTCCCAGAATGAGAGTGTATGGTTATTACAAGTCATAAAGCTTCTGAAAGCTTGCATTAAAGCGTCTATCACCTGTCAGGGGCATTTGCATGAAATCAATAATGGCCGCCCATCTATCTTTTCTGATCACCTTTCATCAGGCCGATTCATTAAGTCAAACAGTCATGGTGATTAGCTGGGAGAGAGGAGAAACCTGACATGTTAGAAATGCAGTGGGCCACCTTTTTTGTTCCCTCATCAGGAAAGGTAATACTTGATCTAATCCTTTTTGGGCCAAGTCGCTCGGCGAGGCCTGGCGACTGCGCACGCGCCCTGCGGCCCGCACGCTGCTTTTGCCTGACACCCTGGCCTGGGCCTGGGCAGAGACATGACAAATTGTCCCCCAAGTCAACGCTGACAGCTTCTGATGATTAATGGTCTGATTATGAAGTGGTTTTACACATATAGAATTTACATCACAGAGAGTTAGAAATTTTGCCATGTCACATACGCCGAGGCATTTTGAAGAGCTTTACTATTTGCAAAGAAAAAAGAGGGCAAAATCCCAGCAAAAGCCATGTCATGTAAAATCAATACATCGGATCAATGCTTTATTAACAAGAAAATGTCTTACTTCACATTCCTGTGCGGACCTTTGTCTCCGGGATGTATGATGGAATGTCAAATCATATTGTGGTCCTCAACTTTCGGGCGCATTATCGAGTGTACGTGCGAGGCTTCCTGCGCTGCTTACAAGATGCGCCAGCACCCAGGCACTCACGGTGACCAATTATTTTGGAGCCACTTGCAAAGGCGACCCCCTAGCCGTCCTCTCCGGAAGCCGCAGTCTTGGTGTCCCCCCCGCACCTCGCAGACCTGCTGAGTTGGGGGGTGTTAATCATCAAATTACTAATGAGTGATGGCCCAAATTGCAGGCAGAGTAATGAATAGATGGTGGCAGGTCTTATTAGTCTCCGAAAAACCTCTGATTTATGTTGTGCCACGCACCGTGGAGTGACTCCACGGAAAACGCCATCTACATCAAGAAGTAATGTACTCTAATAAGTATTTTCATCTTAACTCGTGTCCCCGGGCCTCCAGGCTCAGTTTTTGTTGGAGTCAGGCAGAGCCATAATAAAGCCCGATGGCTCCTTATAAAGCTTGTTAAACACAGTGTGTGCAGTCGGACAGAGTCCCGGCCGTGATTCATGCAGTGTACACAGCGCATGTGCCGCTGATTTATGGCCGCGCACAGTTCATAGTCAAAATTACAATTTGAGGGATAAAAAGATTAATTACTGTTTGTGGCCAGCAATTTCGTGAGGCTGGTGGATTGCAGCTGTAGAATGATAGTGCTCTACATCAGTTTGTAGGCAGCCATTCACAGATTATTAAAGCTTTGCAAGAATAAGTGCTCCTCCTGCCTGGTT
>NW_012110097.1:818936-857308 GCF_000951045.1 Mandrillus leucophaeus
CGTGGATAAGACAGAACACGGTGCATCCAAGCCCCCAGGCACGGCGCGCACACTCTCGGTATGTGAAGGCATTTATGAAGTCCTTTACAACGTGCAGTCAAAGAGGTTAATTGAAAAATTTCTTAATGTCATTATGAAAGAACTAGATTAACCCAAGTTAATTCACTTTATTGTTCAAAATAAAGAGGAATAAGCACTGAACTCACTTGCAAATTTGGGGCGTGAATTAGGGGTGAGATGTTGTCTTTAAGGACTCTGCCAGTTTAATTAAGATATGGAAAATTACTTATTGTTCTTCACCACTAAAGTGCTAGGAATTAACAGGCAAATGTGGTGCCTGGGCCTTTCATATCTCCGCCATGTGTGTGTTTGTTTAATACCCATAAGACTCCGTCATTAAACCTCAGGCATGGATTGGGCTCATTCTCCACTGGCCCTCCCGCATGTCCGTGCACCTCTGTGAGCCCAACCGGACGGAGGAGCCACAGAAATGGCTTTTATTCAGGCTCCTTGTAAAGGCCACAAACAGCGTCAGCACGCACATGCCTTCCTGTGTGTGCCTGCCTTCGAAGTACACGGCAGGGCCAGGACGGGTCGCTGTGGGTGAGGACTGGTCTCCACACCCGCAGATGGAACTGGTACTGAAGGGCAGCGATAGCTGGCCGGCTCCTCCCATGAATCACCTCCTGTCTGCTCTTCCTTTAGGAGGTGTTACTGAAGCGGGCAGCGGACCTGGTGGAAGCCTTATACGGAATGCCCCACAACAACCAGGTAGGTGGAGGGCGGCTGCCCTTGCCCATCCTTCCCCCCATGCCAGAACCCGTGGGCAGCCGGCGTGGCTCCAGCGTGGGCGTTCTGGGCACGAGCATGCTTTTCCAGTGACTCCATGGGAGTCTGATGTGAGAAAGGCTTCCCATCCTTGCCCTCACACTAGGTTCAAGTAGAAAGGATGAGTTGGTGTCAGAACCCACAAGCAGAAAAACTTGTCACAGGGGAGAGCACAGCCTTGAAACCCATCTGTGGTGTGCAGTGGCGGGTGGATGGTGTACAGTGGCGGGTGGATGGTGTGCAGTGGCGGGTGGATGATGTGCAGTGGCGGGTGGATGGTGTGCAGTGGCGGGTGGACAGTGTTGGTGCCACTGGAAACCAGGGAGGGCTGGATGGGCGCCCCACAGCATTCAGGACAGAATTGAGCAAATGTTGCTCCCTTTCTTCTTCTTCTTCTTTTTTTTTTTTTTGAGACAGGATCTTGCTCTGTTGCCCAGGCTGGAGTGCAGTAGGGCAGTCTTGGTTTACTGCAACCTCCGCCTCCCAGGTTCAAGCGATTCTTCTGCCTTGGTCTCCTGAGTAGCTGGGATTACAGGCGTTTGCCAACACACTCGGCTAATTTTTATATTTTCATTAGAGGCCGGATTTTGCCATGTTGGCCAGGCTGGTCTTAAACTTCTGACCTCAGGTGATCCGCCTGCCTTGACCTCCCAAAGTGCTGGGATTACAGGTGTGAGCCACCGTGCCCAGCCAGATATTGCGCCCTTTCAAAAGCATCAGTAAATTATTTTCCTAGGGGAAGCTCTTTGCCTATTAAGAAATAGATTTGGTCATGGTCTGGGCAAGGGATAGTGGGATGCCACCGTCATGGGTCCCCAAGAGTGTGGCCAGCTGGGCCGGGCCTAGGATGATGGGCTGGCTCCCACTTGCTCCTGCTGCAGGAGATCATCTTGAAGCGAGCGGCGAACATCGCCGAGGCGCTGTACAGCGTTCCCCGCAATCACAACCAGATCCCCACCCTGGGCAACACCCCTGCGCACACGGGCATGATGGGCGTCAACTCCTTCAGCAGCCAGCTAGCCGTCAACGTGTCGGAGACGTCACAAGCCAACGACCAAGGTAGGCTGGCGCGCCAGGCGGACCCCTGCCCTGAACACCCTCCGCGGGTTGGTTGAGGCCTTAGCTGAAGAGGCACGTGTCCAGGGCCGGCTGGGGAATGTCCGTAGCGTTCCGTTCTCTCTGGCTCTGCTGGTTTCTTTGCTCAGGAAGACCTTGCTCTGCAGGTCCTCCCAGCCAGTGCTGGCCTAAGAACACTCAGAGAGAGCCCAGTTACTAAGAACGGCAGCTCCCCTGGCTGCCATGCGGGTCACTGGTATTTGCTAGAAGTTTCCCTCAATGTGTTCGTAAGTGACTTTGCTTTCCTTGGAAGACTGGACTAAGCCATAGGATAGCCATGGCCTAGGGAGCCGAGGAGAGCCTGCTTGGATGCACTGCACGGTGGGATTTGGGTCTAAGTTTGGAACGAATCCATGGAGAGAGACCCGCATTTCCACACCCCGCACCCCATCCCACAGTACAGTGACCTGGGCCGGCCAAGGCCGCTGCATCTTGCCGTTTGGGTCCATTTTAGTTTTCCTCCTTGCAGAGTGCGCAGGCAGTGATCTTAGAAAACAGCTCACCTGTACTGCTGATTTTGTTCCCATCCATCCACGCTCCCGTGGCAGGAATGAAGCTTCCATGTCCCCTGACTGCCCCCATGTATAGAAATAGAAACCATACAAATGAAGAACCCCAAACAGCCTTTCAGGGGAAGTTACGGCCACAAACAAGCTCTCCTTGTCAGTCATGGCATTTGAAGGTCTACAGAGGCCGAAAGTTCACAGAGCGTGGGGGGACAGACCAGGAATCCAAGCTTTGATAATTGCCTCTAAAGAGAAATGTGAAAGCCACTGACGGTGAGATCGAAGTGCGCCCCGGCTGGCTGTCGAAGCCGGCAGAGACAGGATGGGGCTCACGGTGAGACAGTGGCAGCAGGGTTGGCGTGATAAGGTCATCCGAGCTGGCAGCAGGCGTTAGAGCAGGTGGAAAGCACAGGGTCAATTAGCAATGTTAATAAATGATATAGATTCTCGGGGAACCCCCCCCCAAGTGTCTGTCGCTGATAATAATGTTATTTTTGGCCGGGGGGGGATTTCAACAGTCGGCTACAGTCGCAATACAAGCAGCGTGTCCCCGCGAGGCTACGTCCCCAGCAGTACTCCCCAGCAGTCCAATTACAACACAGTCAGCACTAGCATGAATGGATATGGAAGTGGCGCCATGGCCAATCTAGGGGTCCCTGGCTCGCCTGGATTTCTTAATGGCTCCTCCGCTAACTCTCCCTACGGCAGTAAGTGTCTGTTTTTGTCACACGTCATCACGCAGATTCATATTCACTACCGAGTTGAGTGTGTGCATTGCTTGGGTGTTCTGTGATGTGAGCTACTGGATAAAAGGAAGGGTGGCCCTGGAGGCTGGGCGTCCAAATGGCGACCATAAATTGACCCAAAACGGGCCCGATGTGACTCATTGGAAACCAAAACAAAATCCAAACAAAATGGGCTGCTCAATTGGAAGAGAAAGTCCAGTGCAAAAGAGCTTGCCTGTTATCCAGAGCGTGGCCGAGCCAGACGCATGTCATGTTTTGTTTTTGTGCCCCCGCCCCCCGTCCGAGGCGAGGCCTTTGGCGCCGTCTCGCCGTGGCACTGTGCCGCGGCCGCGCGTGCTGACCGTGTTTGCTTTGTTGCAGTAGTGCCGTCCAGCCCCACCATGGCAGCCTCTTCGGTCACCCTCCCTTCAAACTGTAGCAGCACACACGGCATTTTCTCATTCTCACCTGCCAATGTCATCTCCGCAGTGAAACAGAAGAGCGCCTTCGCGCCCGTGGTCCGGCCCCAAGCCTCCCCTCCTCCTTCCTGCACCAGCGCCAACGGGAACGGACTGCAAGGTGAGGGTGGTGCGGGGCCGGGGGCCAGTGTCGGGTCCTCTCCAGGGGTGGGGATGGGAGTGGGGGTGGGGGCTCGGCCTTTCTCCTGGCACCTCTGTGACCGCTGCATGTTCTCCCGTGGCCCACCTTGATGCGTGCCACCTCTGCCTGGTGTTCAGAGCAAGGACCCCTGTGCACTGAGCCCCAGAAAGGACCAGATTCCTCCTCTTGGATTTTGTCCAGTTCACCCTTCCGATGGCACCTAGTGTACTTTCGGTGGAACACCCTGTGCCCCTAAGGGGGTGGGACCACGTGAGAGAAGGCGGGAGTGCGGTGAAGGTCGCCATGGTCATTGTCAGTCTGATTCAGCCACTGGGCCTTTGCCCGGGGCCTGGCACTTCTCAGTGCAGGGTGGTTAGCGCTTGCAGCCTCCTATGCACAAAGCAGCAAAAATAGCCCTGGCATGGGGATGGCAGGGCACCATGCCGCCTGTGGATCCCATCTCAAAATCTGCCTACCCTCGTTGTCCCGAGGCTGGGCCTTGGTTCTCCACTTTATTTGCTGGACCATGCGTCCAGCAGGGCTGTGCTGTCTTTTGGAAAGGGATGTGCGTCTAGACCCAGGGCCAGGTGTGTACCAACACCAGGTTGCAGTCTGTCTGTGGACAGGAGCTGGTTTTCCCTATGTGCTCTCTCTCAAAGATTCAGGAGGGAGAAGGGCCGGCCCCGCGGGCACAGCGGTCCACAGATGAGGCCACATGGAGTGGGCACCTTATGTCTGCCCAGTGCCTGGCCCATCTGGACTGTGCAGGCTGCACGTGGCCTGCGATGTGTGTGACAGGCAGAGCCACATGGGTGCCCCCAGGCCTCATGAACTTGTGAGTGGCCCTTTGTGAGGTGCTGAGGCCCGCAGGCACTTAAATTAAGTGGCCGTCATCTGGCCTCTTTCAGACACCACCTTTGGTATATGCTCCTCCCAGTGACTCAAATCCAGTTACTCCTTTAGAAACATGAACCCATTCAACCAGTATTTACTGAGCACCTACTATGTACCAGGCTCTCTGCTGGGTGCTGAGGACGTAGCCGCGGAGAAGACAAACTGGCCCTTTTGTGAAGTCGGTGGCATATTTCACTTTGATGAACTAATGCTCAAAAAAGGAACTGGAAAGGTATCAGTGATTTGAAATCATTGTCTTCACAACATGCGTTAGCGTATGAAGGGACGCCCAGGCCCCCGAAGTGCCGCCGACTGGCCTGCGTGCCATCAGTGGGCACCGCACCAGGGTCGCTGCAGAGGCAGGTGGTGAGGTGCCGCGGCGCTGCCCGCAACATGGGGTCAGGCCGGCTGAAAGATGGCACCTCCTACGCGGTGTGTACATGCACAGGGCTTCCAAACCATAAAGTTGTAACGGTGAGTCGGAGATAAATTAATATCGTTGAAATTAATGAACTGAGAAATCGAAGCTCACGTGACTACATGAACAAATGTATTAATATGTTATACATCAATTAATGAGAACGATCATTCTGACAAAAATTAAACAACAGTCGCGGTAAAATATTTTAAATTACATTCGTACCAGGAGTTCACGTGAAAGCGTCAGCCCCGCTTGGCGTTTTCGTGCAAAGTTTTCTCTTCTTTCCTGAGAAGAGAGAAAAGGTCCTGACGGCGGTGCCATGACTCACATCTCTCCGTGGCCCTTGCCTGGAGGTTCCAGGGCAGGTGGGCTGTGAGTGGCTTTGATTCTGGAGAGCCCCTGACTCACCATTACGATACAGAGAGATGACCGCATGGTCAGAGCCCAGACCTGGAAGCAGAGGGGAAACTGAGGCCAGTCTGGGTCTCACATAGGGAGCGAGAGCAGGGCCTGTGAGCCGGCCTTGGCTGGCGTCATGGGAGTGACCAGGCTGGGTCGCCTCTCTCGGCAGAGGGGGTTCTGGGCCTCCGTTGGCTTTGTACCCTGCACTGGTCAGTGTGGGGAAGCTGCAGCCTCTGCACACAGCAGTGCCAGGAGCCCCTCCCTTTTCCAAAAGAAGCCTTTGAGGAGGGCTGCAGGAGGGGCAGGACCGGGGGATTTTTGTCCCCACGTGCGCCCCCACCTCAGGAAGCAGATTCCCCAGCACACCCTAACCACGCCCGAGGCTGGTGAATGGAATTGTGCAAGTCCAGCCTCCCAGTTGAATAGGGGGGAAGGGCAGCCCCGCCCGCATCTGCATTGGCAGGAGGGCGCATGCGGGGAGCCTACAGTAACTGCTCTGTCCTTCTGTCTTGCAGCTATGTCTGGGCTGGTAGTCCCGCCAATGTGAGGGACTCCTGTTCACCTTCCGCAGCACCCAGCATCAAAGGACGGACTTCAGGGGACACGTTTAGTATATTAAGACATGCTGATGGAAACAGTATCTTCAAAAATAGCAGCAGCAATTGAAATGCTACAAAAGACTTTGTTTAAAGATTTTATTTAAACTACTAAGAATCAACATGCAAACAGCCTCCTTCTTCATGAACAATTCCATTTTATTGACTGAACTTTTCTCATATTTTCACATTTCTCAGTCCTGAAGAATAAGGAAAACAAAGCGACGCCTATTTTGTATAAAGTTTCTGACTCCGTCTTGGCCATGTCTAGTAATTGCTATGTGTTGGGAGAAACTTTGTGAATGCACCATTTTGATGATCATGAAACGCTGATGAAAAATGCCTCCAAACATTTTTCTGTACTCATACTTAGATTCACAATGGTTGTGTATCTCTATAATGTGAAATATTTTTTTGTGGTGATAAAAAGGGGGCCAAGGAGGTATGAGCCATCAGACTGGAAAAAAGGATGACTATATGATTAGGAGAAACTGGGGTGGCAGGGAGGGAGGGAGGGTTTATCATTGCTTAACTTCATCTTAATGAAATGAAACTTTGTAACTTATTGTAGTTAGAAATTGTAACTTTGATATTGAATTCTCTTGCCTTCAACAAGCACACTGACAGAGAAAAACGCTACTGTCTGTTGGTTCCAATATTCTCCCACTGCTAGAGCTTCCTGTTAAGCAAGTGTGATCTGCAACATTTTTTCAACTTTTGCTAGCACTGTATACTATTGCATTCTTAGGCTACTGTGAGGTCTATGTTTCTTGTACCAGAAATTGTCCTTTTGACTTCTAGATCCTTCTTCCCTAATGTGTTTTGTATGTGGTTATAAAATTGTAGACTTTTGTGATTTTGCCAAAGTTGTAGCTAAATATTTATACACTTGTCTTGAATTTTTTTCAGATCCACTTAAAATATTTAGAAAAACAAGTTTTATTCCTTATGTGTCTTATAAGGAATAAAATGGTCTTCATTTGACACTTACTTTCCCATGAACACTTGCAGTTGCTAAGGGACTTTATTTTGTAACATATCAATTATAAATATTGTATTTATCTTTGAAATTTTGTACATTGCTTTTCCCGCCTTTTCCTTTTTCTTCTTTCTTGTCTGCGTTGGTTTTTGATCATGGCCTGGTGTTGTGATACTGGGAAGAGCATTAGCCAAGAACTTGTCTCTTTGATCTGTTTCGTTAAGATGAACCAGTGTCTTTACATTTCATTTGTACTTCAAAAATATGCTATTGTTTAGACTTTCCATCTTTTTTTTTATTTTGAGGAAAAGTCAAATTCATTGTTTATTTTTATATTATTTTTAAGTTATCTGAACAAATACTTTTGAAAAAAAAGTTAGTTGTATAGTCAAAACAAATCGGTGCCACCCGGCCGTGACAAATCCTACGAGAGTCTGTGCATGTGGAACGGCCGCGAAGAGGCGACACCATTTGGGGCTGTGTCCTTATTTTATTTTATTTTTTTGTAGAATGTAAAAAGTCATTTTAGATGCCACCCATGACTTTGCCACATAGCTGAACTGTGTTTACTGGAAAAATTCAGAGGCCTAAAGTTTAAAATAAAATTTACTTCTGATGTTTTAATTAAAATGTTTGCCACATTAACTTCTCTGATGCCTTAAAAGTGGACTTCTTTAAAGAACCTTTGTGCTATTTTATCACAGGCTTACACAACAATTGTTAATAAATACTTCATTTGGAGATTTATGGTGTAAAACACACAAACACACACACAAAAGCACAAGCCCGCTGCATGACCCGTCTCTCCTTTCTGGGACTATTTCTGCTGCAGCCTGTACCCTCCTGGGCCCACCTCCGAGTCACAGAGGTTTCAGGGGGACCCAAATCACTGCTGATTTTTAATTTTTTTTTTAACAATACATTTTTGTGGTCAGTTCCAACAGCACTGTCCGTACTTTTAAAACTGGAACGACCTCCTTCAGATATTGTGCCTCTTAGTGCCAAACCCACAGTGAGACCAAAAGTGTCAGGTTTTTTTTTTTCTTTCTCCTTTGCACTAAATGCTTTGCAGACACAGCACAGCACAAACATTTTGCAAATTGCAGCAGAAATTCAATTTAAAAAGGAGGGACTTTAAAATACCTTCTTGACAAAAATCAACAATGCACAACTTAGAAAGTGTTCATTCTAGGGACAAAATTAAATAAACAGAATGTCCCCAGGAGTCAGCAGGTCACAGTCTGGCTTTGTGACAGTTGACAAGGCCTAGCTACATGGGAAAGCCTGAGAAGTCACTTTGGAACTAAATTGCCTCCGTTTTATTTTGTACGAGTAAGGGTTTGATCTACAAAAGAGCGCACATGGACGCACTGAGAACGCCTGCCAGCTTCCCCATGCCCTCACTTGGTTTGTGTTTTAGGTTAAGTAGTCAACGCCCACATCACTTCACTGTCTCAAGACTGAGCACTTCACTAAATGGTAGATTTTACTGTTAAAGACCCTACAATAAGATTGTTTTATCTGTACATTTTTTCAGATATTTAACTGTATAAAAATGTTCATTTTACACAATATTTAATTAAAGTATTTCTTGTCTGTGAATTTCACTTTTGGTAATTCTGTTTTGATTATTAAAATGACTGACTAAACACACATAAAATTTACACCGGGGGTTTCATTTGCACATGCCGGGTTCTGAAGCTGCAACTTGGCCAAGATAAAAATGATCCATAGTAGAACTTTCCACAAAGTTATCCAGCCTCCGTCCTCTAACCTGCGTAGAGACAGAAGTTCAGCAAATTGTCACTTACGTGGTCCTGACCCCCAGAGGTACCATCTGTATGCATGCTGCACTCTGGGCGATGCTTCTGTGTCACACATGCTCTGTGGGCCACAGCAGTGCCAGAGTGACATAATCACTGTTCCAGCACTTGTCTTTGGGAACTCAAACAATCCCAAGGCTCACTGAGGGGCTTGATAACCCACTCCCTCCAGACCTTCTGCCCCAGCCCCTCTGCTTCTGAATAGTGCACTGGGCAGGTAGAGAATAACTGCTCCAGTGACCCCAGACACATGCTGCTTTTGGCTCCACAGTTGGGTTCCACTGGGCAAGAACCAGGCTTCGGAGAGAGAGCGCAGCAGCAAAGGCTCTGGATGGGTGTGCAAACACCAGGGCACCCAGATGACTGTGCTGCCTACGGTCTGCAAGAGGGGCATCACCGATTCCACTGCCACCACAGTGGCACAGCAGACCCCATGCACCAGCCCCGGGCGCTGCTGACTGCACACTGGTAGCCAAATGCACCAACTCTAATGAGATCTGCCTTCAACACTGAGGTTCTAATTTACACACCGACGTTCGGCTCCTCTGAGTTTCCCGTGCTCCCATTTCACTCAGTATTTTTTCATTTTCTCCTCCATGAAAGGCTGGGTTTGCATGTTTTGGCTTGCAGCTTTATAACACATACACATAAGTGTGATCCAAATTACTACTCACAAATGTCATCTTAATTACTTGTTCTGCTAAGCAAAACAGGAAACAATTATTCAAAACATAAAGAAACTTGTGAATACCTTTTTCTCCTGTCATTGACAATCAGGTTCTGTTTCAGACTTAAAGAGACAGCACAGAGAGAGGCTTATAAGGTACAAGCCTGAAGGCTGCCCGCTCCCCTCCCCTGCAGACTCCCTTCCAAGTGGCTGGAGGCTGGGGCTGGGGCTGGGACAAGCAGTTGCTGGGCAAGTCGCCTCCTTTGCACTCTGCACTGGTGCCACAAGTACCCAACGTCCTGTAACCAGGGGATGGAGAAATTATGTTTGTGTTTCAAATCAGAAGCAAGAACTGCCTTCTTTCAAAATGCACGCCAATTATTGTGAGGCCGCCTTTTAGGGTCTTTCAAGCTTTTAAAGATTATTCAAAGCACTTGAAATGGGCTTCAATCTAATGCCTCATTTCATTGCATTAAACAGCCTAGTTAATAAAGAATCAATATATTCAAAGGGCAAGGTTATCTTTTGTCTATAAGGGGTGGTGTCATTCTGAACCTTTTATAGTTCAAATGCTGAAAAAGACCTCATGAAATCCATACTCATCAAGTGGGTCAACGCGAGCGGTAAAGAGGCCCCTGAAAGGGAAGAAAGGCTGCCCTCCTCTAAAACAGCCCATGCTTATCTCACTTGCTCCGAGCGCCCAAAGAAGTCCTCAGAAATGTCAATTTCTCATCAAGACAAGAGGCCACGCTGATCATTTTTTCCAGAGAATACATACAATTAAGAGAATGCAGAGAGGCGGCGGTGGCAGTGATTTGTGGCTTATTCCGGCCCCATGAGCTGCGATCTCCCTCCCAGCAGATAAAAAGGGTTGTTGATAACTGAAGTGTCAATATGCCGAAGAGTGAGTTTTGAATGTGAGTCCTTGTGCTTTGAGCTCACTGGGCCGATCCCAGGCCCTGATAACGGCGCAGCTGCCAACGGACACCACAGGTTGGCCCTCACAATTAATGCCATGAATAAATCACACAAAAGAGTTGGGATGCTTTATACTCGGTGAGACAATCCCCTGTTTTACCCTTCAAGGATTCCTTTTATATTGGAATAAGGTTGCTTTTAATGAAATTTAAACTCATCAGAGGAAATCAAAAACCTCCAATCAGATTACAAATTGATTTTTTGGTCATTTGTCATGTCCCAGCGTAGAGCCGCAGGTTTCACAGGGAGCGAGTTGCCGTCGTGGCGGGGCTGGGAGTGAGCGTGGATGCAGCTCCTGCTCCCACCCCTGGCTTGGGACAACCCGTGGTCGGGCTCCTCAGTAAGTAGAGGCAGCCCTGGTGACTCCTCGTGCCCCACTGAGTGCAGCCGACTGAACCTGTGACAAGAACAGGTGCCAATCATGGCTAATTCAGTGGCAGCTTTATAACCTGGGATGTCGTCCTTGGTAAAATTCACAGTGACTTCTAGGTCTGCACTCACAGATCCACGGATGGCCACAGACACACGTTCTCTGGGGAGTGCCATCAGTTCTGGTGAGTCTCCACCCCCATCCCCACCCCTCCAGTTGGCTCTACACTACCCCACAGACAGCATGATACAGAAGCATGCGGGTCTCCCAGTCCCCATGTGCCAAGACCTTGAGATCTGGGCAGAGAAAATCTTGGCTAACTCCTAGCCAGCATCCAGTGGAAGCCCCAGTGCTCTCCTCAGCAGAGCCTGCCCTGCCCCCCAGGCCACTCCAGGGTGGTGTCCCCCTGGGGAAGACTCGAAAGCATCGGAGGCCGCCAGCCTCCAGCCTCCCAGTGGGTCTCCTGAGTGCCCTGGATGAAACTGCACCTTCCTTACCCCTGCAAGGGGGCACCTAGTCAAAGCTGAGGGGGGAAGCTGAGGTCCCACTGAGTCTCTGGTACTTAGTGGGAATCTAGAAGGGCCTTTTGTCCCTCCTGGAAAGACTGGGGCCGGGACAAAGTGAGGGCAGGCACTACTTTGGGAGGAGGCGAACACTGTTTCTGATTGAAGATTCCTCAGAGAACATCTGTTAAATACAGTCTCCAAAGTGAGTCAAATACTCCACACATCTAACAGCAACACTCACCTTTGCCGCCCCCGGTGATCTGCGGAGCACTTTATCCACACCGTCTCTTTTGTCCTCCCACAAAGTGCTGTGCTGGAGCTGGCTCCCCACTTCCAGGTGGTGACACTGCAGTTCAGAAAGTTCAGATGATGGTCACTAGGCTGAAACGACCAGGGCCCGAGGCCAGGTGACGTCTCCAATCTTCAAACCCTACCCTCTCTCCACTGACTTAGGTTTCAGGTATCTTCAGTAAGAAAGACTGGCTGGGCACGGTGGCTCACGCCTGTAATCCCAGCACTTTGGGAGGCCAAGACAGGCGGATCACTTGAGGTCAGGAGTTCAAGACCAGCCTGGCCAACATGGTGAAAGCCCGTCTCTACTAAAATTACAAAAAACTTAGCCGGGTATGGTGGTGGGCACCTGTGATCCCAGCTACTTGAGAGGCCGAGGCAGGAGAATGGCTTGAACCCGGGAGGTGGAGGTTGCACTGAGCTGAGACTGTGCCATTGCACTCCAGCCTGGGCACCAAGAGTGAGACTCTGTCTCAAAATAAATAAATAAATAAAAAATAAAAAAAAAAAGAAAGAGAGAGAAGGAGGAGTATCTAAATGGAAGTGAGGAGAGAAGTCACACTTCCCTGAGAAGATCCTAACCAAGCCACCCACAGGGTTTGGAGAGCCTGACTCAGTCGAGGCCACCTGTACAGGCCACAGGTGGAAACTGGCTTGCCCAGTGCAGCTCAGTTGGGGGTCAGAGGGCCCTGCCTCAGAACATAACCAATGTCACACTTCTATGCTCCCAAAACCGGAGGCAAAAGACCATTTCTCCCAGGGACTTTGAAGCTGCCATGAGGCCTCGGAACCGCTGGCTCCCTGTGCTCTCCATGGGTTTCCTGGGGTCCTCATGGGGTCCACATGGGGTCCACACATGGGGCTGGTGAGCCAGTGTGAGAAGGGTACACTGAGCCCATCCCATGGTGCAAGAGTGGGAGGGAGATGCAGGTTAGGACTGAGGCAGCCAGAGGGGCTGGGCTGCAAGGGGTTAGGCCTGCAGCTGGTACCCAGCAAGGGCTCAACAAAAGTCAGCTTCTGTGACTGCCAGCAAGGTAATAATGGGCTAAGGATGGAGTGAAGAAGAGGAAAATAAGAGCAATCATGATTTGGAGGGTAGACTTGCGATGAGTAACAACAATATCAAAAGTGTTGGCTGAAAAAGACACAAAGGGTCAGAAGGGGACACAGGTGTCTCTCACCAGACTGCCCCATCAGACCATCCCCTCTCCCAACACTCCACATTGATGGTGGGCCATGGACAACGACGGTGTTGGTGCAGCTTGCTAAGCCATCACAGGGTTCATTAGCTAAGCTAGATATAAAACTTGTTTTTCCACCTATAAGGGACCAGATCCTTCACTGCCTGTGCTACTATTGTGGGGCTGGCAGAACACAGGGCTGATACAGGGAAGTTGCCATCAGGAGAGAGAGAAAAGATGCCTGTAACCATCTCAACAGAGGGTTTATATTCTTAATATACAATGAGCTTTTGCAAATCAATAAGACTCAGTGGAAACCCTAAAGAGAAAAGAGGCAAATTTACACTCCATTCACAAGGGCACAATAAAAGTGATCAATAAGCTTAGGAAATTATATTCAACCTCATTTAAAAATACATATCAAATTAAAATAATGAGATGAATTTTTTTAACCTATTAAATTAGAAAAGATTTTTCTTGAAAGCTAATACACAATGCTGTTGATGGAGGAAGGGTATTCTTACAGTAGTCAGTAGAAGGGTAAATTGGTACAAGCCTTCTGGAAATCATTCTGACATATCAAGAGACTTAAAAATATTCATATCCTTTTTACTGACTAATTCCACTCCAAGGAATCAATCTGAAAGAAATAATCAGATATTAGACAAGACTTTTAAGTCCAAAATTGTTAGCTATGGCAATATTTATCAAAAAATTGGAAAGAACCCAAATGGCTCAAAATAGAAATTGGTCATTAAATTATGATATAGCCATTATAATGGAATATTATATATTCTATTAAAACATAAAGATTATGTTTTTGAAGTATATCTAATAAAATACTCAGCATCAAATGACATAAAATTAGGTAAAACAAGCATATAATACTGTTTATATAGAACATAATTCCAACTCGTAATTTTTTTTTTTTTTGAGACAGTCTTGCTCAGTCACCCAGGCTGGAGTGTGGTGGCGCGATCTCAGCTCACTGCAAGCTCCGCCTCCTGGGTTCACGCCGTTCTCCTGCCTCAGCTTCCTGAGTAGCTGGGACTACAGGCGCCTGCCACCACGCCCGGCTAGTTTTTTTGTATTGTTAGTAGAGACGGGGTCTCACCGTGTCAGCCAGGATGGTCTCGATCTCCTGACCTCGTGATCCGCCCGTCTCGGCCTCCCAAAGTGCTGGGATTCCAGGCATGAGCCACCGCGCCCGGCCCCAATTTGTAAATTTCTATGTAGAGAGAAGACAATAAATAATATATAAAAATATACATATATTTAGAAAAAATACTGGTCAGAGTTACAGCAAAATTAACAGTAGGTATATCTGGGAGGTGAAAACTTACACATTACATTCATATTTTCCCGGTTTTCTTCTGAATAGACAGGCAGGGTTATGTGTTGGAGAACACTGCTCACCATATCACTGTCTCACCACTCTGCCCTCCTGCTACAGTGAACAAGGTAGGGGAGACAACCAACTCAGAGCCATCAGATTGGTCTAGAACACTGAGGCCTGATGGGATGGGCATTGGTGCATGGCCACCTGGAATCTGAGCTGGGGCTGACATAGTGCTGAGAGAGCGGACACCAGACTGGCAAGTGGGCAGGAAAGAGGAGAGGTGCACAGGAGTGTGGAGATCTGGGCTGCGTGGTCCAAAGCGGAGAGATCCTAAGGGAGGAGTTCCCATGAAGCCCCACTGAATTCCTTGCTCTGCCTTTCTCAGCATGTCTCTGGGGACTGATACTATCTTCACTTTTATCTGAACTACCTGGAGGAAGTTTCTGCTGCCTGCAACCAAACAGTTACTGACCAGGCAAACTAGGGAAAAAAAATCTTAAAATTAGCATTATAAGAGAATCAAAAATAACTTACAAGATATGAGGTTTAGTAAATACATTTAGCAAGATTAATGAATACAAGGTCAATATACAACTGTATTTCTATGACAATAATACTATTTTTATAATAGGAATTTTTAAAATGCCATTTAAAAATTTTCAATGCCGTTTACAACAGCATTAAAAACGCCAAATACTTAGAAAGAAAGCTATCAAAGTTATGCAAGATGTCTGCACAGGAAACCACAAAATTGTACTGAGAGAAAATTTTAAAATCTTAATAAATGAAGGAATATACCATATTCATGGATTGGAAAAGTACCTGTTGAGATGATGTCAACTCTTCCTCCCAACACTGACCTACAGATTTAGTACAATCTCAATCAAATTCCACTAGGTGCTTTTCTTAAAATTGATAAGCTCATCCTAAAATTTACTTGGAACTGTAAATGATCCAGAGGAGCCAAGGAAATTCTGACAGAGACAGAGGCTGGAGGATTTGAACCACCCAAACCAAGACATTTTATGAGGCTGTAATAACTAAGACACTTTGGTATTAGAACAAGAACAGACAAATAACCTAACAGCACAGATAGTCCAGAAACAGACCTCCTATTCATGGTCACCTGATTGACGACAGAGGAGGCACTGAAATGCAGTGGCAGAGAGCGGCCTTTCCAATAAGTGGTGCTGAGGGTAGTGGAAACACACATGATAAAGACTGGATTACGCCCTTCTCACACATGTGAAAGGACAAACTCAGATGGTTGGGCACCCTAAGATATGACGATTCCCCAGCTCTGAAGAGGAAAGGAATAGTGTGTAGAGACCAAGTGAACAGCTGATGTTAAACCAAGGTTAAGGGAACACCCAAGATCTAGCAATGAGCTGGAGCTATGAGCACCCACTGGCCTGGGCAGGTATGCAGGAGGGAGAATCTTTAAAGGGAAGAACAAAACCCAGCCCAGTTCCCTCCAGCTGACTCCTTGGGCTTGTTCACCTAGGGCTGCATCAATGCCTTGGACAGGATGGAGACCCAGAACTTTGTGGTAGCTCTCACGGGGGAGTTGGTAAGAGTAGGCAACCTCAAAAGGTAGCTGTTCTGAAACACTTTCAAAACGTCCTATGGTTTTATTGTTAAAATAAATTAAAGATCTAAATCAACTAAAAATTCCCATGTTCATGGATTGGAAGACAATATTTTTAACAACACAAAATTGATCTACAGATTCAACGCAATCCCTACTATAATCACAGTTGGCTTCTTTCTAGAAACGAATAAGCTCATCCTAAAATTCATATGATATTGCACCAGACATGGAATAACCAAAAAACACTCTTGAAAAAGAACAATGTTAAAGGATTCCCATATTTTGATTTCAAAACCTATTACAAAGCAACAGCAATTGACATTGTGGTACTGGCATAGGATAGACATATCAGTGAAATAAAATTGAGAGTCCAGAAGTATAATTATGTGTCTATGGTCAACTGAGTTTTGACAAAACTGCCAAGGTCTTTCAATGGGAAAAGAATAGTCTCCTCGACAAATGGTGCTGGACAACTGGAGAGCCACAAGCAAAAGAACAAAATTATATTTGTTCCTCACATCATACAAAAAATTAACTCAAAATGAATCAAGGGCCTAACTGTAAGAGTTAAAACTGTAAAAACTCTTAGAAGAAAACAGGGGGCTCTTTGTGACCTTGAATTTGACAATGGACGTGACACAAATCTTAGATGCGATACCAGAAGCATAAGCTGCAGAAGAAAAATAGATAAATCGGACTTCACCACAATGAAAAACTTCTATGTTTCGAAAGACACTACTAAGAAAGTGAAAAGACAACCCAAAGAATGAGAGAAACGATTTGCAAACCACTTATCTGATAAGGGACTTGCACCTAGAATGTAAGAAGAACCCTTTTTTTTTTTTTTGAGACGGAGTCTTGCTCTGTGCCCCAGGCTGGAGTGCAGTGGCGCAATCTCGGCTCACTGCAAACTCCGCCCCCCCGGGTTCACGCCATTCTCCTGCCTCAACCTCCCGAGTAGCTGAGACTACAGGCGCCCGCCACCTCGCCCGGCTAATTTTCTTGTATTTTTAGTAGAGACGGGGTTTCACCGTGTTAGCCAGGATGGTCTCAATCTCCTGACCTCGTGATCCGCCCGTCTCGGCCTCCCAAAGTGCTGGGATTACAGGCTTGAGCCACCGCGCCCGGCCAGAAGAACTCTTACAAATCAATAATATAAAGACAAATCACTCAATTTAAAAATAGGAAGATGACCTCAATAGACATTTTCTCAAAGAAGTTATACAAATTCCTAATATCCATGTGAAAAGATGCTCAACATCATTAGTCATTAGGTAAATGCAAGTCGAAACTACAATGAGTTACCACTTCACACCCAGTCAGATGGCTGTAATAAGCAGGTCATAATAACCAGTGTTGGTGAAGATATGGAGAAATTAGAACACTCACACATTGTTGATGGGAGTCTGAAATGGTGTCACCACTTTGGAAAACAATCCAACAATTCCTCAAATGGTCAAACATGGAGGAAACAAATATGACCTAGTATTTCCAATCCCAGGTATAGACCCAAGAGAAATGAAAAACATAAATTCACACAAAAACTTGCACATGAATGATTATAGCCATAGTATTCACAATAGCTAAAAGGTGGAAAACGCCCAAACGTCCATTATGACTTATTTATTTATTTTTTAAAATTATTTATTTATTTATTTATTTAGACAGTCTCTCACTCTGTTTCCCAGGCTGGAGTGCAGTGGCACAATCAAGGCTCACTGCAGCCCTGACCTCCTAGGCTCAAATGGTCCTCCCACCTCAGCCTCTTCGTACCTGGGACTGCAGGCATGCATCACCATGCCTGGCTGATTTTTGTATTTTATCAAGAGATGGGGTTGCACTATGTTTCCCAGGCTGGTCTCAAACTCCTGGTCTCAAGTGATCTTCCCTCCTCAGCCTCCTGAAATGCTGGGATTACTGGTGTGAGCCACCATGCCTGGCCATGAATGGATTTTTAAAACATTGTACATCCATACAACAGAATATTATTCAACCACAAGAGGAATGACATGCAGAAACATGCTACCACATGGATGAATCTTAAAAACGTTATGCTGAATGAAAGAAGTCAATAACCAAGAAACTCATATTATAGGTTTTCATTTGTGTCATGTCCCGAATAGATAAATCTACGTACACAGAAAGTAGAGGAGTAGTTGACTTAGGGCTGGGGGACATGGAGTGATGGGGGTGTCAGTCAAGGGGTATGTATGGGTTTCTTCCCGAGGTGATAAAAATGTTCTAAAATTGACTGTGGTAGTAGTTGCACCTTTCAGTGAATATGTTAAAAAAACTATTGTACACTTTAAGTGAGTGCACTGTATAGTATGTGAATTATTTCTTGAAAAGTCTGTTATAAAAAATTAAAAAGCCCTGTGGTTTTATCAGAGCATAAAAAATGAACATTATTTTTCATGAAGAATTACTCTTAAGTGTTTTGGTGTTCTGGGGAAACCATCTTTCCTGGAGCACATGGCCAGGACTCATGCTGCAGGCTGGCACATGGGATCCCAGGGCCCTCCTGCGTCTTTGTCCTAAGATGGCCAAGACCCCACCACCACCTGCTCCCCAGGAGGGGCTGCTTGGTGTCCACAAACCTTGGAGGGGGAAGGTGGTCTTGCAGGCCCCTATTGACCCCTTATCTCCAGGCCACCAAAGTGGAGATCATGGCTCCTAGTTCTTGCCTGGGGTGAGACCAAGGCAGATCCATACTCCCCACAAGGTCTTGGCCCCACATGGCGCCAGGTGGGAGAGCCTGCTCCCTCCCCGGCCTGGACTCTGCCACTGCTCTTTGGAGGCCACTCTTGGTCCTCTGTGGAACACACATACACAGGGCTTCTCCTCCAAGGTCATTTCCAAATGACATGAAGGAAAAGTAAAATCCTTCCAGATGGCTTTTTAAAAAGCAGTTTCATTATTTTCTAAATATTTCAGAAGACTCAGCTCCACTATTTTTAACATAGTTCTTTTCTTACATTTCTTTAAAACTTGTTGTCTCTTTCAGTCGGATTTCAGGAGTCTTAGCAGATGCCACCCCTGCCACCCTGCTCTATGCCACATCAGTGCGTCCCTGGCGGATGGTTGCAGCCTCCTAACTGGTCCCCTCACTCCTGCCCTTGCCCTGCAGCACTGTCTCTCTGTGCCTTGACACCATAGCCAGAGGGGCCCTTAAAATGAAAGGAATACCACCCTTGTACCCCCTCCACAGACCTTCCAAGGGCCACAAGGACACTGAGGGTCAGCCACTACCCTGCCACACCTCCCCGCTCTGCTGCTGCAGAAGCTCCTGCTTGAGGCCCTGCGCTTGCTGTTCCCTCTCCCTGGAGCTCTCTTCTGCAAAAACACCTGCTGTGCTCCCCAACTCATGTCTCACCCCTGGCCCAGGGAGGCAGCCCTGCCTGCCTGTCTAAAACTAACCCCCACCCCAAACACCACACATATACCTTTCCCTCTCCCTTTCATTTTATTTTTCTCCTTAGCACTTACACCATTTAATGAAGTTTAGGCTTTACTTAATTAACTTCTGCACTGTCTCCCCATGAGAAGGGAAGCCTCCTGAGGAGAGGGGCTGGTCTGCTTGGATTATGCTGCATCCCCAGAACCCCAGCTTGTGCAAACTAAATTTTCAGGGAAATAGTGTTCCTTACTGTGTCTTCAACCAAGGCAAGGGTTCTTAACCTAGGGTCCATAAACTTGAATGAAAAACAAAAATTTAACTTTATTTTCACTAATAGCTATAAAATTCAACATTTCCTTATGAGTATAGGCAAGAAGCCACAGTCATTTTAGCAGTATCAGATTGTTTATGGTTGTCGTGACTTGGAGATTCTGGTAATAATTAGCTCAACTGTTCCTAGATTTTGTTTAATGCATGAATAATGAAGAAGCACATATACAATTATATCTCAAATTTTATTTTTAATGTTTTGCTAACTATTCAATATAATTAATTTTTTCTGTGATTGTATGTATTTTATTTTGTGGACAATAAAAACATTGTCCTGGGGAAGGGGTATGCAGGCTTCACTAGCCTGATTCAGGGGTCCACGCACATAACAGAAGCAGGACCCTGGACCAAGGCATCTGCTTCTGTGCTCGAGGCACACGGCTCAATATCACACGACAGTGGCCCATTAATAAACCAGTTCTTTCATTATCTAGCATGGTTTTGCTCCACAGTGCATAGTTCTTGTGTTAGTTTATAATACACATTCATTAAAGTAATAGAACTACATAAAAAGAGCTCCAGACTTAGGCCTGACAGCCTCTGTGCAGGCCAAGTGGGTCATTCAATGCCAGCTCCATCCTGAGTATTTGTGAAGACCTTGTGGTAGGCCAGGTCCTGAGCCAGAAGAAAGACAGGCATTAAACACGTAATAATCCCCCCACCCCTTTTTTTTACTTTCTTGTAATCCAGGCTTATTTCCCAAATAAAAATCATGAACATGTATTTGAAGATAAAGGTTAATCCTCCTTATCCCAACTCTGCCTAAACCCCTTCAGCTTGCAGGCAGATGCACTATTACCAGTGGGCTGTCAATCTTTCTGGACCTTGTTTGAAGGACATTACAAACAGACAGACATCTACATATAGTTGTAAAACCATGAGATGGATCATACAATAACTTTTATATTATTCTCATCATCCTTCCCCCATTAGCACTTACTCTTTAGCACTTACACCATTTAATGAAGTTCCCTGTCAGTACATGTGGATCCACCCATCCTTTTTCGTGGCTGTAGAATAATCTGTTGTTACATATGAAACCACATTTATGGAACCAGTTCCCTCTTGAAAATTTCATACTCTTTGCTATTAAAATGTGTTATAGTAACAAATAAGTAGAAAATGAAAAAATTTAAAGATACCATTAAAAAAGATACCCCCACAGGCCGGGTGCGGTGGCTCATGCCTATAATCCCAACACTTTGGGAGGCCAAGACGGGCGGATCACGAGGTCAGGAGATCGAGACCATCCTGGCTAACACGGTGAAACCCCATCTCTACTAAAAAATACAAAAAACCAGCCGGGCGAGATGGCAAGCGCCTGTAGTCCCAGCTACTCGGGAGGCTGAGGCAGGAGAACGGCATAAACCCAGGAGGCGGAGCTTGCAGTGAGCTGAGATCCGGCCACTGCACTCCAGCCTGGGCGACAGAGCGAGACTCCGTCTCAAAAAAAAAAAAAAAAAAGAAAAAAGAAAATGAAAAGACAAGCCACAGAGTGGGGGAAAGACACTTGCAAGATATATATCTCACAAAGAATTCATATCGGAATATAAAGAACCCCTGTATATCTTTAGAAAAAAGCAGACAGTCTCACAGAAAAATGGATACAAACCTGAACAAGAAACATAAAGAAAATCATATATCCAAATAGTAAATTCACATCTTAAAGATGTTAAACTTCATTAACCATCAGGAAAATTAAAATTAAAAGATAAAGTGATACCACTGTATCTCCACCAGAATGACTAATCTGAGAAAGTCAAACAATATCATGTTTTGGCAACGACTTGGATCCACTGGAAGTCTCACATGTTGCTGGTGGGAATGTAAATTGGTAGAAGCACTTGAGAAAACTCTTTTGTAGCTTCTACCAAAGCTGAACATTATGACTTGGCAATCTCACCACTAGGTATACAACCAATTGAAATGAGTACATATATTCACTAAAGTATATGCACAACAAAGTTAATGGCAGCAGTATTTTTAAAAGTCAACAACCGGAAACATGGCGAACATGGTCACGGGTAGCAAAATGTCTAAATAAAATTGTGTCATATTCATACGATATGAATATTGTACAAAATAATGAGAATACATTTGCTATCATTATATGCATTGATATGAAATGAATCTCACAAACATAATGTCAACCAAAAAAAGTCAGACACGAAAGAGAGTACACTATATGATTTCCCTTTATATCAAGTTAAAAATAGGCAAAACTCATCAATGGTGTGAAAAGGCAGAGTTGAACTTACCCAGGTAGGGTGATAGTGGCTAGAAGGAGGTCAGAGGGAGCCTGCTGAACTCCAGATCAGGATTCAGGTAGGTTCACCTTGTGAATTGTATGGGGCTGGATGCCTACGGTTCTTGAATGTCGCAGTACCTAGCTCCTACTTCAATAAAAAGTTTATATTTAAAAAGTGCTATAGAGAACATCCTTGCACTCGTATATTTGTGCATTAATCAGTGTTTCTTCAGGAAAGAGCCCCTGAAGTGGGGTTTTTGGCTTATTTGTTAAATGTATACTTTAAATTTGGACAGGTGCGGTCAAATGTTCTTATTCGCCAACATGTAAGAAAATCCCTATTTCACCCCACCTTCACCTGTACTAAATACATTCATTCCTTCATTTAAAAGTATTTATTGTCAAAAGGATAAATATGTCTAAGTCTGCTTATATGAGGTATCTAGAGTGGTCAAATTCATAGAGACGGAAAGTAGAATGAGGGCTGCCAGGGGCTGGGGAGGGGAGGATGGAGAGTTATTGTTTAAAGGGGAAGAGTTTCAGTTTGCAAGATGAAATGAGTTCCAGAGATTCATAGAGGTGATGATTACACAATAGTGTAAATGTACTTCCATGCCTCTGACCTGGACACCTAAAACATGATTAAAATTATAAATGGCTGGGCATGGTGGCTCATGCCTATAATCTTAGCACTTTGGGAGACTAAGGCAGGAGGATCACTTGAGCCCAGGAGTTCAAGACCAACCTGAGCAACACAGGGAGACTCTGCCTCTACAGAAAAGACAAGACTCGCTGGGCATGGCGGTGCATGCCTGTGGGCCCAGCTACTCGGGAGGCTGAGATGGGAGGATCGCTTGAGCCCAGGAGGTTGAGGTAGCAGTGAGCTGTGATTGCAGCGCTTCACTCCAGCCTGGATGACAAAGGAAGACCTTGTCTCAAAAAAGTTGTAAATGTCATATATCTTTTGGCAAAGTTAAATAAATGAAAAATATATTTACTGAGTGCCTCTTAGGTGCCAAGCACTGTTCTGGGTGTTGGGAATTTAGCCAAGAATAAAACAGACAAACATTTACTGTTCTTGTAGGACAAACATTCTAGTGAGAATACTTGCAGTCCAACTTTTTGCTAATCTGATTGGTGATAATAAAATCTTACTGTTTTAATTCACATTTGCTAATTCCTAATACATTTTAGCATATTCTCACACATGTATGTAGCTTTTATATTTCTTCTGTGAACTGCCTATTGATATCATTTGCCCATTTTTTATTGGGTTGTCTTTTGCTTGTTAATTTGCAAGAGCTCTTTGTATTTGATGGTGGTGGCCTCCTTGTTTATATGTTGCAAATATCTTCTCTCCGCCGATGACTTCGCTTTGGGCTTCTCTCCCTGTGCAAAGGCCCCACCCCTCCCCAGCCAACTGTAAGTCAATCTTTTATGGCTTCTAGTTCTTTGTTTAGAATGACATTCTCCATCCTAAGATTAAAACACAAAATTATCTTACACTTTATCTTAGTAATTTGATGGTTTTCATAGTTTTAGCCTATAGTTCTTTAATCTCTCTAGGGTTTAATTTTATGTTTTATACAAGGAGAAATTTGATTTTATTTTTTTCCAAATGGGGAACAAAGTATCCCCAAACCATATATTGAGTTGTCAGCTCATCTTTTCTACTGATTTTAAAGATCACATGATTCATTTCTAAATTATTTTTTATTTTTAAATTCCCTTCTACTGACCTTTTAGAGTATTCCTGCCTAGACTCCCATCTATTGTTAATTCTCATAGTTTAAAAAAATGTTAATTCCCAGAAGAGCAAACTTCCTCTAAGAATCTTAATAGATTCTCAGCTATTTCTGTTCATTTACTCTTCCATGTAACTTTTTTTTTTTTTTTTTTTGAGATGAGGCTCTTGCTTTGTTTCACAGACTGGAGTACACTGGCGTGATCATGGCTCAATGAAACTTCGAGAGCCTGGGTTCAAGTGATCCTCCCACCTCAGTCTCCCGAGTCGTTGGGACAATAGGTGTGTGCCACCACCCTGGGCTCATTTTTAATTTTTTTTGTAGAGATGGAGTCTCCCCGTGTTGCCCAGGCTGGGCTCAAACTTCTGGGCTCAAGCAATCCTCCCACCTTGGCCTCCCAAAGTGTTGGAATTACAGGCATGAGCCACTGCACTCAGCCTAATTTCAGAATCAGTTTGATGCTGTACACAGTTTTATAACATGGGGGCTGTTGATGAAATAGAGTTGCTCCATTCAGATACATATTAAGTCTCTTCATTTATTACATAACAATTTAAAAGCAATTGCAGTAGGTGCTTTGCAGGAAACCTATTCAGTGCTTTGAGAACACAGAATTGGGAAGGCCTTCCTTGGTCTCGGCCAGCAGCAGGAATGAGGGGGTTTGAGAAATAGGAAGGCTTTCTTCCAGAAATCCTGCGTTGGTTTATTCTGGAAACTGATTAGAAATTAATGAAGCAAAGTTGGGGTGGGGGACGAGTCTTGCAAACACAGCAAGAACAGCATGTGCTAAGGTCCTGGAGCCACAGAGACGCCACAAGAGCAGAGTGATGTCAGGAGGCAGGCGTGGGGCGTCTCCTCTCGCAGGCCTGCAGCTGGAATTTCCTTGTGTAGTTGATACAGACCTGTCACCCTCCAAGTCCTAATCCTGACCTTAACTGGGAGCAAGGAAGATACAGATTCACAGAGCCAGGGACTGTCTGAGTAATGAGGGTCCTTAGAGGTCACTTAAGTCCACCCATCCTCATGTGGATTGGGGGATTAGCAGAGCCAAGGTCATAGTGACCGTCAGTGTGGAAATTTCACTGAAGGGATCAAAAGCCAAAAGCCGGTTCTTTGAAAAGATCAACAAAATTGATAAATCTCCAGTAAAACTGATCAAGAAAACTGAAAAGGGAACACCGCTATAGACCTGATGAACATTAAAAGGATAGTAAGAGGACATTGTGAAAATAAAAAGGCTAAGAAGTTTGACAACACAGAAAAAAAATGAACAAATTCTTTGTAAAACACAACTTGCCAAAACAGACACATGATGAAATGGAAAATCCCAAGGATCCTGTGTCTGTTAAAAAGCAACAATAATTAAGACAATGTGGTACTGGTAGAAGGCTGGAGAGACAGATCACTGGAACAGAATAAGGAGTCCAGAAAAGGACTCACATATATAAAGTCATCTGATTTTTGACAGGGCACCAATGGAATTCAATGGAAAAAGAAAATATTTTCTATTTTTATTTATTTATTTTTTTGAGACAGAGTCTCGCTCTGTCGCCCAGGCTGGAGTACAGTGGTGCAATCTGGGCTCACTACAAGCTCCGCCTCCCAGGTTCACGCCATTCTCCTGCCTCAGCCTCCCGAGTAGCTGGGACTACAGGTGCCCGCCACCTCGCCTGGCTAATTTTTTGTATTTTTAGTAGAGACAGGGTTTCACTGTGTTGGCCAGGATGGTCTTGATCTCCTGACCTTGTGATCCGCCCGCCTCGGCCTCCCAAGAGGTGAGATTTTTTCATATCTCACCATATGAAAAAATTACTTTGAGATGTATAATTGGCCCAAACAGAAAAGTTAAAACTATACAACTTCTGGAAAAAACCCACAGGAAGCTATCTCTAAAACACACAGGAAACTATCTCTATAGACTTGGGATAGGCAAAGATTTCTTAAGCAGGACATAAAAAGCGCTAACAATGAAAAAAAACTGATAAACTGGACTTCATAAAAACTTAAAAATTCTGCTCATCAAAGGACACCATAAAGAAAATACAAAGACACACTATGGCCGGGTGCAGTGACTCATGCCCATAATTCCAGCACTTTGGGAGGCCAAGGCAGACGAATAGCTTGAGGCCAGGAGTTTGAGACCATCCTGGTCAACATGGAGAAAACCCATCTCTACAAAAAACACAAAAAATAGCAGGGTGTGATGGTGCATGCCTGTGGTCCCAGCTACTTGGGAGGGTGAGGTGGAGGATTGCTTGAGCCCAGAGGTCAAGGATGCAGTGAGCCAGACTGCACCACTGCACTCTAGCCTGGGCAACAGTGAGAGACCGTATTAACACAAAAATTTTTTTTTTTTTAATTAAAACAAAGACACGCCACAGACTAGGATAAAATGTTCACAATGTATACATCGGAAAAGAGCTTGTCAATATGTAGAGAAGACACAGATCACAAGAACAAACCAAGAACACTGCAGTACCGGGCTGAGGCCCAGCAAGCAGCGTCTCATCACTAACAGGCCCCAGAATAAATCCCAGGGAGCCTCGTTGGGCCCCTCCATGCACGGAGCTTCCTACCTGGGTAATACTGCTCCTTCCACGTGCTAGATGTTTGCCTTGTTTGCTGGCTGGAAAAGAACTTGCGCCTTCAGTGTTCACCTCATAGGGTGATCTTATAGGGTGCTGCTGATTTTCTTTCCCCCAAAGTAAACACAGCACGTAAACACCTGTGGAAAGAAAAGGTAACCCTTCCTTCAACACAGGAGCAGGGTGGAGAGCACAGTGGGTTTTGGCCCAAACCTAAGCTGCTCGCCCACTCCCTGCTAGCCCTGTGAGCCAGGGGGAGGCCCTGCCAACCAGGGGAGGCAAACACTCCTGTTCTTGCTTGGACCTAAGCCCACTGCTTGCCCTGCTGCCCACGCTTCTGGGAAAAATGGGGTGAACAATGGTGTCCACATTCTCCTGCAGCCAAGGATATTCCAAATCCCCAAGCTGGGGCCTGTGCAGGCAGCCCTGAGTGCCAGTGGACAAAATGTCCTGGGCCTTCCAGGGCCACTGAGCTCAGGCACACAACGGACACTTCCCCGGCTTTGCCCTCGAGTGGTGGCCTCATTGCCTCTGTCCAGTGCCAGTTTTTGGAAAAGCTGCTCCACCCTGACAAGCGTGGGTCCCACTGGTGCCCCAGGCAAAGCCAAGGCCCAGGCACCAGAATCTACCTTCTAACATCAAAGCGGCTGCTTCTGCGTGGGGCCAAGGCTGACAGGGTGTAGGCAGGGTGGGACTCAGGTTACAGAGTGTGGTGATGGCAGATGCCGGGGCAAGGCCGTCACAATGAGTCCTTCCTGGCCAGGTACCAGCCTGGTCCTGTCCAGTGGGGCGGGGACAGCCTGAGGGAGGTGCCTCAAGGAATCCAGTGGCCCTGGTGGCCACACTGACCCAGTCTCTCCAGCCTCTCCTGGCCATGCAGTGGGTGTGGGCAGCAGTGACCAGAGTGCTCAGGGCCTGCAAGTCCACCACCCAGGGATGCCTGGGCTCCAGGCAGGGGTGCAGTAGAACCCCCACAAGGCTGGACCTTTCTAGGCTGTGCCTGGTGCACAGAGGCCTCTCGGGGACACAGGAGGATTCCAGCCCCAGGGGGCTCACAAGCTGCCAGGGAAGAGGCCGTCTCCTGCATGGCTGGGTCCTGTCCCGGCTGACCCAGCAGGCGGGTGGGGATGCTGGCTGTGGTGGCCTTGGGGAGGCAGTGGCAGTGGCAGGCACAGGACCCCACAGGGTGGTAATGCCTGTGGGAAAGACTCATCCTGACCACTCAGCGTCAGGGAGTGGGCAGGAGCAGGGCTCTGAGCATAACAGAGGGGCTGCCCACCAAAGAGGGGAGGGGGTGCTGGCTTCCTGGGAGATGCAGGGTGGACGTAACCATCATTCAACACAGGGTGAGCCGGCAGCAACGCTCAGGCCTCTCCCATCAATGTGGGTGAGGGGGGAAGCTTCAAAGATGCGTCGGTCAGCCCTGCCTCCAGGGACCCCTCCATGTGGCAGGAAGATGTCTGGGGGTGCAGCGAGCCACGCTTTAGAGGGCTGCCCAGGGCCTCGGAAAAGAGAAAGACCTGCCAGAACCGCCCTCTGCCCTGGGTCTCTCGGGCAACCAGGCTGTTCAGTCCCTGCAGCCCCTCCCGCCTGGCTCCTCCAAGTGACTGGCTCCAGGTCCATCCCCTCTGAAGAGCCAGGACAGCGGCCTCATGGACCGCAGAGGACTCAGGACCGGGTCAGAGTCCAGTCGTCCTCAGAAGAGCAGAGAGACCTTAGGAAATGCCGACTCGGAGACTTCTCATCTAAGATGAGGACATCACCGCCTGCCCCTGGAGGGCTGCTGCCAAGAGCAAGGAGAGCCTTGTAAACTGTAAAGTGCCGTGCTCGTGGGAGGTGCTGGAGGGCCCTGAGCTACCTCTCTGGGCCCCCTGGGTGGCTTTAGACGATCTCCTACAGAGGTCTGATCCATGCGGGGAGACTAAGAGACATAGAAGCAAAGAAATTTAATGAAGCGTTTGTGTGAGTTTCAGAGGAATTTCGATTCCAAAGGCAGTTTTTATGGGCAGCTAAAGCGTCTCCTTGACAAAAATAAGTTTCTAACGAGGAAGTTATGGAGCAACTGATGAAGCCCAGGTACTGTAAATCATTAGCAATGGCCGGCCTCCCGCCAGGGTCGCTGGAGGAGCTCAAAGATGCGGAGACAGAGATAAGGAATAAAAATAGAAAATAGATCTCAAAAAACACAAATAGTTCTCAAAAACACTGGAAAGCTGCTGATAAGATTTTTCTTCTTTATAAAAGCTCAGGGATAGTCCGAGCATTAGAGGCCACTGAATGGTACCTTTAGGAATAGCGGAGATGGGAGGGAAACCTGGTTAATGAGAGACTGAGGCACCCCTGCTGTGGCTCCAGGGCTGGCAGGTTGAGGAGGAGGCAGATCACAGAGATAAAAGGGGAGGCATGAACCCTAGGAGGAATGCTGATTTCGTTGTTTAAGGCTGAGAAATAAGAAAGTAGCAGCAAAAGGCCAGCCCCTAATCAGAACTCTTTGTCTGGCAGAAGTTCATGCATTTAGACTCATCAGGGTGGGGACGGGAGCTAGGCTGTCGGGAGGGCCATGGTGGGAAGAAGACGCTTTGACGATAAATACGAACTATCACTCTGACATCCAGACCTGTGGCTGCTACTTCCCCAGCCTTTGCCAGAAGAGGCTGTCTTAGGCTGTTAGGGCTCCTATCACAAAATCCCATGGACTGAGTAGCTTGGAAACAACAGAATTGTATTTCTCACAGTTCCTAAGGTCGGGAAGTTCAAGATCAAGGCACCAGCAGATCTGCTGTCTGCCCTCTGCCTAGTTCGCAGATGGCACCCTCCTGCTGTGCCCTCCCAGGGTGGCAGGGCCAAGGCAGCTCTCTGAGGCCTTTCATAGTAAGGGCACCCATCTCCTTCATGAGGGCTCCACCCTCACGACCTAACCACCTCCTAAAAGGGCCCACCTCTTAACAACATCACTTTAGGGGTTAGGGTTTCAACATATGAACTTGGGGCTGGTGTGGGGGACATGGACATTCAGACCATAGCAGAGGCTTTTGGGGTCTGCTTTAAAGAACAGAGAAGGCTCAGCTGAAAACAAACCATTGATTTGCACAATGTGGATACGCTACGCTGTCCAAAAGTAATTTGCCTTCTCTGTAGATTGAGGTAAACTTCAGAAATAGCCCATTGGGTCTGGAAGGGCACTGGGCTAGACCATTAGGTTTTGTACCAGGCTCTGAAGCTCCCTTTGGAACTGGCCCCTTGCTACCCTGGCAACCCAGTGGCTTCAAATAACAGTTGGGGATTCAATGAGGCATCTCTGGTTTGAGCAGGAGGCCTGCAGAGTGTGGGCAGCAGCGAATGGTCACTGGGAGAAGGCTTTTGCTATGACAATTTCACACAGTCCGAGACCCTGGTTTGTTGCTTTCTTTTAGCCAAACACACTTCAATCACTTGCCTGCAAACACAGGAGCTTCCACGCTGTGCTCAGAAATGACCTCGGTGTGATGGTTTCTTCCGAGACCTGCAGAACACACAGCAAGACGAAACCAGTAGGAAAACGAATCTGCGTTAAATGAGAAGCACCTTGCACCATTTTAACACATAGCTCTGTTTTGCAAACAATCTTGGTTTTTCACCATAATTCAATTGACAGTTGGAGTAACTAGAAACAGTTTTCGGGGGAAGGGCTTTTCAACATGAAACTGAAGAAATCAGTCAACTGGTCTCCTTCCCATGGATGCTACTGGCAGGTAACCAAAGTTGACTGGTTAGATAATAGATAATGAAACTTGTAGCCACAGAGGACTAGAAAAATTAATTGCGTTTCATGGAATTGTACCACAAGTTGCCAAACCGAAGACACACTTTATGGTTCGGGTTTCCTTCTGCATTTAGTCAGTGAAGTGGTGTCACCCTTCTCAAACAGGGAGCCCGGGAAATGGCCACAGGTTCTCTTTGTGATGTTGGCCGTCTTCCTCCACCAGCGCTAAGTGGCCTGTGCATCGGGAGGGAGAAGTGGCTCCTTTTTAACCCTAATGGATTTACCCAGACCATTCTCTTCATTCTCCTAAAACCCAAGCCTTAATTATCTCGGTGCCTGGGGGACTCGGTATAGAGCCGTAAACATCACACCACAGAGTTTGGCTTTAGGAAAACCAGTTTCTTCCTATGAAGGCATCACTTCTTGGGACAGACAACGGCAGCACTTCCAGCTCTGCCCCATACTGTCTTGGGGACAAAGGGGAAGGAGCACCAGTGGGGAACCCTCCAGCCTTGGCAGGGGTGTGCACCCATCACCCAGTTTGGAGCAGCCTCGATGGGGCAGGGAGCACCGCCCAAAGTGGAGGATCTCCCTTGCAGGGAGTGAGGAGATGATGGGCTTTGCATCATTTTGGGTTTACTCTGCCCAGAAAGTTCTAGGGGCACTCGAGGGCTCACACTTAGGCAGAAGTCGATCCTGTGTTTGCTGTGATGGAGAGGAGATCCTCACCATTGCTTTTTCTCCTAGAACTTTTCTAATCAGAATGGATCTCGCTGTCAGGAGGCCAGAGGCCATCAGAAGTGAGCTATGGGCAAGGCGATTTCCTGGACATGCAGACAGGGGAGCTCGGTGCTCTCAGACTTTTTTTTTTTTTTTTCGGTCTAACAAGAATCAATATTTAAGATTATGCAATGTCCGTACCAGCCTGAAGTAGCTGCCAACCCAAGGACAAGGGTTAGATAATTTACAATGCAAGGAATCCATTCTTTTGAGAGGGGGAAGGGAAAAAAATCAAGATTTAAGCTTCTTATCCTGGGCTGAACTTTTCTCCTCCATTCTTAATGGCACTGGGCGTAAATAAACCATCCATTCTGTTTTGTATGAATGGTCTGTACTTTGCACAGATTCTGTGGAATCGACAGGCCAGTTGTAGATCCTTGACCACAGGTTTGAGCTATGACTGCCTTGGAAACAGCACTTATTTACATTTTTTTCAACATACAGTACTGTCATTTAGCCTGATCAAAATCTACCCTGATCTTCTTTTACCCCAACAATCAGCAGAGAGAGCCTTTTTATTGTCGGCAACTAATGGTTCTTCTGTCCCATATTTTTAATGTGAAAATTAAATATTTATAAATGCCTCGTCAATAGCATCCCATAACCAGGTCCTCCCGAAGCCGCAGACCGGGGCCCGTGCTCACTCACACGAAGTCAGAGGTCACAGGTCAAGTGAGCAGCTCGCAGCGGCTGTGGGGTGCATCTGCTGTCACCAGGATCTGGACAATTATTTATGGGGCAGGGCTTATTTGTGAAAAAGCCCACATCATGGCCAGGAGAAGTTTCCTTTGTCTCCATAAAGCGCCTTCTGGTGAGGTGTTTATTGGAATCACAGGCTCCTGCTCCCTGTCGGTGACCTTCCTAACACTGTCCATTTTGAGGTGCCTCCAGGAGGAAGCTCTCCGCTTTCCCAACCCTCAGAAGAACTTTGGTGCGACACTTTCCAGGCCCTGGGGGACAGGGGCCATGTGGATGGGGATGGGGAGAAGGGACTGGGATGTCTAGGGTGCCTGTTCCCCCCACTGAGGATGGGGCTTGGTTGGAAGCCAGTGGTGGATTTTAAACAGAAAGCATGCACCCTGTGTGCTCCTGGAGACCCGTGGGGGCATCGGCCTCAGGGGGTGGTACTGCAGATGGCCAGTGCCGGGAGGGGGCAGGGTCCAGAAGGGAGACCCCGGCATGGACCAGGGCAGTGGCAGAGCAGAGTGAGAGGAGGCTCCGGTGGGGGTTGAGGGTTTAGTTGACAGACAGAGGCAGTAGAAAGGGGTTTAGCCACCCCAGGAGAGATGGAGGAGAAGCCAGGCCAGCTGCTGGAGCACGGCAGCTCTTCCACGCGCACTGTTCCACACACCTTCAAAGGGCAGCACCGCTACCCAGGTGAGCGAGCCTTCTCAGCCCAGAAACAGACAGTCCCATGAGGGAGCCCTGGGAAGCAACCTCTCAGGGCCTGGCTCGGGGAAGTGGTGAGCCAGAAGCCACCTGGCAATTTTGGGCAAGCCACACGCTCGCTCGGGGGCTGGGTATCCCCTCCCGAAAGATGCAGGCAGTGAGCCTTGCCTATTTTCCTTAGAGGGCTCTTCGCAATATGAAGTGGGATGGTGGGGTCCCCGGGGCTGGAGGACGAAGGGGGTCGATGATCGATAAGGTCTGGGTGCGCCCCACTGCTGGACACTAAGGGCTCTGGGGAAAGAGCGCCGGCGGGGTCTGTGCACCAAACATAACCAAACCCGATTGAAAACATGGGGGGAGCTTTCTGAAGACTTGAAGGAAAGACAGCAAGGACAGAAATCTCCTGTCTCACCCTCCCACCCTGAATGCCCTCCCACGCTGGGGCAAAGGGCAGAAGGAAACGGAAGCCCGTCTGCTTTTCCGGCCGTGCTGCCCACGAACTGAAGCTGCTGGCAGGCTGCGTATCTCCCTGACTGTGGCCCCATCCAACCCCTGACTCCAGAAAATAGAGCCAGGGTGACGCAGGAGGCGACCCAGCCAGGAGGAGTGAGCCCCGCCTGGCTCAGTCCCTGCTGCTCCGTGGGGCCCAGAGGCCCCTGTTCCTCTACTGTGGGGAGGCTGCCATCTGCTCTGCCCATCTCTTGGGATTACTGTGAGTTTCCATAAAATGAACAACGTCCGCACAGGCACGAGCTTCGGAAACCGTCAAGTGCTGTCCACGTACAACGATTACTCTGGTTTTCACGCATGAATTCATGGATGCTTCTTCAAGCTCCTGGGGTCAGGGGGACCACCCTCCTTCCTCAAAACAAGTCAGAAAATACCCAGAGTAAGACCGGCACAAACATCTCATACCCAAAACCAGCTCTGCAATTGCAAGGCATGCTCATGATCTCTCTCCTCCCCCTGCTTCTCCCCACCCCCCATCCCCTTACCCCACCGGACTGCAAACTCCTAGAAGGCAGGGCTGGTTGCTGGGGCCTCCTGCTTGGGAACCCCATCAGAGAGGGGAGGAAATGAATATGCAACCCTGGACTGTAAATCTCAATGTCTGGAAGGCACTCTTCCAAGACAGGAAAGCGAGACGGCTAAAGCACCCTGGTTAATAGTGATGCATTGATAAAGTGATATTGATCATTATTGAGACTGGTCGGCCATCCACGGGGAAACACAAAACCAGCGGGGCAGCCTGGGCGAGCATGCACCTCTGTGGGCCGACCCGAGGGACGGCCGGCCCTCGTAACTCCGCGATGATGATGAACACGTATTGATTTCTTTAGTGCCTCTCCTCAGCCCCAGAGCACTTCATGCACTTATTGGAAAGTGCCTGAAACCAAATTGAAGACAGGCCCAACGAGGAGTATCAATCCAAACGTTACAACAGGTCTTCAGCTGCCCCGGTTCCAAACACTTAAGGAAGCGCTGTGCCCTACTCTGTTCAATAGCTGCCTCCGCCTTGCCAGGAAAAGAAAAAAGAGGAGGTTAGTGTCTACACACGACTTCCAGGGAAGGAGCTCGAGCAGTCCGCAGATCCGCGGACATCCCTGCACGCTGTGCTCCTCACTCAGTGCACACACTGTGGGCTGCTTCCCCTCTCCTGTCTTGAGTCCTGGGGCAGCTCTGCAGCCGCCCGCCCAGGCCAAGGCTCTGAGTCCCCTGTGGAGGGGCTGCCCTGTGGCATGGCCACCTGAAACTCCACAGGCCTCGGGGACCCATGGGGTAGCTTGCCAGGGATCAATGCAGGATGTCTGGGCTCCAGAAAACATAACCATTTAGTAAAACTAAAACCACTGAGTCTTATTTGGGAAGAATTTCAAGCTTATAGGAACACTGCAAGAAAAACACTAGTATTGTGAACACGCATCGACCCTGCACCCAGATTTGTTACTGATACCGTTAATGGTGTCATCATGGACTTCTCCACCTACATCTGTGTATTTTCTGAGCCACTGTGGGGGGAGATGAACACACTGTGGCTTTTCATCCCCATACACTTTCTGAGAGAAAAGCATTAGGGACGCAGCCTCAGTGCGGTCACCAGCTCCGGACGTGTAATGCGGACAGCACTCTTACCACTCATGGTCCTATTTTGTCAATTAACCTAGTAATCTCCTTTCTAACATTTTTTTTTTTTCTTCTAGTCCAGGATTCAGTCCATTGCAGTTAATTGCCGTGCCTCTTTAGTCTTCTTTTATCTGGAACATCCTCACAACATTTTGTCCTGTCTGATATCGACATTTTTGAAGAAATAGCCAAGCTTTTGTTGCAGCTTGGACACTGTGGGGCTGGGCTGCAGGAACCTGCCTCTGCCTCCCATGGACACAGGGACCAGCCCCAGCCCCAGCCCTCCAGCCACACAGCCACGCCATGTCCCTAACCAGTGGGCTATAGGGGTAAGCCTGTAGCTGCGTGTTTGCAGGTGCCCCACAGTGGGCCTGGTGGACAGAGGCTGCATGTCTCTCTGGAGTGGGCTCTTTCTGGCCATGACTGTGGCTCACACACTCGTGATGTAGGCAGCCCCTGCTCTGGGCGAGTAGGGTCTGTGGGGCCCAGCAACCACTAAAGCTCACAACAGAGCTCACCCACAGCTGGGAGGACCAACTCCTGCCTCAGCAGTGCCGCCAGAATCTCTGAGTGGGTGCAAGGGTGCTGGGCACTGGGTCAACCTGGCGAAGACGGACATTCCGAGTGAGGTTAAAGGCGATTTGAATAAAGAGGAGCTGAGAGGATGAAAGAACCATCAGAAAACCCCTGTGTGTCTCATTCCGCTTTGCAGTGGGGTCCCCTGCTGAGCCCTGGGTGCTGCATGGGCCAGGCAGGCTCCAGGGAAGCCCAGGCAAATGCTGCCTCTTCGCCTCTCTCCCACCTCTGGAAACACCCGGGGCCCTGTGCTGGCAAGGTGCCCACCTCCTGAGGAGAGCAAGACCAGAAGCCCCCGGGAACACACTGAGCCAGTGGGTACTGCAGGAGCGCCAGGCTGGGGTGTGGGCCACCCTAGAGACAGACACAGAGCCTGGAGACGGCGGCCTCCCCTACTGGTTCCATGAGCCCAGGCCATCTGTGGGCTGCATTGCAGCCAGGCAGATGGCCTTGAGGCCTCGGGGGCCTGGGACACTCCAAATGGCCTCCCTCCTCAGGCTCTGCAGCCCACTCTAGGACAGATCCTTTGAAAGACTGCTATGATTAGGTTCTCAAGAGTTCCCTTAAGAAGAGGGAAGGGAGAAAGCAGGGAGGAGAAAGGGAGGCAGGTGCTTGGAAATGGGAGAGAGGGAGGTCAGTGGTGGGAGCAGGACAGTGGAGGCAGTGGCGGTGGGACACCCTTGTGAGATGCCTGCTGACCCCCAGGAACCCTGGTCCTGGACAGCTGCTCTGTGCAAGACAAGCACATGCCTTGCTCCTCAAAATGACCCCACCCTGCGGTGGCACCATGGCACAAAATCCCAGGGAAAAGGCTTTGGCAGTTCCCTTGGAGAATTATATATTAGAATTTTACACCACTCCAAGCCTTGTACAGGTGAGAGAGCATCTTTTAGAAGTGATGCCCCTTGTTGGAACACTCTGTGTCATGGAACCAGAGAAGGTGAAGCTGTGGCTACAAAGAATAGGGACACCCAGGTTCAACCAGGACCTAGAAAGAGCCATAAAATTGATCAACGCCTGGTGTGGTAGATGGCTTCTCGTTTATCTCGAAAAGTCTTCTCACATTCCCTGTGCAGGTGACTTTGCTGTGACTGTCATGGGGACTGCATCCCCTTCCCTTGGAGATGTCTGCCCTTTGGCTTGCTTTGGCCAGTGGTAGGTACTGGCAGAAGTGATGCTGAGTGAGCTCGGGGGTCCAGCTCCAGCCAACACACCTCTGTCTCCACCCTCTTGATGCACAGCCCTAAGGCCAGAACATGAGGAAGACTCCTGGGGGATGGAAACCAACCATACAGGAGGGAACTGGGGGGTCCCCATCGACAGCAAGCAGCACCTGGTCAGGTGAGCCAGGCCATCCCAGACCCTCCCACGCAGCAAACCCTCCAGCTGAAGGCACCACGTGAGTCAGGAACTGCCCAGCCAACCACAGAACTGGATGAAATAGCAAGGCATCACCGTTGAAGCACCGTGATGGTCTGTTATGTAGTGACACATCACTGAAATGGAAATCGGTGCTGCTCTAAGACGAACCTGAACTTTGGCCTGGTTTTCGAAGTGGGCATCAGGTAGAGGCTGGAAAGGTGCTGATGAGGCGCTGGGAGAGCTGTGACGAGGGGACGGTGGGAGGCTGGAGAAGAGCAACCCGAATGAAGCAGGAACAGAGCCACCAGCGGGGCCAATGCCAGTGGTAACCTAGAAAATAGAAAATGTACCCAAATAATTTTTAAATATGGATGAAAACATTTCTACGTAGAGTGTTTAAAGTGCCAATTAGGAAAAGATACAGGAAATCCAAACCAAAACGAACCAAAAAATCCATTTACTTAGCAAGCAGAATTTAGAGGCAACAGAAAAGCGTAGGACTGGAAAAACAAAAGTATTTCTCATTTTCTGTTTCAACAGTTAGCACAATATCCCTAATGGAAGAAATGGCCTCAGAGAAAGGACTGATTTGAGGGTCTGCTCATTGGATCTTTTGTTGAGGCCTCAGAAAGACTGAAGGGACCCTCTCAACAAGGGGAGAGGGGCTTCCTAAGAACCCATGGAGTACTGTCTCATAGAAGCCTGACATATCCAAAGTGAAGAGGGGTCTGTATTGAAAAGAATTATGGTTGTTTCTTCTTTTATTCTTGGGGGGGGTGGATGCATAGAGAAGCCTCAAGCTCCAATAAGATTCATAGGAGACTCAAAAAATTTTTGTGAGAAACGTATTAATAAGAGCACCACCAGCTTTCGCTAAAAGGGGCTGATATCATTCAAAATTGAAAGACACTTCTGGGCCTCCAGCTTCCTATGGGCTGGAAACAGGAAAAGATGCTCATCTTCAAACATGGGCCATTTCTGATGGAAAAGAAAAGATCCTTGGAGAATAGAACAAGAGAACAATGGAGAGAAAAAAGGACAAGGAAACTGCTCCTTAGAGCAGAACTGTGCCTTATTCAAGGAATATCTTCTTTCTCTAGAGTAGGGGGATCTGACTACCTGGACCCTTCTGAAACTTAGGATTGGTAAGAACCAGTGACCTCCACTGTGCCTCATGTTCCTCCCCTTTCAGATGGGGGTGACTGTCGTCATCCTGGCCCTGTTGTGGGGTAACATGGCTTTTTAGTTCACAGATTTCTGGATCAAGAAGAATCACACCAGAAGAGCCATGTGTACATGTCCAGATGGACCTGATGTTGATCATGGCACTATGGACCTTGAGTCAAATCCCCTAATTGGGATAAGACTTTTAGCCATACTGGAACGGGATAAAGAATACGGTGTCTGTGGGAAGAAAATAAATAATTTGTGGTCAGATTGTGGAACGTGATAAATTGTTTCATGGCCCCAGATTCTTCCTTTGAAAAAGGCATGACCCTTTGCAATGAAACTCTGCCACATCTCCCATACATTTCTCAACTCTATTACATGAGGGCTGGCCTTGTGACTTTGCCTTGGTAAGTAACAGAATGTGGCAGAAGTGATGCTGTGTGTGTTCAGAGCCTGGGCCTCAGCTGGCCTTGGGACTCCTGCCTTTGCCCTTTTGGATTATTTCTTGAGACCGCCAGGTAAGAAAGAACATCTAACCCACAGGAGGATGACAGGCTACAAGAGGCAGTGAAAAGGGCTAAACCTGTGAGTAGGACCAACTTGGATGGTCCAACCCTACCTATGGACCCTCCTGCAGAGTGGGGCCCACCCTTGTGGGTGAACCCAGATGGAACCAGTAGAAGAGATGCTCAGTTTATCTACGGAAATGTGAGAAATAACAAATTATTGTTGTCTGAAGTGATTACATTTTGGGGTAGTTGGTTACGTAGTAATAGAAAACCATAATATCTACCCAGCACTTTGGGAGGCTGAGGCAGGCGGATCACCTGAGGTCAGGAGTTCAAGATCAGCCTGGCCAATATAGTGAAACCCTGTCTCTACTAAAAATACAAGAATTAGCTGGGTGTGGTGGCGCGTGCCTGTAATCCCAGCTACTTGGGAGACGGTGGCAGGAGAATAACTTGAACCTGGTAGGTGGGAGCTGCAGCCTGGGTGACAGACCAAAACACCATCTCAAAAAAAAAAAAAAAAAAAAAAAACAAACCAGAAAAGTATAACATCTAGCATGACTGATCCAGACCCAAACAAATAAAAAGAAAGGAAACATGAA
>NW_012110097.1:859228-861384 GCF_000951045.1 Mandrillus leucophaeus
GGAAGGGAGGGAGTGAGGGAGGGAGGAAGGGAGGAAGGGAGGGAGGGAGGGAGGGAGGAAGGCAGGAAGGAAGGAAGGAAGGAAGGAAAAATGAGCAAGGGAGCAAACAACCATGTCACCAAGATGTGCGAAAACCAGGAAGTGCTCCACGCCATCAGTCATCCAGGAAACGCACAATAAAACCACCGCGAGACTGCCCTTCACACCCATCAGGGCTGAAATAAAAAGGAATGGCAACCCTGAATGCCATTAAGGATGATGGGCAACATACCTGGCTGGTAGGTGTGTAAAATGGTGCAGCTGCTTTGGAAACCCAATAGTGTCTCTAAAGGTGGATGTACAGCTGCCCTAGAGAGCTGCTGGCTCCCATGTATGCACCTGGGAGACAAAATGCCTGTCCACAAAGAGGCCTGAGAAAGAATGTCTACAGCAACTTGATTTATAAAAGCCAAGAACCGGAAACTACTCCACGTCCATCAACAAAAGAATGAATGAAGACACTGGCATGCTCTCAAAATGGAATATTAATCAGCCATCAAAACAGTATGGACTTTTGAAACAGACAAGGCTGAATCTCAAAGCATTCTGTTGGACGAGGGAACCTGACTCAGGACAGCATACAGTGGGGTTCCAGTTACCTGCAGTTCAAACATGGCACCACCTGTCTCCAGCACTTTATCTTCCTGATCTGAAATGCAGTCCTCATTACACCCTAGCTTCCTGCTTCCTTCTCCAGCAGCCCCTGGCAACCACTGTTCTACTCTGTGTCTCCATGAATCTGACAATCCTATGTGTCTCATGTAAGGACAACCACACATTCTGTGTTCTTTTCTGTCTGGCTGACACCACTGAGCCTAGCGTCTTCAAGGTTCATCCGTGTTATAGCATGTGTGTGTACATTTCCTTCGTCTGTAAGGGTGAATATCCCATTGTGTGGATGTGCCACACTGTTTATCTATTCATCTATCCAAGGACATTTCATGTTGTCTCCTCCTCTTAGCTGTAGTGAATGATGCTGCAATGAACATGGGTGTGCAAATACCTGTTTGAGAAAAGGTCTGTACCTTGACTGGGGTGTTGGTTACACAGGGGTATATACCTTCAAACTCATGAAATGCTACACAGAAAACCTGCATGTCCTGTGAACACCCCCATTTCTCTCATGCCCACCAGGGCAGGCTTCGGGGTCGTCTTCCATTCCTCTGTGCCACCTCCCCCTACCCCTGCTGGGCCTGCCCTTGGGGACCTGGGAGGACAGCCCCCTTCTGTCTGCCCTCCAGCCTGGGGGCAGATCTTGGTCGGGGGTCTCCTGACCCCTGCTTGAGCTCAATTCAACTCCACACCCAGCTTGGCCTGGGAGACATGTTCCCTGTGGGAATGGGCAAGACTTCCAAGGAGACCCTGGGCGCTGCCCCTGTGCACTCCTAGATCCTGACTCTGGCCGGACCTCTAGAAGCGGCCTGTCTGGCCCATCCTCCCACTGCCCCACCTGGAGTGGCCCAGGGGCAGGACCAGGTCCCTGTGCCTTTGGGGAAGTGTCCCGTGTTCCCCTCAGCTTTCAGGGGCTCCTCGTGGAGAGCATCAAGCTCTCCCAGCACGCTCGGGTGGCTGCATATTTATAAAAACAAATCAACAGTAGAGCCGAAACAGGCTTAAGGATCTCTCACTTTTCTGGAGGAAAGTTCAGTATTGCATTAATAAAGAAACAGTAGGAATCGTGGCAAAAATAATCAAAAAGCAGCTCTGTTGGAGAGGAGGAGCTGAAGCCAGCAGCTCTCTAGGGAATCTATGCCTAGTCTTGAGCTAATTCGTTTCTGAAATAAGTTTGATCTGCCTTAAACATAATTAAAACAGCTTATAGTTTCTGCAAAGATGATGCAGTGGTCGAAGTTCTGAAGCTGAACTAACTGGCGTCGCCTGTCTGCTTGGGCATCAGTCTCAGCGGTGTGCTGCGTCTCACCCACATGAGTACGAACCGAATTTTCTCTGTCTTGGTTATTGCACATGCTGGAGACCACACAAGCCCAGCGTGCTGGTATCAGCTGTGGGCAAACCTGCTTCCCGGCTGGGCTGCAGGTCCCAGCCCCAGGGATTCCATCCAGTTGGCTTGTCTGCCCCCGAGGAGCTGAGGCAGGTGAAGAGAAGCACACCCTGGA
>NW_012110097.1:863444-865334 GCF_000951045.1 Mandrillus leucophaeus
TTTTTTTTTTTTAAAAAGGAGACATTTATATCATGATATTAGGGGTGAGTAAACAGATATTGTGAATCTCATTATGCCACAGATTCAGTAACATAGAGGAAATGGATAAATTCCCAGAAATACAAAACTTTATAATAGACACAGTATAAATAGAAAATGTAAACAGCTCTATATCTGTTGTTTAAATTGCATCTGTGATTAAAGATCTCCCCAAAAGAAAACTCCAGGCTCCAAAGGCTTCCCTGGTAAATTCTGTCAAATATTTGAGAAATAAGTAAGACCAATTTTACACAGATCCTTTCAGAAAAGAGAGGAAGAGGTGACAATTCCCAACATATTTTATGAGTCCAGCATAAACCCAACATCAAACCTGGAGAATAATGAAAGAGCAAAAAAAATTATAGGCCAATATCATTCGTGAACAGAAACAAAAATCCTTCACAAATCAAATCCGTAATGTGTAAGAAATATAATACAATCATGATCAAATGCATTTACTCCAGGAACTCAAGATTGTTTTAACATTTGAAAATCAATTGTAAGTCACATCAGCAGAGTACAAAGACAAATTATACAATCATCTCAAGAGACAAAGGAAAAGCATTCAACTCATTCATGGTGAAATTCAACTCACTCGTTTTGAAAACTCATTCATTTTGAAAACTCTCAGCAAATGAAGACTGGTAGAGAACTTCCTCAATGAACTAAAGGGCATCTATGAAAAACCTACAGCTAACATCATGCTTAATGGCAAGAGCCTGGATGATTTTCCCATAAGATGGGGAACATGGCAAGAATGTCCATTCTTTCCACTTCTACTCAACATTGACTGGAGATGGTAACCAGCGAAATAAGGCAAGAAAAAAAAAAAAAAAAAAAGAAAAGACACAAAGATGGGAGAGGAAAAAGTAAAACTATTATTTTTTCACAAATGACATGATCAGATATGATAAAAATCCTAAGTAATCTAAAACTATTAGGACTAGTTAGTAATTTTTTTAAGTTTGTGAGCTTCATGGGCATAATTAAAAATTAATTGAGTCAATTGTGAAAGAATAGGAAAATCTGGGAAATGATCATGGATTGGAGGAGACTATGATGGCTAAATGCCATATGGTATCTTGGAATGGATCCTGGAACAGAAAACCAACGTTTGTGGAGAAACTGGTGCACTCCTAATAAAGTCTATAGTTCAGTTACCAGTGCTGAATTGTTGTAAGTTCTTAGTTTTCACGATTCTACTATGGTTACATAAGAGGCTGATATTATGGGGGTCAAGCTGGGTCAAGGCGTATGGGAACCCGCTGTACTATCTTTGCAATTCCTTTTTTACATCTAAGATAATGTCAGAATACAAAGTTTAAAAACACAGAAGACAGGGGAGGCTTCTTGACTATGACAGAAGCAGGGTGATTCTGGAGGCAGCTGTGTGGTAACCGCCCTACCTCCAGGCCAGCTCTGCTGTCCACATCTGGAAGCTGTTCCTGAGAGCTCAGCCTTTTAAACTTCCTTCCAAACATCCTGAAGCTACTTAATACCCTATAATCAATCCCTTGCTGCTTAAAAATGTCTCTACTAAGAAAATGAAAAGCCACGGATTAGGAGAAAATATTCCTAACACGTAGAACGACAGAGGGCTTGTTTCTTGAATATACAGAACTCCTACAACTCAATAAGGAGGTCACAGTATAAAAATGAGCAAGGTGGGGGCCGGGCACAGTGGCACACACTTGTAATCCCGGCACTTTGGGAGGCTGAGGTGGGTGGACTGCTTGAGCTCAGGAGTTCCAGACCAGCCTGGACAACATGAAAACCCTGTCTCTATGAAAAAAAGAAAGAAAGAAAGAAAGAAAGAAAGAGAAAGAGAGGGAGGGAGGGAGGGAGGAAGGG
>NW_012110097.1:867694-895212 GCF_000951045.1 Mandrillus leucophaeus
TATATATATATATATATATATATATATATATATATATGTGTCCAGTCTGTCCATTCTGCAGTTGGAGCCACCTAAAGGCCCGAGTACCACATACCCAGGCAACTCCCCACCCAGGTGGGTCATGGAGATCGGTGCCCCTCAGGGCAGGTTTCTGCTCCCATGGGGCTTGACAGGTGGTTTCTAAAGAGGCACGATCTGTGAGGCCCACTTTGATGCCTGGCATTCGGCAGCCATCCTCAGAGAACCCCTGCAGCCCACGTCCTCGTCTGGGTCTCTCTGCTTGAGGTTAGGGGGTCAGAGCTGCTTCCTATCCCAGGTTTCATCAGGGGGCCTCTCACATGCCCACAAACACAGGCTGGCCTTGGATGGCAGCAGCTGGCCTGTCCAAATGTCTTTCAAGCACTCTAATTTTCCTGGTGGTTCTTCATGGTTCCTTTTTCTCCTCCATAAACTGATATTTAAGAGGGGTTATTTGATCTACAAAGCACACAATGTATCACTAGTTAATTCATTAATGATATCAAAATGACATATTTGGATAATAGATATACTAGCATTTTGTAAATGTTAAGACTTTTATATAAAATAGTATTGTCAATAATATAAAAATTTATTATTGCTATAATGCCACATTGTCAGGATACCTCTGCCCTACTGAATTGTACCAATATTAGGGTTCAATTTTGGAAATAGCGTTGTATATGCAAACATTCCAAAGGAAGGCCTTTTTAGTTAAAAATAAAAGTAAAAATGGTTCAATCTAATGCTAGATGTGTCATTACCGTAAACCCAGAGAACCTTTCTTGAGGTTACAGAAAAGACCATATGGTGCCCATTTTAAATTCACCAACTACATAAAAGAGGGAGGATACGAAACTGAAGTCAGAAACCTGCTGAGCAGAGGCTGGGCCTAGAGCAGCCGTGGCACTGCAGGCGGCTCTGGGGGGCATTCTCCACCAAGCCCGCTGCATCATGCAGGGCGGTGGGGGCTCCTCAAGACTGACCACGTCCACACCGCTCACAGGCAGTGACTGACAATGCAAGGGGGGATAATGTGTGGCATAGCAGGTGGGGACAGCAATGAGTCTCAAACTTGGTATGTCTACAGCTGCTGTCGTTAATAGCATCCCTGCAATGGTGTTCCACGCAGCCAACATTTCTCCCATTTTTCTTGTCCATCATCTATTTTTGGGATGGGGAACTGAAAGATATACTTTCTTTAGAGTTGATTTTATTTTTTCAGCATCATCTTCTGTCCTTGGACTTTTTTCCTTCAAATTACCTGGAAGCCCCTGGAAGCTCTCTGGTGTTCATGGAATTTGCTCACATCTTACTTGCCTTCTGGAGCTGGTGACCATTGGAGACCCCTGCAACACTAGTGTTTGCCACGCCCTTTAATAAATACTGGGAAGACGTCAAGTAACAACAGATGTAAAGAAGCAGCACGTCTATCCCCAAGTCATTTCCTGATACCATCTCAGTTCAGAGATTCCTTACAAAGGAAGCGGACTCAGTGCTGCCCTTCACCAACCAACAGACACGCCAAGGACAAAAGCCCAAAGACACTGACCACACAGGAAGCTGACTTTGAAAATTAAATACTTTTGGCAAAATACATTATTTCAAGTTTTTAACTTAAAGTGAGATCTGATTAAAATATTTTATGTTGCATTATTTCCTTTTTTATGTGCTAAATTAAAAACCAGTCTTTTACCATGGAGGATTGCCAACATATAGAAAGTAAACAGACTACAATGAGCCTCAGACACTTATAATCTGGCTTCCACACCACCACCATTTTGCCAACCCTGCTTCATTTATGCTTCCTGACTCCATTACTACTTCTTTCAAAGTGAAGTTTACATGCTTTGAAATGCACAAACCTTAATTGTATATGTTTGACAAATGATACATTCATTTAACCTACATACCCATTCAGCATCAATTTTCCATCACCCCAGGAAGTTCCTTCATGATTCTTCCTAGTTCAGTCCACCTCACTCCACCCTGGGTGACTAACCTTCTGAATTTTGTTTCCTCATGGATCAGTTACGCATCTTCCAGAACATCACATAAATGAAATGCGATGAAGTGAAAAGTGTTTGTACCTCTGTATTTAGCTTCTTTCACTTAGCATAATGCCTATGAAATGCATCTACATTGTTGCATATATACTTAGTTTATTTCTTTTTAGTTGAGTCGTATTCCATCGTATGAACATAACAAAATTGTTTATCCATTCTTCTGTTGGGTATCATTCAATTGTTGCTAATTTTTGGTTATTATCAATACAGTTTGCCAAGGTATTCTGAATTTGTTATTTTCCAAGGTTGTTTGACTCCTCTCAGTTCTTTGCACTTTCAAAGGCAGTTTTTATTTTTGTCAATACCTATAAAAGTCTGCTGGGATTGTGATTGGAATTGCTTTGAAATTTTAGGTTAATTTGGGGAAGAACTGACCACTTAATAAGATTGACTTTCCAATCCATGAACATTGTTTCTCTCTCCATTTGTGTTTTCTTTAACTTCTCTAAGAAAGGTTTTGTGGGTCTCAGTAGAGAGGTCTTACACATCATGTATTATGTGTAATGCCTTTCTAAGCATTTTGTTTTTTTATGCTATTATAAACAGTGCTGCTATAAAATTGTCCATATTTCCAGTTGTTGACAGTAAATAGAAATGCCATTGGTTTTTGCATATTGGTCTTATATCCCATGACCTTGCTAAATTTACTTCATTAGATCTGTAGTTTTCTCCTTGTTGATTCATTCACATTTCTATGTGAACAATCAAGTCATCTGCAAATAGGAGCAGTTTTCCTTTTCCTTTCCCAACATTATGAATTTTGGTTTACTCGTTTCACTGCACAGCCTGGTATAGCAGGTACAAGGTTAAACGGAAGTGAGGAGAGCAGGCATACTGGCTGTGCCCCCATCTCAGGGGAAAAGCATGGGAATCCTTCACCAGTAAGTATATTATCTGTGGACTTTCCATAGATGACTTTTATCAGATTAAGATAGTTTCCATTTATAGTTTGCTAAGAAATTATAAAAAAGGAGTGTTGAATTTCATCAAATACCTTTTTTATATCTACTGAGATGATCATTTTTTTCTCCTTTATTCTGTTAATGTGTCAAACTGCACTGATTGATTTCCAGACCCTAAACAAACCTTGCGTTCCTGGAATAAACCCATTTGTTCATTTCTTGATTTGACTTCCTTTGCTAGTATTTTGTAAAATATTTCTTTTGCATTTCTGTACATAAAAATACGGATGTATATTTTTTTCCTCAATATCTTGGTCAGGTTTTGGTACCAGGGTTGTAAGATAATCTTTCAAATCTGTTTTATTCAAATTTAACTACATGTAACTTAACTGTAGACAAAGACAGAAAGGAGAAAGGGCAGTCATGTCTCAGTGTTATTAGAATGAAAACATGTTTTTGCCATTGGGAAAACTGTTCTGGGCCGATGGAAGGAAGAGAAGGATAAAGCTGAACGAGGAGGAATGGTGGGAATGAGGAGCTCAGAGCTGACGAGGCACGGCCAGTGGTTTAGGGCTCCTCACTCCCACATTTATGACGCCCGAGCTTGAACTTCACTGTCTCCTCAAAATGTTTATTAGATTTTGGTGTTCAAGTTACAATCAAAGTCATTGGGAAATAGATTAATGTCTTTCAAAAATTAAATCTAGAAATCAGTTGAAACAGGCCTATCAAATACTGTCTACAAAACAGCATTTTAAAGGTGATTGGAACAAACAGAGCTACCCCATTTAGCACGGATGCCTATCAGGGGCCTGCCATGCCTGTGCAGTGCTGGCCGGTGGCTGGGGCCTGGGGGCAGTGACCAAGGGAGACACGGCTTTGCTTCTCAGGAGCCTGGAGCCCAGCAGGAGGACACAAGGGAGGAGGCCTTGCCCTGGCAGGACTGGGAGGGCAGGTGTGGAGGCAGAGTGGTGCTGGAGGTGAGATGCAATGTAGCCAGCTACATGGGAGAGGTAAGTGGGAGCAGCAGGACACCGTGACAGACAGCTGAGCCAACCAAAGACCCTGGCGAGTTGGAGAAGGCCCGAGGGATCGCTGCCATCTTCTGGGCCAGATGTGCCTGCCCTTCCGACATCCCACACTGTGGGCTTTCAAAGCTCAGGCTGTCGAACGCAGACACCACAGCAACCCACTCTGCAGTTGCTAAGGTAACCACACACTAATATAAGTAGCAGAGTGAAATTAATCAGGGCCTGTAACTTGGGTAACTTCCTCATGCACCAGTGTAGCGTCTTTCTGTGGTGACAACATGGGCAAGTTCTGTGCTCTTATCCAATTTTTGAGTGTGAAAAAAATCACCAGGGCGATGGCACTGAGTACACTGAGTTTGAATTGGGATGACCAAGTCCACGCAGGCAGGTGAAGCCCTTGGATGGCAGGCAGGGGCCATTCATTCTGGGGATGAAGGATATCTTTGGAGAAGGGCAGATTTTGTCATCTGCTATCGGCCTTCTGTTTCTAAATCTCGATCCCATCTTCAAACTTGCAAGATAGTAGATTATGAGGCACTTTCCAGTCTGACCTAAACCCCACTGCCTGTGCTCTCTTCACAGCGGAGCCATGATGTGAAATGTTATTACGGACTTTCTTCTTCATTATCTTCTCCACTAGAATGTAAACCCCACTGGGGCAGGGACTTCATGGTTATATCCCCAGACCCCAGAACAGTGCCCGGCCCATGGCAGGCTTACAGATGCTTGTTGGAGGAATAAGTGAATCCACTGGCATAGAAAATGGCAATTGTTGAATTTTATAGATTGAGAGTCCCTTTGAAAGTATCCAGTTCAATCCCTGGATACGGCTGAGAGCATGAGAGACTTGGAGTCAAAAAGCCGGATTCAAGCCCTTCCCATGACAAGTATCTATGGGCCTCGGTGAGTTTTATATCCCAGCCTCAGTCTCCCTGTTGTAAAGGGATGTAACAGGCCTGGCCTCACAGGCCTCCAGAGGACTCAGCGAGAAAATCCATGTCAAAGTGTTGCTGCGGTTCTGTGAGGACGTGACGTGGCAGTTAGGATTTTAATGTGGAGAGAAAGAATCTGTCCACAAAAACCACGTGGCGGATCTGGCCCTTGTGGTCTACGAAGAGGGTGGCTTTTGGGGGCTCAGGTGTGTTTTATTTTGGTATTGAAACTATTATAAAGGGATTAGAATTGCATTTTTAAAAACTGCTCAGTAATGGAGGTTTCAATATCAGCTACTTAGGAGGGAAAGGAAACAATTTTGGGGGGTGTACTATTTAATTTATGCAAATAAGTTATGTATGGAAGAATGTATGTTAACTTTTTCAGGACACAAGCCCAAAAGTCAACAGAAATTTGAATTTTTTTTCTATCTTCATGCTGAAATTTAAGTCATCACGAATTTGCTTTCGAGGGTGAGATTTTCTTTCCTCAACTTTTACGCGACTTTGTAATAAGAGCAGTTGTATGGGTTCACAAAAATAAAAGACGGATGATGGAGCAGAGATGTTCAGTGTAAATATTTAGTACAGGGGCCGGCGGCTTTTAAATTTGCATCTTGAGCTCAGTGTATCTGCTGATTTCCCATCTGCTAATATTTTCCCATCTGCTAAATACCTGCTACCAGGGGAAGAGGCCGTCTCTGCCTTTCCCGCCCTGCTTACCCTCCATGTCCCCTTCACCTGAACTTGGAAATAGCTCCACTGTGTTGAGGAGAGCACAGGCAGATCCACTCCAGCTCCGACCAGTGGCAACAGTGATGACCCAGGAGCACCCCTGCAGAAGCTCACTTAACCCAGGGGGCTCACCTTCCTCCAAAGGCCACCCCGGGGTCTCTTTCTGCCTCCATTGAGCTAGAAACCCAGGAAACAGCAGCTCTCTGGGGACCCAAGGCCAGCACTAGAGAAGAGGGTCTGTCTTTCCAATATCCACTGCAAACAAGATGGCCCAAACAGTGCACTTAGGAGCCTGCAGGCTTTGGGGTGCGAGGAGGCCAGCAGAGAGGGTGGGCCAGGTCTCCTTGCTTCTGCAGTCACTCATGAAAGATCCTTGTGCTCAGAGAGGATTTGGCTTTGGAGACCAGGAAAGGACTGGAGCCCCATCCCCTCTCACACTGACTTCCTCCCCTGCGCTGCGCCATCTCCCAGACCAGGATGGGAGGTTGCATGGAGCATAATGTCAGCACTGGCCCCTCCGCCCGGGGTCCCTCTCGTGCTCACTCTGGCTCCAAATGGAGGCTGTGTTGGAGGCTGTGTGCGAGTTACGGAACTCACGCAGCCTCTGCTTGCAATTGCCACCAGGTAGAGCTGCCCCTTTTTCACTTTTAAACCCCAAGCAGGGCTTAAAAGCTCCCAGCCACTCCCTTCCAGAGGCCCCGGGAATGGCCAGCCGGGAACGCTGCTCTCTCCCCCGCGGCCACAGCAATGCCTGCTCTCCAGTGTCCCGACGAGCCCACGGGCAGGCCGCAGGAACAAAGAATGAAATGGCCCCAAAGAGCAAGAGTTACATTTCATGCTTAAAATCAAGGCCATCCCAAGAGGAGCCAACCACGGAGTCACTTGATTGATGGCGGCAAATAATTATTCTCAGTGTTGCTGCGAGCTTGCCTTCGTAGAAAGCCAGAGATGAATAAAATATATGAGAGCACATCAAAATATAGTGCAAGGACAACATATACAAACAGTACATTAAGCATTATGGAAGACAATAAACAGAGGTGGAAAACACATCCGAGTTAGCGCTGGGCCCGGAATCCGTGCGCATCTGCGCGAATGGGAAGCAGCGCCACAGACGTCTCCGTGTGGCCCCTTCAGTCCCGGGAATATTTCATTAGTTGGAAAATCTGAGCAGATTAATGGCTACCGCCGCCTCCTTCCTGAAGGACAGGTTCCTGGGTGCACAGCGCGGCCGCGGCTGCTCCTCTGCCGCCAGGCCCCGGGCTTCCCTCCACACGCAGAGTGCAGTGTCAACAGAAATGCTACAGTGACATTTCTCTCTCTCTCTCAATTACTTGTAGGCTTTTCACTGCCCGTATAAAATACATATTGTGCTCCAGCGAGATCCACTGTACCGAGGTCAGCGGGAACTCATTGTCCTTTTTAGCTCCAGAACAAGACAATACTGACATCTGTAAGATTTGCTGTAAATAATCCAAGTGCTATAGGTACCGGGTGAGGGGCAGGAGAAGGTAAAAAACAGAGGAGGAGGGAAGGCAAAGAGGAAGGAAGAGGGAGGGGGTGAGGTGGGGAGAAGGGGAGAGGGGAGAGGGGAGAGGGAAGAGGGAGGCAGAAAGGTGTTGAGAAATTTACTGAATGCTAAATCATTCCACATCCTGAATTTGTCTGGGGAAGGCTTCACCAAATCGTTTGCATCATTTCAGGGGAAAATAAATATTTGGCAAATACCTACAGGACAGCATCGGCTTGGATGCCTACTGCAGATGGCCTCTGCTTCCGGGGCAGGATTCATCCTGCAAACCATTGCACCAGAGAGCAGTAGGTGCAGGGGCTGTGCCCAGCCCTCCAGCAGAGTCACACATGTGGCGCTCCGGTGCATGGCCTCGAATTCTAATTGGAATGGCAGAAGTCTATGATTCTGATTAAGTGCAATGGAGTCATTTACTTGACAATTCAAGTCAATAAGTTAAAATGGGGTGGGGGTAGGGGAACAACCTGCACAAAGATTCCAGCAGCAGAAAGGCCTACTGGGTGCCGGCTTTGCCCCGAACGGCCTGCCTTTTAAGTCAGTGTGTGAGAAAATCAAAAGTGTATTTGACAACCAGTCAGTGAGAAGCTCTTCTCCGAAGGAGAGATTTTTCATGGAAAAGAAAATTTGGCGACAGGCAGGGGACTGTGCCTGGGATGACAAATGAGGGAGAGAAATTCTAATGGAGACTCCGTGCAGGCAGAAGCGAGACGCCTGGAAGCCCCGCTTATCTTTTTCTTCTCCACCGGTGCAAGAGGCAGAGACCGTGCACGCATGTGCGAGTGTGCATGCGTAGGGGGGAGAGACGGAGAGATGGAGCGTGTGTGCATGAATGTGTAACAGGCTGAGACCAGGTGTGTGTGCATGTGTGTATAAGAGGCAGAGACCAAGCGTGTGTGTGTGTGTGTGTGAGCGTGCACGCGTTGTACTGGAGAGACACAGTGTGCACATGTGTGCATATGTGTGCCTGTCCCAACACGCTTCCCCAGCCTCCGGTTTGAGCCCCTGTCGGGGGTGGACAGAGAGAGAGCTGCTATGAACGAACTTGGCTTCCAGCACGCACGGGGCTGCTTCTCTGGGTGGGAGGCAATCGCCACACTTACTCACGGGCAGCGCTGATGTTGAGGCTGGCCCAGCAATAAATTCATTTCCACTCAGGACTTTTACCCTTAAAGACAAAATCTCTTCAGCCTGTACCTTTTCCCTTCGGTCATATCCAGAAAAGTGAGCATGTGATTTCAATTTGAAATTAAAAGTCATGTCTGAATAACAGAACTGCATTCTCATTTCCTAATACCCTGGTTTTTACTACTTTGCATTCAACTGTGAAAAGTCTTTTAAAACTCGGAACAGCAGTAAAACTTGAATGAATTTTTGACCCATTATTGCATAGCGGGTGCGCCTTCCAAGTTGGAGAGACTGCCAAGTTCTCACCACCTAATATTTCCACTTTAATTGTGCCACTTGAGAAATTTACGTGCCTCAAAATATGGCATGAATCTTACGCTTATTGCAGTATCATTAGCAGCAACATTTAAGCAACATCTGTGTGCCATAGAACTAATTGAAGTAGCAGAAGTGGCAGCTGTAAATCCACAGGAAGATGGCAGTTTGTACCCAGCACTGCTGAGCTAGCTCCTAACTGTCAGCCTGTTCCTGCAATCTGCTCTCGAGTGCCGCGGTACAGGCACACAATGTCCAAAAAAATACAGCGAGGAGGCTAATGATCCTATTAACCACTTTGCTGCACCAATTTGGCTGTTTTTCCAGTTTCCTTGTTGAATTTCATTATAAATTTTGCCATTCCTGTAAAAAGTCCAGTATGAGACGTGTCTGACTTTAAACTACTTACCTGAGCCGAGCAACGCTCATCTGGCCAGGCCAAACCGAGGATTGATTTTTTTGTTGTTGTTTAATAATTCTTCCCACCACACCCCCGCTCTTTTCAACTGCTTAAAAAATTTTCACACACACATTTCTGTAAAACAAAACAAAACAAAACTTTTAAATCTCTTATAATGTTGATATTTAAAGCAATGGCATTTTCTTCCCGTGGACATAACATTTTCAATAATCAATACAAGATGGCAGCCCTAATTTATTATTGGTGGGGAGCGGGGGAAGAGGGTAGGGAGAGTGAGGATCTCCCAGAGTTTGCTGAGGTGTAGATGCGGTCAGCTTATCTGAGAGCCTGTGTCATCCCTCCGCTACACAGTGGCTTGGACCCAAAAATGCACTGACTGTTTTTCTTCAATATGAAGAAAAATGAGGCTGATTCTCCCGCACAGAGTGCAAGCTAAGTTGGGAGCAAGGAATGACCCCGGGGTGCCTCTTGTTGCAGAGAAACAAGGGCTCAGGAGCCCCCGCTTTCCTTCCGAATATCCCCACATTGAGCACAACTGGAAAAAAGCATTTCCAACACCTCCAAGAAAACCCAGCCCCATTTTGGTTTTGACTCTGCTTTTGCTCGTGTTTGTCTTGGCAGGGGATGGATGTTTCTCCCTTGGTGCCCTCAGACAATGATGTAACTGGTATCTTTTGAAGCACTCAAGAGTGCTGGAAATACACAAAAGAAGACCTCCTTCAATATATGATGACTGGTGTGTTTGCCAACAACCCAACTTCATTAGAAAATTGGCACGTCCACCCAGCTGCCATGTGACACGCCGTTAACTCCGGACATTTGTTGTCTTAATGCTCAAGTACTCAGGGACTCAACTGATAAGGGAGAAACTGTTTGGAATCCACTGAACCCCACGCCTAGGGTGGCCGCCACCTCACGGTATTGAAAATCAATAGCCACATGACTGCTGAAAGGTCGGAGGTCTCCAGAATTAACTTCCTAGTACTAAATTACTACCCCTTGTTTCTTGGTTTATTTTCTCACAATAATACATTTTAAGGGCGCCTGGTTAAAAACCACTTACGAAACACACAACGAAAAAAACGGAATCACTGGCGAACAGCTGCCAGTTCCTCCCTCCAGCCCAGGGAACATCAGGATGAACGATGCTGACAGCTCCCTCAGCCTGCAGCCGGGGGTTGTTGCCTCAAAAAAATCTCTTTCTTTTTTGGTGGTGGTGTTTTCATCTTTAAGGAAAAGGGTAAGCTTGTTTGGAAGCGATCCATCTCTGACTTACCAAATAATGCAGCTTAGTAATACGTTGGGCACCACCCCTGCCCTGGGATGCTGCCTCATATGCCATGTCACAGAAGGGAGACTTGGGAAAAGGTGATGCTTGTGGTATTTCATCAGAGTTGAGAAATAAGCTCCTATGGCTAACCACGTGGCATCCTTTATTTTCTTTAATTTTTAAAAAAATTTTGAATTTCAATAGCTTTTGGGGTACAAGTGGTTTTTGGTTTCATGGATGAATTACAAAATCCTGAGATTTTATCGCACCCATCATCCGAGTGGTGTCCGTTGTACCTAATGTGTAGTTTTGTTTTTTTTTTTTATCCCTAGCCCACTTCCCACCCTCCCGCTTCTGAGTCTCTAAAGTCCATTATATCACTCTGTATGCCTTTGCGGATTCATAGCTCCCACTTATAACCGAGAACGTATGGTTTTTAGTTTTCACTCCTGTGTTACTTCACTTCGAGTAATGGCTTCCAGCTCCATGCAAGTTGCTGCAAAGGACATGGTTTCATTCCTTTTAACAGCTCAGTAGGATTCCATGGTGTACAGACACCACATTTTCTTTATCCGCTTATTGGTCGACAGGCACTTAGGTTGGTTCTGCATCTTTGGAATTGTGAATTGTGCTGCTATAAACATATGTGTGCAAGTATCTTTTTCATATAATGACTTCTCTTCCTAGATACCCAGGAGTGGGATTGCTGGATCAGATGGTAGATCTGCTTTTAGTTCTTTGGGATATTTCCATACTGTTTTCCATAGTGGTTGTACTAATTGACCTTCCCACCAGCAGCGCAGAAGCATTCTCTTTCCCCACCCATGCCAACATTTTTTTTTTTTTTTTTTTTACTTTAATAATGGCCATTCTTGCAGGGGTTAGGTGGTATCTCACTGTGGTTTTAATGTGCATTTCCCTGATGGTTACTGATGTTGGGCATTTTTTCATAGTTTTTGGCCATTTGTGTACCTTCTTTTGAGAAATGTCTATTTATGTTCTTTGCCCACTTTTAAATCAGATTATTTGTTTTTTTTCTTGGTGATTTGTTAGAGTTCCTTGTAGATTCTGGATACCAGTCCTTTGTTGGACGCATAATTTGAAAATATTTTCTCTCATTCTGCAGGTTATCTGTTACTCTGCTGATTATTTCCTTTGTGTAACATCATTTTCTTTGGATGTAACTTTGGTATGAAATTCTTAAGCATGAATGTCCCCCACTGCCCTTTTTAGAACATGTGCTCTCTTCACCTTTATACTCATAAATATTGAGGTTGTCAATAATAGATATGTGGTTTCTGTCTGTTGATAGCATACTGGAAAATGAAACTGAGAAATAAAAAGTATTAATTTGTTAAAAATAACAAAACACCATTAACAAGCAGCATATATAATTTTAAAAACTGTATTTTCCATAGCAAAATAAATTAGTAAGAAGAATGGCATGGGTTTTTTTTTTGTTTTTTTTTGAGACAGAGTCTCGCTGGAGTGCAGTGGCACAATCTTGGCTCACCACAACCTCTGCCTCCTAGGTTCAAGTGATTCTCCTGCCTCAGCCACCCAAGTAGCTGGGATTACAGGCATAACACCACCATGCCTGGCTAATTTTTGCATTTTTAGTAGAGACAGGGTTTCACCATGTTGGCCAGGATGGTCTTGAACTCCTGACCTCAGGTGATCGACCTGCCTCAGCCTCCCAAAGTGCTGGGATTCCAGGCATGAGCCACTGTGCCCTGCCTTAACTCATTTTTGAGAAAGGGTCTAGCAAACACCAGTCTCAGTAACCATCGTGCACCGGCAGGTCTTTTAATGTGAAGTTTACTGAAGGCGTGGCCTTTGGAAGGGCTGAAGGCTCCTTCCCAGGCAGCAGCAGCGTCCCTCCACTGAACCCCTTCTTCCACGGGCTCTCCTGAGAATTTCCTCCCAGGCCTGAAGGGCTCTTTGGGACACTGGGTAAGTGATACTTCATAACTTTTGCCCTTTGCACCGGGTCCATGCACGAAGCCTGTGTTTGGGGTGAGGTTATCTATCTAGATACGCTGCATCCCATCTTGCTCGGCTGCAGATCTGAATACTCTTGGGGCCAAGCCTTGTTCTCCAAAACCAAGGCCCTGCAGGTAGGGGATCCCAAAGTCAAAGCCCTTGTGAGGTGGGGTTGGACTTGTTCTTGCCACCTGCTGACACATCTGGTCCTGCGAGAAGGGAGGTGGATTCTAGAAGCAGTGCCTGTTCCGGAGCAGCTGGCTTGCTGAGTGACAGGGTGCACCCAGCGGCAGCTGCGCAGCTTCTCAAGCTACCGGATGCTGCTCTTTGCCAAAGAGGACCTGAGGCTCCTCCCGGGACAGGCGGGCCCGGGCTCTGCCCACTGCTCCCGGTCACCCTCTGCCTCTGCACAGGGCATCCCAGGGCCTGTGGAGGGGACGTCCACAATGTTGGCAGAGCCTGGGTCCTTCGCCAGCTGGAGCTCTGCTCAGCCGCTGCGCCGGGAGGAAACCACCCCTTGCCCAGAGCTGGCTGGAGGGGTCAGCATGCACCGCTGCTGGAGTTACCCTCTGCACCAAGTGTCACCAGAAACGGGCACGCTGCTGTCCTGGACAGCGGCCTCATGACCTGCTCACATTTTTAAAAACTTGTGAAATATCTGATACAAATAAGCAAATATGCATAAAATACATATGAAATATATTCTGTAAAATAATATTTGACTCCAGTGCACACACAACCCAATTCAAACCCAGATCAACTTCCCGCTGATCTGATGGCCTACCCTCCACCTCTGCCCAGAGGGAACATTTGTTTTTATTGATCATTTCCTTGCATTTTAAAAGGATTTATCCTATATATGTGTATAATTGTGTGTGTACATTTGTTTCAAGGGATACACTTCTTGAAGGCTTGTCTGTGAGATGTATAAACTAGACTTCCACCACATGTAATCTCTCCTATAGCTTACTTGGTTGACCCTTCAAACTCTCAGCTTCATTCATGCTATAGCTTATGGCTCCAATTGTTCACGTTCTCAGCTGCATAGTATTTCATCACGTGAACATGCCACTATGCGTTTCTTCATTTTTCTCCATACACATATTTGAGTTGATCACGGTTTTTCATAAACAGCTGCACTGTGGATGGCACTCCCGCAGCTGGCGCCTGTGCACACGTGCAGAGCTTCTCTAGGGGAACGTGCTCAGGAGAGGAATGGCTGCTCAGAGGGCAGGTGTATCCTCACCTCCATGGGATGATACCAAGTGATCATCCAACATCCTTCTTGGAACATTTAACCAGAGTGAGCTCTAAGTGTGCGTGGGTATTTGTAGGGGATCCAGGCTTGACTCTAGAATAAGGAAGGGGCATCATAATCTAGTGGGATCAGCACCGATGTTGGGGTGATGGCCTCAGGCCCTAGTCTAGACTTCCTGGTGAAAAGTGAGGTGATTCTGGGCAAAGCACTGTCCTGGGGCAGCGGAGATACAGTATCTGACAGGATGTTGTGGGCGTCAGGGGTGTCAATATATGTGGAGGTGCTCGATAAAGAGCAGACGTGTTGGCTTTTGTTGATGATGTTCCTTCTTTCCTAAAACACTTGCTAAAGATGCCAGTGCCAGATGTAGAGGCCGACACGAGGAAAGCGGCCTGACAGACCACGCTGAGGTGTTCAGTTTGCAGAAGGGATACCCTCGAGAGTCCTGGGTCGATCGTTCGGGCTTGGCGGCAGCATGAGGAGCATAAAAGACTGAAATGAGTGGCTCCTAAAGGGTGCCTCCCCCAGTGCTGGACAGCACGGAGATTGTCTCTCGGAACCAAGGCCTGGCCAGGCCATGCCCAGCACGCCCACTACCTGGCTTTTCACTTCTGTTGTGACTTAGTTGTTTTCTGCACCATTTGGGCACAAATTCTGTTTTCTTTTTTTTTCTTCTTTGGGACAGTCTCACTCAGTCACCGGAGCTGGAGTGCAGTAGCATGATCTTGGCTCACTGCAACCTCTGTCTCCCAGGTTCAACCTATTCTCCTGCCTCAGCCTTCTGAGTAGCTGAGACCACAGGCGCATGTCACCACGCCTGGCTGATGATTTTTATTTTTAGGAGTAATGGGGTTTCAACATGTTGGCCAGGCTGGTCTCAAACTCCTGACCTCGGGTGATCCACCTGTCTCAGCCTCCCAAAGTGCTGGCATTACAGGCATGAGCCACCGTGCCTGGCCCACAATTTTTTTTTTTTTAATAACTCAAAACAGTTCTTTTCAGAAATGCTTTTCTCCAGCTGGTTTGTGAGAACCACATTCCTGCAAGGTTGGGACTGAACTCTGTGCCCCGGGCGGCTCCATCTACTCTGCCAACAGCAGCCCTCCAGCCTCTGCCGGAAGGCGCAGCTCCCCATGCCAACACCCTGTAGACTCCTGGCCCCGTGGACTGCCAGGCAGTTATTTTGGCCTGGGATGTGCCTCTGTTAACTGGCTGCTGTGTTTTTCCAGTTGTGGGAAGAGCTTCCAGGGGAGTTCTTCAGATAATCATCATCTTGATCTTAAATGTAAATATTGTCACCGTGGTTTAAAGAGAGATTAATGATTTGCCGACAGCTCCATACATCCTTAGGAAATGAACACTTGATCGTCTATCTTATTTCCAATAATACTAGAGGAAAAGGCACACCCTACAGGTGGCTGCAGGCACCGCTGGAGCTCGGAGTGAGTGAAGGCCGAGCCTCGGACTCGGATATCATTTCTGAGCAGCTCGCCAACTGTGAAGGAACCTCTGTGGTTCTCTGTCACAGAGGAAAACAGCAGTGAGTGCCATCCACCAGGCTGTGTGCCAGGTGTCCCACAATCCCTTCTTTACCTTCTGGAGGAGCTGCGAGGCGGCGTCATTAGCTCCATTTCAGGGGAGAGAAGGTGGAGGGCAAAGCAGGTTTGCTGAGGCACGGCCAGTCACGGGCAGTGCCCAGAGCCAAACCCGGGGCTGGCCACATCCGGCTCTCCTGACCTCGGCCACCATCAGTTCGTGGAAGCCCAGCCCCTCCCAGGGGGAAGCTCCAGCCCTCAGGCCATCTCAGCACCTCCCTGTGGCTCCGACAGGCTCTGAGCCCACGGTCCCCTGCCCTGGGACCCGGCTGCCCCTGCCTCAAGGTCCCGGGGTAGCAAGGCAGATGGCCCCTGGCTAGTTCCCTTCTTGTTGTCCCCCTGTGGCCTTTAGCCGGCAAAGCAGGGCAGGGTGTGTGGCCGGCAGCCCTGAGGCTTCAGTACGGTGTCTCACTTATGCCACCGCCTCCAAGACCCATCCCTCCTCCATGCAGCCAGGTCCGCGGCTCTACCAGGGACACTGCGACACTGTGCGAGCGTCAATGCCGGGAGGACTGGGAAATTACACTCCACATCTGAATTTCTTCTATTTTCCAAGTGTTCGACACTAATTAGTTAGTTCTGTTAGCTCTAAGGATTAGTAGCTTCTCTAACAAGACACAGCGACATTAAGTGACTTACCTCATTATGTAAAACACGGGGACACCAGACGAGAAGGCAAGCTTTCCTCGAGCTGGGCTCAGGCCTGCTCCGCCCTGCTGCAGTGCCCATCGGTCCTCTGTTCTCCAGGTCCCCAGGGCACAGGAAACAGGCACTGCAGGTCTGGACTCAGAGACCACTCCACACGGAGTGTGCCCACACCTGGGTCCTCGGGCCTGCCCTCCTTACGGCCTGCCTCCTCGGCCAGGACCACAGGGCCTCTCGGATGCTTCCTGGACAGAGGAGCTGACCTGAAAGAGAGCCTGTCCCAGGGCAGTAGGTGCTGGGCAGGCCTGGAGGCTCCATCACATGTGGCTGGGGTGCTGGGCCCACTGTGTCCTCTGTGGCAGCAGGTAGACGACCACCACGTCCTGCTGTCCTCTGACTGGCCACCATCTGAAATGTCACTAAGAACTGGCCCCACATTGCATGTGCTCACGGCAAAGGGGTCTGCCATCTTCCAGTCTAGTCCTCCAGTCCCCTAGTCTCGTCTTGTAGGGGCCGTGGCACCTGGGCCCTCCTCTTCTCTTCCCTAGAGTCCAGTTGCTTCTTTTACTCAAGATGCCCTCTATGTCCTGCCCAGCTCCAGCTGATACAGTTTGATTGCCACCTCCTTCAGGAAGCCCCTCTTGATTGTCTAGTTCACCCTTTCCCCTCCCTCTGAGATCTCACAGCCCTGAAGTGATACTGCATTTATGCTGATGTGCTATCTGATGACAGGCTGGGCATGACCTCACCTGGAGCATCTGCGCTCAGCCACCCCGCAAGTGGAGGGGCAAAGCTGAAAAACAGCTGGTCAAGCACGTGACACCAATCGCGTGGTCGGATGCACGGGCCCATGCTGTCTTCTCAGTACACGTATCAGGGTCCTCCCTCTTCACCCAGTAAGTGTGTTCTTGTATGATTACAAACATAATGCATTTCCATTGCAAAAACTGACAATATACAGTTAAGCACACACAAAAAAGAATTGATTTCTTCGTTCTAGGATAATTACTGTAGCATCCTGCTCTGCAGACGGTCTTTTTAAAAAATGTTACAACATGGACATATATATAGTTTTAAAACAGAATCATGGATCATATTTTCAAAGTGATAACAACTGTTTCTTTCTTAGAAAATAAATACAGACATTTTTATAAGAGTTGAATAACACTGAAAAGCAACACAACACACACACACAGACACACTCACACACAGACACACACACACACAGACACACAATCAAAGCAACTCTTCCCAACTCAGTCACACACAGACCCACACACCAAAGCGACTCTCCATGACTCACTCACGCATAGGTCCGCACACCGAATTCATTCTCCCCAACTCACTCACACATAGGCACACAACCAAAGCCACTCTCTCCAACCCTCCAACTTCCACTAAGATGCTTTCCTGCAAAGAATTTGATCTCTTTTCCACAATTTTATGTCTGTAAGCACAATTTAAACATTTTGTTTAATAAAACACCACTGATCGTACCTGATTTTTTTTTTTTTTTAGACGGAATCTTGCCTTGTCACCCAGGCTGGAGTGCAGTGGTGCGATCTCGGAACACTGTAAGCTCTACCTCCTGGGTTCATGCCATTCTCCTGCCTCAGCCTCCCCAGCAGCTGGGACTACAGGTGCCTGCTGCCACGCCTACTGTTTTTGTGTATTTTAACACAGTTTCACCGTGTTAGCCAGGATGGTCTCGATCTCCTGACCTTGTGATCTGCCCACCTCGGCCTCCCAAAGTGCTGGGATTACAGGTGTGAGCCACCGTGCCCAGCTTGATGTTTTCTTATATGTCTTTCTCACTCAGCAGTGAGTCATGACTACCCTCCCATGTCAGTCAATAGAGGTCTACTCTACCACGTTTCATAGCAGAATTGTTCTGTGTTGTGTGTACATATTTACTGGGATGTATCCAGCCAACTCCATGCCCATGGGACATTTATGCTGTTCCCCATTTGTTGCTGTTAGAAGCAATGGTGCCACGTGTATCCTTGTAGCTACAGCCTTAAATACTCATGGAAATAGCTCTGTAGAATAGATTCCTAAAAGTGGAATTGTTTGGTCAAACGGCATAGGCATTTACCATTTAAATAAATCCTGCCTCACTACCCTCCAAAAACATGCCAACATTACTACCAACAGTGAATGCCTGCCCTTTCTCTACACTGTGGACAAAGAATTACACATCATTTTCATTTTTCACCCAGATCACAACAAAATGCTGTCTCCTGCTTTAATTTGTCATGCTACGATCACTCGTGAGGTGGGAGGTCTCTTGGAGGTCACTCCAGATGATCACTCTCAAGCTCACTGGCTCCTTCTGCTGCTCTTTCTAGAGGCTTCCAGCTGCTGCTTTTATGTTTCCCTTTACGAAGTGCCTGTCTATATTCCTTGCTCATCCATCTTCTGGGTGGTTTGCCTTTTCCTTATTGATTTGCAGAAGTTTTTTATATATTGTGGACACAATCTTTCTGTCTTACACATTGCCAATGGTTTCTCCTAGGGTACCATTTGTCTTCTGTTTCCAACAGGTTCATGAGGTCAGGCAAGTCAACATTCTCCTTTATGGCTTCCGAGTTCTTGCCGTGTTCTCAAGACGCTTCCTGCAAATACAGATACGGATGCAAGTTTCTCATATTTTCAGCTGATACAATAACAATTAAAACACAGTTTAACAAATGTTTAGAACCCTAAGGTTTCTGGAATTGCGTTATTTCCAAAAGCTTGGCCAGTCTGTCCTGACACCATGTATTAAATGACTCCTTTCCCCACTGAACTGAAACGCCCTATGATGACATCCTGAGATTCCAGAGACCCGCGGCTGTTTCTGGACGGGCCAGTTGGCTCCATTGATTTGCTTATGTCTGTTGTTGCATTGGCCCTACAATGCTTTATTTATAGTGGCTTTAAGATTCGTTTTGATGTCATTAGTATTAAAAATGTACCTTGCTGTTTTTGAGCAAAGACATGTCCCCAGTGACCAAGCTTAGCTGTGAATGTTGTCGTGGACATCAGAGGCAGTCCTAGCTGGTGGGGGGCGTGGGCTTTGGGAATCTTTATTTGTTGCTGCTTTTAAAAATGTGGCTCATAAATGCCCCTGGCATTTGTTGTCAGAGAGGCCCTTCTGAGTGTCCCTGGCATAGGGCACAGTCTCACAGGGTGGCCACCTTAAGCTGCAACCCCGTTTACAGGTTTGTCAAAGACCCAGTTGTGATGATACACACGCATGCCGGGTGTACACCACAATCCCACAAACCTCCATTTTCAACAGCTTTCCACCCAGAAAAGAGGCCACATGAATTACCCTCCCTTCAGGGACGGCCTAGGGTACTGAAGTCAGCGGTCTGGGCATTACCCGTCATGCAAAATGACAGGCACGTTGCACGGGCAACGGAAAGAACTTTCCATTAAATGCTGAAGAAGACCCGCAGGGTGGACACTTGCCTGCTTTTCCTCCGGTGAGGCGGCTGTGGCTTTTGAGAGCAAATACATCCCTGGGGGTCCCACAGCCAGGAATTACGGACTGGAACCTGGACTTCTCTGATGCAAAAATCTGACCCGAAGCCGCCACCACTATCTGAGCACTCAGCACGTGCCAGGAAGCCAGGTCGCCTTCACCGCGACCTGGGCATGGCCTCGTGAGGGCGGCCGCTGCTGTCCCTGTTCTGCAGGTGAGGTGGCTGCAGGAGCTCCTGGGCCTGCTGCAACAAATTCCACCAGCTGGGGGGATGAAAGCAGCAGAAACATCTCCTACGGTTCTGGAGGTCAGAAGTTTGTAACCGAGGCGCTGGTGGAGCCAGACTCCAAAGGTGTGAGGGGAGCAGCCTCCTTTCCTCCAGCTGCTGGTGACTCCAGCTGTCTCTCGGCTGGTGGCTGCCCATCACTTCCTTCTTGGCCTCTGTCTTTGCATGGTTTTCTCTACGGTCTCTGTGTCTTCTCCTTTTCTATCTTCTTTTGGAGACAGGGTTTTGCTCTGTCGCCCAGGCTGGGGTGCAGTGGTGTGATCATAGCTCACTGCAGCCTTGACCACCTGGGCTCCAGTGATCCTCCTCCATCTTCAGCCTTCTGAGTAGTTGAGACTACAGGTGTGTGCCACCTGCCTGGCTAATCTTTAAATTCTTTTTTAAAGAGACAAGGTCTTGCTAAGCTGCCCAGACTGGTTTCAACTCCCGGCTGTAAGTAATCCTCCTGCCTTGGCATCCCAAAGTATTAGGATTACAGGCGTGAGCCACTGCATCCGGCCTTTTTCTGTCTATTATAAGGGCAATTGTCATTGGATTTAGGACTCACCAGGATAATCTAGCATGATCTCATCTTGAGCTCCTTAACTTAATTATATCTGGTAAGGCCTTTTTTCCAAATAAGATCACATTCATGGGTTCCCGGGATCTAATGTAGATTTCTCTCTGCGAGGGCCCCCATTCAATCCACTACAGAAACCAAGGCATGCAGAGGTTATACAGCTCACACAAGACACTGTGTGTAAAGTGGATGAGCTGGACTCTGATCCTGAACCGAGCATGACTGCCCCATCCCCTACTCCCCACTGCAATGGGCCAAAGGTTCCCAACCTGTGGGGCTTCTGCAAAGGTGTGGCCCAAATGTGGCACTGTCTCTCTGAGCACTGAAACCTGAAGGCCACGATGGCTCCACTGCAGCCTGGGGGTCAGAACCTGCGTGATGGAAGTCCATGCCGGCGGAGGCAAGCCGGGGGACCTGCTCAGGGAATGGAGTTTCTGGGGAGCCTTCCTGGAGGAGGGAGGGGTAGAGGAGAAGAGGGAGGGGGAGGAGATGGCGGCTTCCATCCTTAGCCAGGAACGAACGAACTCAGCACCCGGCAGGCTCAGGCCCAGCACATGACAAACTTCCATCCTTTCCTTTTGAAAATCTGTTCATCTACATCTGAGACCAATTTGCTGGAAACTACAGAATACCTGTCACATCGCTTCCTAGCACGGCAGTCAGATATTTGCTCGGAAAAGTACAGGCAGCTACATACCTCTTGGAGCTGTAATATTTAGATGTGTCATTCTGTGTCTCAAAGCAGCAGCAGCTTCAAATAAATGAGTGTTTTCAGCTTGGCTGGAGTCTTCCCGGCCTGGAGACCGTGCAGGAGCCGGCCGCCTCCCTCCAGGAGCTGAGCAGAACCCACGCTCGGCTTTTTCAACCACACGCTCGAATTCAGTGCCGATGCCCCCGGTGCCATCTTGGGCCCTTGTTGTTAAGTCACACTGAGGCCCAGATGTTGGTTCGTATGTTCGGGAACTGGGTCACGCAGTATCGTGGTCAAAGCATAGAGTCCTCGAGGTAAACCACACACAGGCACTCACGCCCACACCGGAGGGCGGCAGGCAGTGTGCAGCCCTGCGCTAGGAAGGAGCTGGGCTTCCGAGCAGCCCGCACTGGCTGGGTCCTAGGCAAACGCAGCATGGCGACCTTCGTGGCGTTCTGAAGTCAGGTGCATAAGGAGAGTGTTTTGATGTTGCTCCCTTTTTAAGGAGGTAGGAAGGGATTTAGCAGCTGCTGGACGATGCAACGCTCAGGTCTTCTCAGTGTTATCAGGGGACTCCGAATTGCGTTGTATTATGCGTAACTTGATTTTCTCATGAAATTATGTATAGTGTGTTGCAACAAAATTTTTTGTTGATTTTTTGAGTTGATTTTCCCTTTAAGTGGCTGCAAATTGGCTGTCTACGTTCCCCCACGGCTGCTTGTGGGCTGCTGGGCACCGTGAGGACCACCAGCCAGGGACATGGGTGCTGGCATTCCCAGTGTGCAGGCAGGGCAGAGGCAGCAGATGTGCTGTGTCCAAAGGCTCCTGCTAGGCCTGCACATCCACTGGAAGACAGCAGCAGCGTGGCAGGCCACTGTTGCAGAAGCAGATGAGGGCTGCGTGTCCACGGGCTTCACGTCTTCCATGGCTGAAAGCTTCATTTTCACAAAAAGCATTGAGGGATGAGAGGAGAAACACCTCCTGACCTCATCGAGCCGACTCTAGAGGCCGGCATGGTGGCCGCGCTGCCCTGCGGTCTGGGCTTTCCCCATTTCTTCCGGGGCTTCTGAGACCTGCTGACCTTGTCCTCTGCAAGTGTGAGACGGCATCTCTGCTGTGTGCACTTCCATCTCCCTGGCCTTGAAGATCCTCCTGCTGCTGTGCTCCCAGCTCCAGGAAGCCCCATGAGGAGGCCTTGAGTTAGGACAGGCTCCAGTGGGGGCCCAGGAAAGGAAACCAGCACAAATCAGGGGCTGTCAGAGTGCCCGGCATCTGGCCCCGGCGTGTCTGTCACCCAGAAGACAAACTGAGAAGGGGCTGGGAAAGTGTGGACCTCAGGCAGCTCTCACAGGGCTGGGACTGGCCCTCATGGCCAAGGGCTTTAGAGCAACACTCGCCCAGTGCTGCTTTCAGAAAGAAGAGTAAATGAGGCTGGCTGGTGATCTCTGAATTCCCTACCAAACTCACTCTCTGTCCTTCTAAATCCTTCCGCCACTTTCTCAACAGAAACAAGACTCGTAACAATGGCAGCAACGAGGCAGAATCTGCCAAAATGAAATTTAAAAACCGACTCTCCTTCCCCCATTCCCTGAGTGTTTTCTCCAGGCAGGTGCAAAACCTCCACGTGTCCACTGGGCCCCCACAGCTGCCCCTCAGGGTCCAGGTGCTGGCGTCCAGTTCTGCACATCCCTGGGCAGCCTGGACCATGGGAGGGCGCTGGTGCTAGAGGGAAAGGCCATGCCTCCATGGCTTCCTGCACGGCCCCTGAGCTGGGCTGCTGGAAGGAGAGACGTGATGAAGTTGTAATGTGCATGCACTGAACACACTCAGACTAAAGGCCACCTCCTCCGCCCCCCAGGTTAGGAAACCCCCGACACAACCTGTATACAGGAGGTGCAGAGACAACATACCTCTCTTCTCAAGGGGTTTCTGCAGCCCCCATGAATCTGCTGTCATGCATGCCTACCTCAGGTCATTTTAAATCATAGAAGTCATAAGACGAACAGAGGCTCTTGTGTCACCTGAGATGAGAGCGCTTTTGCAACCCTGGGTGGTGCTCACTCTCTGGGGGCAGATGGTAGTTTCTGTCTACATTCCGGACATTGCCTTAAAAGCATCCTTTAGAGTAACGTCTTAACAAAATGATAACTCTTCCCCAGAGAACACAGCCACGGAGCTGGCCAGGCACAGCTTCCTCCACCCCTAGACCCTCGGTCAATAACTTATGAACCGAATACTTCAAAGACCACTTCTCCTCAGACCCCAGGGTCTTCCTGAGAAAGTCAATGAACACTAACAGGTATTTCTTCTTCTAAACCTCCTTGGGAAGTGGTCTCTTCTAATAGAGAACTGTGTTCCCCACGTGGGTCCTGGGAGTCTGTGCTGTGTGGACGGGGTCTGCTGCTTCCTCTCACTTGAGCTTTCTTTTTTAAAAATAGAGATTCCTCGCAAATTGTTTCAGCCCCTGTGGGAAGCAGTTTGGAGATTTCTCAGAGAACTTAAAACAGAACTACCATTCAACGCAGCAATCCTGTCACTGGGTATCTACTCAAAGGAAAATAAAGTGTTGAACTGAAAAGACACACGCACCCCTATGCTCACTGCGGCACTGTTCACAATAGGAAAGACATGGACTAAACCTAGGTGTCCATCAACAGTGGACTGGATAAAGAAAATTTGGCATGTGTACACCATGGAGTACTACGCAGCCATAAAAAAGAACAAAACCACGTCCTTTGCAGCAACATGGAGGCAGCTGAAGTCCATGATCCTAAGCAAATTAATGCAAGAACAGAAATCCAAATACTACATGTTCCCACTTATAAGTGGGAGCTAAGTCTTGGGTACACACAGACATAAAGATGGGAACTTTGGGGACTCCAAAGGGAGGGAAGAGGAGGTAAGGGCTGAAAAACTTCTTACTGGATACAGACGTTCACTATCTGGGTGACAGGATCGATAGAAGCCCAAACTTCGGCATCATGCCATACACCCTTGTAATAAACCTGCACATGCCTCCCCTAAACCTAAAATAAAAATGGAAATGAAAAGCAAATTTTAGAAACCTTCACATATGTTATACGCTGCATTAAAAAAACCTGAGATTCCTTCCTTCCTTCCTTTGTTCCTCCCTCCTCAGGTAATGTGTACAGTATATGTGTGTGTGCGTGTGTGTTTGTATGCACACCTGCACAGCTAGCTATAAAGAAGGGAAACTGCTTGTAATCCTCTCACCCAGAGACGGGTGATAAGCTCTGGCCTGTTTCTGGGCATCGCACCTGGGCACATGCCTTATGTATCGTCTTGCATCAACTCTTCTCCCTTACCACTCCGTAGGGATGGACCTCTTTCTGTGAGAAGACAAATAGGCTGAGGTCACACCCATTCTACTGAATGTTTCCAGCTGATGTATCCAGTCCCTCATTGCTGGGTCACTGGGTTGATCCCATTTCTTTGCATAACACAACTTTGGTGATATTCTTGGCCATACTTCTTTGCATGTGCCTTGGAGAGTTTTTTGTGATCACTGTATTTTTTTGTGCCATGTAAAATTTTCAAAGATCTTTGAAGTCTCTTGCTACTTCCAGCACGCTTTTGAGGCAAGCTCCCCCATTGCCATTTTGCAGACATGAACACCAAGGACCTCCCTGGGCAGGTTGGCTCAGGGAGGCCCACATTTACCACCCCACTCCGAGTGGCAGGACCTGGCTCCATGCAGTGACCTTCCTCCTAGTGGCAGGACGTGGCTCTCCTGAGTCAGGGGAGGATGTCTCTCCATCTTAGAAGCAAGGCGGGTCCCGGCAGGAGGCCTAACGGGAGGAGGCCCAGCCCACTTCAGGCTTTGGTCCAGAGGGGGACACAGCAGAAGGTCGAGAGGAACATGCTCACCCCACAGATGCAATCATTAAAAGGTGATGAGAAGAACCAGCCCATCTGTGGGGCCACCAGCCTCGACCTCTCCCAGGCCCGAACCACAACATCCTACATCTCATCTGCCATCCTCATTGTCACAGTTTATTAGAGGGATGTCTGTGAGCACCACCAGCTGACATGGCCATGGCCCTTCTTTTTACCTGTCTGAACGTTCTGGATTTACCCTGTGCATGCTGTCCCTGCAGCTGAAGGGCATTCCTGGGAGGCCCAAGTGTGCCTTGGGAAAGCGCCTGACACACAGGCAGGGCTACAGACACCAGGATTCCCTCTGGCTTCTGGGCATGGTCACTCAGGCCTGATATCCCTGGATCAGGAAGATTCTGGGATTGGATGTCCTCAGATACTCTGGACCTGCTACCACAGGTCATAGTCCTGGCCTAAAATCCAGCCACACAGGGTATCCGGAAGCCTGCAAGGCCCAGGACTGGGCCCAGTGCCCTGGCCGGGACATCACAGCTGGCCTGAGGCCTCCGTCCCCCTCCCCTATCACCCCTGGGTACTTTCTCCCACCACCCACCCTGCCAGGCTCTCAGTGCACACGGGAGCCCAGGGACTGGGGTTCCATGGCTGCTGCCTGTTCCCTGCTCCGTGAGCTCTCACTGTGAGCTGCGCTTCCACGTCAGGGTGAAGGCAGTGACCGCTGCAGATCTGGGGTGGCCAGAGCCCGGCTGTCTCCTCCAGTTGCCTTGTGGGGGCCCCGGGAGCATGCTCACTGTGCAGGTTCTTTGGGAAAGGGGCTTCTCTCCACAGTTCCTCAGGCCTCTGCCTCCCCAGTTCAGCTCACTGTGGCCTCTGCAGATCATATGCTGGGTGTAGCCGCCTGGGGGGAGGGGGAGGTGGAGGCAGCCAGTGTTCCACAGTGGTCTTATGTTCGGCTAACCTAGAGTCAAGACAGGGCTGTGGGCTTCCTGCTCGGGTGGCTAGAAAGCCTCTGGCCACTGCTGGTGTGGAGCAGGGCTGCTCTCCATTCCTGCACAGCTGGAGAACAGCAGCCAAAGGGCGGGGGAGTTAGTGCCCTGGGGGACCTCACATGGTGGGAACACTGGCCGCCAAGGCTCCTGTGGGTGACAAAGGCCCACCCTCTGTGGCTGTAGGGGAAGGATCAAAGCCTGCTGGGACCCAGGAAGCTGACAGCGACACCCTGGAGTGGGGCCTTCTGATGAGATCCCGGCCTGGGGGGTGGGGGAGCACAGGGTCCTTTTGTCCCAAGGGTCTGCTTCACACGTCAGCAAAGAGAGAGCAGTCTGTGCACTGGTGTGCAGCCCCTTGGGAGCTCCAGAGCGCCACAGCTACCACCAGGCCAACTTCTCCATGGAATTGGTGGTGCCAACTCCCAGCCCACAGCTCTTGCAGGAGAGCTGGCTCCAGAATGTTCTAGAACGTCCCAGGTCTGGCTCAGGGATTCTCTTCCATGTACTCACCTGGACCCGAGGCTCCCTGAAGACCGGAGTCCAGCCTTGGGTGCGCTGGTGGATGGCCCGTCTGGTCAGGTGGGAGAAGCCCTCGGTCGGGCTACTCTGCTGTCTCCAGTGAGTGGCTCAGGGGAGGTGAGTGCCAGTCCCCAGGGCCACCATGCAGAGTTCACGAAGGCTTTTTCCCAAGAAAGCACTCCAGAGTGGTGGCTTAGGAGAAGGCTCCCTGAATGAGAATACTTAAGTTCTGGAAATAGCAAGACTTCTGGGAAAGGTGCATTTCAGGGATGCCTGCCCAGATGAGGTTTGAATTGCAAAGTGGGGGGCGGGGAGCTTCACATGGCAGATACTGGGTTTGACAACTGCAAAACAGCTCCCCTCCCAGTTCCAGGGTCAGCCGCAGCTCCTGACCTCGCAAGTATCTCCTATCCCTAGTGGAGCCAGGCCAAAGCAGCCCACTCGGCAACCCACCTCTCCTTCTAGGCGGTGGTGGTGCCAGCAGAAGACCTCTTGGGAGGCGGCTGGGGGCCGGCTTGGCTGTGATGATGATTTATGAGTGTTTGTGCCCATGATTTCAAGTTACCTCTTGGTCACTGGGGTGACTTTCAGAGAAAGGCAGGATGTCTTCCCCTCCTGGGCACCTCCCACATCAGGCTACACTATGCTGAGCAATAATGGAGATGAAGACTTGGCAGGACCTGCCCCAGCAGGCCACATCTTGGAGGGACGGAAGGAACCTCACGGGTCTACCAGCAGTGTTGGGAATCTGCAGGAAAAAGGGGCCAGGGCCACTGCTCATCGGGGGACATGTGACCAGTCTTAGAAAAGCCACCATGTGCCATATGGAAGCCAGGCCTGCACCATCCCCAAAACCACCTGCAAGCAGCGTCGGCACCCAAGCAGATGAATGCAGAGGACACAGTTGTGCTGGGTGTGCTCAGGCTCACACCAATTATGTAAACCCTGCCTGATTTCACAAACGCTTTCCCATTGCAGAGGAATCTTCTCCGGAGGGGACAGCTGCGCTGCCCGTAACTGGGATGTGTGAGGCCTCCAAGGCCCGCCGAGGGTTTCTCCAGCAGTGTCTCTGGCTTATGGCCAGTGTGGCAATGACAGTGAGGCCTCCTCCGGAAGATGCTGCTCACTCTCTTCAGGATTAGGGGGGACATTTAAAATTCCCCTTCCTGAACATCAACAGTGAACAAAGCCGCAAGAGGAAGGAGGCACCTGGAGAACCTGCCAGTCCCAGGGAGCGCCCGCCCTGGCTGGATGGTGCCCGGTGAGTGCAGGCGTCTCGCTGCCACACCTGGAGAACCTGCCAGTCCCGGGGAGCGCCCGCCC
>NW_012110097.1:895556-938451 GCF_000951045.1 Mandrillus leucophaeus
AACCTGCCAGTCCCGGGGAGCGCCCGCCCCGGCTGGATGGTGCCCGGTGAGTGCAGGCGTCTTGTTGCCACACCTGGGAGCACTGGGGCTTTTGCTCAGTATCACACACTTACACGATGCCTTTCATCTGGAAGGGTCTCGTGGCTTCCTAAAATTTAACTCTCCATGGGGACTGTTTTACCCCCAAAAGAAACACATCGTGGGAGTGAATTAAAGCCTGGGGTTGCTGAGAAACGAAGCCTTCTCTGTCCAATGGGGACTGCAGGGCGGGCCCCCAAACCCAGGGTTAGCGCCAGGTACAGACACCCTCCTTGTCTGGTTAGAAAGCAGGCAGTGACAGGAAGGTGATGGTCCCCACCTAGAACCGAAGCCCTCTCAGAGGCCAGCCTAGAGGACTGAGCTTTCCCACTAAGGCCCAGGGCGGGGTGGCCTTTGGGCAGGGGACCCAGGGCCAATTCTGCCGCCTTTGAGGACTGCCTGCTTTCTGTGGACCTGATTCCATGCTCCACACATGCTTCCTCGTCACCGGCCAAGTCTCATATCCACTTCTCCTCGTAGCCATGGCAATCCCAACACACAAAAGCAATCCTTTTTGCACAATATCACACGTTGTTTAACGTTAGGACCCTGATACTTTCTCCAGCTGGATTTTCTTAATGTGAGTCAACAAATCAACCTGGAAGCACGTGTTCCGCTGGTATTCGGGGTCCAAACAGCAGTGCCGTGTAACTCAAGACTTGGAAAGAACTATTGGGTGTACACGTGTGTGGTGCTGTGTGTATAATGGGGGGGCCGGCTCAGCCCCCGGGTAGAAACAAGAAGAGACGGCCCCCTTGCCCCAGGGCTTGAGCATCTCTGCTGAGAACCATAGGCACCAGGTGCACTCCGCTCAGACGCACTCCTTGGGACTCACTCGGAGCTGAGAGAACTCCAGCTTCTCCATGGCAGCAGATCCATGAGATCCTTCTCCACCCTTCCTCCCTGCACTGCATCAGAGTCCATGACAACCAAAGCTCGGGCTCTGCTCTGCATCCTCAGGCCACGGGAGAAACATAATCTGTGAGGCTGACCACATCACATCTGCGGAACGTGCCTCACTGCCCAGGTCCCCACACTGCCAGGGACTCTCAACAGCCTGGAAAACGGCAGCTCGAATAGAAGTCTTTAACAGGAGGGTGGATAATTTTTTCCTAAAGGCTCCCAACATTGATACCATACTGTACGGGATCGATCTTAATTACTGTCCATGTGGAATTTTTTTCTGGTGGCTTTTTTTTCAACGAAAAAAAAAACATTAATGAGAAACTTTAAAGGCTTGTTAACAATGTCCTTTCATCAATCAAAGGCGCTGTCGGGCTGGGCTCTGCCGTCAATTCGCACCTCGCTGCCCAACATCCACTTCCTACTTTCTCATCCACCTCCACCCCTGCCCCCATTACAGATCCCTGTCGGGGCCGACCCCGGTGATGGAGGCCAGACGTTTCCCATCTGTCAGCAGCTGGAGCCATGGGGTCCCGAGGACGCTGGACGGCTGCCCTCAGTGGCTTAAAGACAGGTCAGTACCTGCAGTTTCTCCACCTTCCCGTCCCTTCAGACAGACAGACAGACGGGGTTGCTTGGCAGAGGTCTTGGGCAGAGCCGTGTTTAGATCTCAATGTCTTTCAAACTGATAAGTAAAACTGATGTGAAGCTCAGCTCTTTAAACACAAACTTTTAATCAAATGCCCATGAACAAGAAAGCAAGCAAGCAAGCAAAAAACTCCACATGGTCTGAGGTCTGAGGGAAGCCAAAAAATTTAAATCCCCCACCCCAGAGCCTTGGACTGTTTCTGGGGACACCACTGTCCCGACGGCAACAGAACGACATGCAGACAAGACAGGTGAGGCCCGAGGACATCCCAGCAGCTGTGGCCGAAGCAAGGGCCGTTTAGGAACTGGTCTTTCAGTAAAATCTTCTTAGTAAAGTAAAACACTTTACCCCTTGCTCCTACATGAAGCCAATTTCTCTCTCACTTCAGAATCCTCCTCTGCGCTGTCAGAAGCCCAAATAGCATGAAGATCTGCAGCAACATGAACAATCTCACATCAGCTCAGTGTGACATCCTGCCCGCTCCAATGGGGTGAAGTCCAAGCTGGCAGCACTGCCCATGGTCACAGCTACGGGTGCATGGACAGCCAAGGTGGGCGAGCGGCAGATGAGACAGGGAGGGGACGTGGCCCCCAGGGCTGTTCTGTCCTTGTAGGCCAGGTCAGGGGATACAGCAAAATCTGGAAACACATTTCTATGAGGAGGATGCCTCACATTGCTGCGAGAATCTCACTGATCCCCCTGAGTCTCACTGACTCCCCAGAGTCTGCCACTCCACAGGGCTCCGGTTGGTCACCCCACCACTTAGGTTTCTCAGCAATTCAGGTGGATGGGATTTTATCCTTATCTTACAGTTTTGTAGGAAATAAGTCCCAGGATAATACTGCTGTTTACAAACGATTTAAGAAACAAAACTGGTGGTTTCAGTGTAAACATATCTATATTGGACTTGCTTGGCCCCTCCAAAAGGGATTCTGGAGAAGCATGTGGGGCGCTGTGCACCAGAGAAGCTTAAGTTGCAGAGATGGTTTCAGTCGCTAGCACATTATCCAGCCACCCGTGGGGTGTTCAGTAAGCTGTTTCTGCTGGGTAAGAAGTGTATACGAATTACAAACCCCAATTAAGTTCTCTATAAGGTGAGTTTGCCCACTTCCTCTGCAACGCCTGGTGCCTGCAACCTTCACATCTGGAAGTGCAAATTCATGCCCATAAGAAGTTCTGCAATTCCTCATGCGAGAGCTCTTCCAGGCTTCCTGATTCCGCATCAGCCAACATCCTAAAGTGCACGTTTGCACGGTCATAGCTTCTCTTCTCTGGCCTTACAGACTCACCACTGGAGGCGGTCACAGGACATGTGGAATGCAGGTGGGTTTGCTGGACACTTCTGTTCCCAACAGGAGGAGAGACTGGGAGGACAACCCCTCACAAAACTCAGTCTCCTGCGTGGCCAAGGGCAACTTACTTTTGCTACAAGTGTGGTTCTGCAAAAACAAGTATTACTTCTGACTCTCTCATTCTCTCTGCAAACAGGGGAGCGTGGTGTGGCCGGTCTGAGTGGCTGCCGCGCCACGGTGGGTCTCGGTGTCAGTCTTCAAAGCATCATGGTGCTGGGAAATGCGACAGGGTGAGGGGGACCCGGGGCCAAGGCCGAAGAACACAGCTTTCTTGTTTCGACATTTCTTTTTATTTGGAAAATATTTTTGTATTTCTTTGTGCCTTCTCTCTCCCTCTGTATTTTCACGAGCGGTGCTGCGGCTTGGAGCTAGAGCGGCTCTAGGCGACCCGCGTGCTGGCTTTTCATGTCAGCCTCAGCAGAGCTTGTCCTTGGAGCGGTACATGGCCCCGCCGGTTTGAGCCCTGCTGCTGCGGCTGTCAGAGGGAACCTCGGGGCATCTATCAAGCCTGTTCTGACAGGGCGGCGGAAACCCTCGGAGAGCAAGCAGAGCTGGTTTTGTACTGCACCAAGGGCATGGCCCAAACAGGCCCACCTGTGCTCCCAGGCCACACAGATTTGCTGGCTCACCTTGGACGGCTTTGATGGGCGGGTCCCCTGCCACCAGGTGCTGACCTGGATCTGGGGGCTTGGTCCTCGCTGTCTGCAGTCATGTGGCCCCAAGACCCTCCCTCAGAGCCCGTGCCTGATTAGAAACCTGGAGATCTCACTGGGAGGCTCCCATCCTTCATGAGACCCAAACAGTGGAGGCAGCCGGCCTGCAGCGTGTGCGCCTGTTGGTCTCCCTGAGACCCTGCAGAGGGCGGCCTGCAGGGTCTCAGGGAGCACAGGGAGCCTCGGGGTGCCGCCCAGCCGCCCTCCTTCAAATCCATCCTCCAGCAGGGACAGTGGTGCCGGGGTCTCCACAGCACACCGCACGGCTCTGGTGCCCTCTGTTGGAAAGCACTCGCGGCTCGCACACCCGGGCCACCAGGCCCCAAGCTGCTGCCTTCGAGAGCCAGAAGCTTCTGTTCTGTTCATGCAGAGAAGGCCGTGCCTGGTGACCGGCCATCACTGGGGAGGGGCATCATCTGTGGGGGACGCAGGGCACCACCTCTGGGGCACAGCGCACCCAGCTATTCCCACTCACCTTCAGCAACGTCAAAAATAACCAGACATCCTGCGAGTCCTGACGGTGACGCGGTGTGTGGCACCTGAGGCCTGCCGGGAGCAAGGGGGCCCAGGGCCTGTCCCACAAAGCAGCACGTGTCTACGTGACCCGCTGGGTGACTTACCCTGCTTCAAAAATACCAAGAGTTAAGACAATGGGGTAAGAGTCACATCACTTCGTGTCATAGGAAAAACCTAGATTTTGGCTGATGCCAGAAAGAGATATAATAAATCATAAATCAGCGAAAAAAGTCTGATATCAGTTTTCCTTTGTTGGTGTTAGGACAACATGAAATACAAGGCAGGTCCCGACCATACACATTGTAAGGCCACGTTTTCATCCAGGCCTTGGTGATGTATAGAACCGCATGAGCTTCCCCGCTGTGGTTCACACCGTGGCAAGGAACGCTGGCTAAGAACACGGCACTCTAGTGCACAGCTGGGTGCGGTTGATTTTCTCTATACATCATATGCTGTTTTATTTCTCCATATGCAGAGCTACAGGTTTCCCTCTAGCTTTTGGATATAGTTAATTATACTGCTAGCATGACAACACGATAACGAAGTATCAGACGGCAGTGCACTGCCCATGCTGGCAACCCTCCCTGCTGCCATCAGTGACATGAGCTGGCCCACCACAGTCGTGACCTTTGACTTCCAGGATCGACATTGGGGTGCTGGGGTCCTAACAGGCCCATGGTCCCTGAGGCCCCTCTGGGGCAGCCCCTGAGATGAGAGGCCCATGTCCCTTCCTACCTGCTGCCCGGAGCACACTAGGCCAGCGAGTGTGGAGCGAGGGTGACACTCGACTCCAGCTCTCAGAGAGGTGCAGACTCCATCGAGCCCGTGTCCAGAGAGCTCTTTGTCTTTCCAAATCTTGGCAAATGGTTATTTTCTACCCACCGGATACAGAGCATAAGTGGATGTATCTTGCATTGGCCTTTTTTGGCAGGTAGGAAACAAAGCTAGAAAACCTCTGTAAGCATTGACTTCCATGGCCTGTTCCCGTTTCCTTCAGTGAGACCTGAGTGTGGGATGCTAGGAACTGTGAGTGGAAAATGTCATCACAGCTGTGGACACAGCCAGGAAGGGAGGCATGGTGGGGATGTGCTGGGGCAGGGCCAGCTTTCTAGTGTGGACGGCCTGGGACAGGCCTTAGCTGGCTCTGGACAGTGGCTGTGGCAGCCGTCTGTGGCCTGATGGTGCCAGACTGTCCCATCCTGGGCTGTGGCCCCAACATGAGCCAGGCCTTCCCCACTCACTTGGCCTGTTTTAATGGACATGAAAAATAGAGCAAGGACAGCGTTAGAGAAGGAAACAAATGTGTGCAGGACCGCGGGCGTCTGAACTCATCCTGCTGGAAAACACGGAAACAGAGAGGGCAGACACGCTTGTTCCCAGGACACTGTCACCTCCTTTAATACGTGGTGCCTCCACGACCCACGTCTGATGCAGTGTTACACGTGTGTGTCGCTCAAACATTCATCCTACTGCACACACTCAGTTTCGGCCAGCAGGCAGGGAGCCCGAGGTAGCCCCCGCTCTCTTGAGCCAGGCCTCTGCCAGTCCTGAGCTCCCTCCCAAGCCTGGCTTCCCCGCCCGGTGGCCTTCGTGGACCAGAAGCCATTCCTTCACGGCCAGTCCTCCGGAGTAGTTGCCCATGGCTCCGCTGCTGCAGATCACTCTGTGACACGGGATGAGGATGGGGACCTGGAAGACAGGGAGGCAGCCGCTGTCAGCCAGGGATCTGGACAAGGAGGTCTTTGGGGTCAAGGCCAAGGCCCTGATTGACAGGAGTCCTGTACCCACCAAGCAGGGGCCCGTGCCGGGGGCAGGCTGTTGGCATGGGTGGGTGCCAGCTATGTCTCAGCATGAACTCCCCCTCCCCTGAGGCCCTTGAGTCCCTGGAGGTCTCGGCATGGGCTGGGGGAGGGACGAATGCCCTGAGGTGGAGTGGGGCATCTTCAGAGAATCACTTTATGCCAAGATTTGAGAGGAGAAAACTGAATTTCACCCGGTGAGTAATTTACAACGTTCACTTACAAAACCGAAAACTACATTTCCAAGTTCTGGTGGTATGTGACGCTCTCAAACGCTCCCCAGACACCACCCTGGCATCACAGGAAACGTCAGAGAAGACCGTACCTGCACAGGCCTCTCCAGCCCATGGCCGGCCAACTGTGGCTGTGGGCCCATGCCGCCCACCACCTGCTTCTGTAAATGAAGCTTTACTGGAACGCAGCCACGCCTTTTTCTCCATACCGGCTGTGGCTGCTTTGCCAAGCCCAACATATTTACTCTCTGGCCCTTGACAGGAGGACTTGGCCAACCCCTGCCTCACGCGGTGCCCAGGAGCGGGATGTGTCTCCCTCTGTAGTCTTGGGGTGCCTGCAGAGGTCTGAGAAGCTCCCTGGTCACCCCCACTGGGGGCAGGGCATGCTCAGCTCCTCCACTGGGTCCCAGCAGGGACCCAGAGCCAGTACCCCTCCCTGCCCTCAGCCCTCCCACAGGCTGCTGCAGCCTCCCCACTCAGGAGCTCGGGGAGACAGAGCTGTCGTCCGGCCGTTCACCTGAGAGTGATGCTGAGCACACACCTGTCTTAAACTAGCAGAGGAGCTTCAAAAATCGAGCTTGCATCACAAGGAAAACTGCCCCCACCCAACCAAAGAGGAAGCAGCGACGGTCAAAAGGGCTCCACCCAGGGACCCAAGGCAGCGACGCTCTCAAGGTGCCATCTGCACGTTCACCCAAACTCACCCACAGCTCAAGATGCTGCCATCCTCATCCCGCACGTGAGGCCAGGGCTGGCACTACCTTGAAAGGGTGAGGGCATGGCTCCAGAGAGCTCCAAGTTGCAGGCAGTGACTCCCACGTGGCTCCCATGCCGCCAGGGACAGGCCTCTGGCTGTAGCCTCCTGGGGCCTCCGGCAGTGCCCAACCTGTTATTTCCTAGCCTGGAGCCAGCACGATCCGGATCTGTGGCTGACCTAAACTCAGGATGCCCTGTGCTGATAGGGGCTGATCCAGAGTGAGGACCACAACCACGCGGCCATGCACAGGCCCCGGATCCTGCCTACCAACTGCTTCTTTATGGTCAGTCCCACCAGGGGAAGGGAATCCCTGTTCCCTCCAGAGGGGCAGGCGCCTCCTTCAGTGCAGTCCTCAGGGAGACTCTGCCTTGGTCCTTTGGCATTGCCCGAGCTGTGTAGACAGGAGGAGCTCCATGGGTCCACTGTCCGGCTGAAGCTCTGAGAGCCACCTGTGGTGGGTGGGGGCAGGTGCTGTGGCCCCTGCCTCTGGTTTCCATGCTGGTGCTGGCCTCCTCCACTCTCACCCCCACAAAGGAGAATGAGTCACTGACCACCGATAAGGGAGGAAGAGGGGTACGCCCATCTTAGCACCATTAGGGCTCCTGCAGGTGACCTGTCTGCCCCAGGGCTCTGGGCGCCCTGATCTCTTCTGAGATTGTCAGCCCCTGCCCTGGCTGGGGGGCCTGAGCTTAGCCAGAGGGGACAATGATGGTGAGTGTAATTCTTGTGGCAATTACTGGGAAGCCACCATGGCCATGCCACTGGCCCCCCACCCGCCCCCTTCAATCTTGCTTTTATCCTAATAAAGCTAAAATCTTGAGGTCTGCTATCCATTTCTCAGTTGGCTCAGAAAAGTGGAAGACAGGGATGTAACATGTGGGCATCTCTCTGGTTGTCCCCCTCTGCCTGGGCAGACAGGGATGGCCACACAGCCTGCATGGCCACTGCAGGGGACTCCAGGGGCTCCAGGGCCATGTGCTTAAGCATTCCAACAAGCAGTTACTGTGAAGAGCTTCCCCAGAACAGCTTCCCAGGAGCATGTGGGGAAGTCTTGCACAGATTTCTAAGGCAAGAATCGGCCGGAGAGCCTCCCAGGCAACGGCCTTCATCCCTAAGTAGCTCATGGTACCTGGGGCGCAGGTGCATGGGTGGGCAGCCACTAAGGGGCCAGGATATCTCGGCGGATGTGTTGGGGGACATGCCTCATCACCGTGCAAAGCATCACAGTGACTGCTCCGTGAAGAAGGTAAACTGCCAATGAGCATAACCATAGGAGCCAGTGCAGGCTCCAGAGGAAGGGGGAAGGGCACCAAGCTTGCTCTGGAAGGTTCTTGGCTGGCACGACATGTGGAGGGCACATGGGAGATGACTAGGGACTGCTTACTGCCTGGCCCCCCTTCCTCCTGCATCCTGAGCTGGAGGGCAGCCCACTCATCCCCACAACCCAGATGGCCCATACATGGATGCTGCAGACCTGGGGCCTCTCCCCGGGCCCTCACACATGGCTGCCCTGCTCCCAGCGTCCTACCCTGATGAGAAAAAACAGCCGTTCCTACAGGATCCCAAGGATGAGGTATGTCCAGGCTACCCCCGTGTATCACTCTGGGTACCCCTGGGTATCACTCCGACTCCACTCTTCTTTTTCTCTCCACGTATCCCCAGCTCAACAGAGAGATGATTTCCGCCCATGCCCAGCTTCCCCACACTCCACCCTTCAAAGCCAGTGAACTGGACAAAGCCATCAGTTACTGGTCAGGTGAGCTTTTAGAGGAAGCAGCTGGGGGCGTGGGTCCAGCGTCTCCAAGCTCTATTTCTTGGGCACCTCTGCTTCCTAGGGAGGTGATTCCTATCCTTGCATCCCCCGAGGCTTTCGGGGCAGACAGCTTGTGTCACTGCCACACACAGACCTGCCACACAGGTTTCATCTGCTGGGTGGCCCTCTGTGGGGCCCAGCTACACACATCCCTGAGGGAGGTGGGGGAAGCCCCAGCCCCCCTTGGAAAGGGGGCTTAAAGCCCCTGGGAGCAGGTATGCCTGTGCCTGATGCTGCTGCATCTTCCACCCCAGCTATGGCCCTCATCACCCCTGCAAGGCCCCACCAGGCCTGTCAGCCTCCAGCCGAATGGAGTCTCGTGCCCAAGTTCATAAGGCTGCTAAGTGGCAAAGAAGGGGCTCTAATCACTCTCCTGCATGGCTCCACGCGCCACACTGCTCCTCCCTGACGTGGACTGTTGAGGTGGGACCTTGTGGGATGGCAGCCGGTGCCGGCAGATGACATGGCTGCAAGATGGGGCTCTGGCTTCCCACATATCACGCAGCTCGTCCTGATTTGACGATGAGTTTGGGTCACCATGGTAATATGCACCAATGACGCAGTCTAAGAGGTTTCTGACGACTATGACATGGGAACACGCAGGTGGCAGAGGGCTGACTGTTTCCAGCGTTGAGTTTAATAGAGTGAGGTGTAGTAACTGCCAAGTTCTGGAACAGCCGAGAAGCCGTCTTCCGGAAGGAGTCACAGGAAATCTCCAGGATGGAATATTTACCCTGATGGACGATTTTTATCAAATACAACAGTGCCATTAATAATTGCTGTGAGGGCACTATCAGATAATACAAATTCACCTTTTTGGCTGATAAAGAGGGAGGCATTTAATTCAGTCTCGGTTTATAAACATTTAGGCACCAATTCAGCTTTCCTGCCTGACAGCAGACTTCACAGCAGAGCTTCGGTTTTTCTTCTCTCCCTCTTCATGAGCTATGAAATTATAAAAATGAGTAAAATAAACGCGTCTCCCTCTCCCTCTTCCTATATATCAATGCAGAGGCCAGGACAGACGGCATGGAGTAACAGTGACCCCGACGGCTAGGACCAGTCCTCACCTTAGCATGCTGTGATGGGGAAGAGCTGACTTACCAAATAGGCACTGTTTTTACCATTAGAAATAGGGAACGCTGCTTCTGTTTGTGTGAATTTTGGTGGCAGGTTTCAGACTATTAAAATAATGAAACCTGCTGAAATGTATCGGGGCCCGAAGGACATTTTCAAAGGATCCGTACCCTCTATGTCCTCTCCTTTAAAGCATGTGCTGCATAAAATGTAATTTTTATCAATAACCAAGAAGCTCATAATATCACAGCTGCATTGAAATCTTCATGCTGTGAAATCTAATTCATCCAATACGCGAATCCATCACTTATGCGGCCCCTTTCTCAAATGCTATAAAACTTCCAAACCCATAGATTTGTTTCCAACAAAAATAACATGAAGGGGCCTTTCAATCAATGATGGAATCCCTCTGATTCTGGTACCAGCTGAATATTTTTTCCAACTTCGCCTTTGTTCTTCCGGGCAGCAGCCCACAAGGGAAAGAGCTTGTTTTCACTTGCAGCCTCATCAATACCTAAATCCTGGTGAACAAGTGACACCGAGAAGCTGTAATCAATAGCTCCCTGTGCGTTTTTTTCTTCTGGTCAAATGGTTCAGCTCCACTGACAACCCTGACACTTAGAACATGATGCTAAGTCTTTATCAGCAGCCATCTGGGTGACTGGCAGAACAAGACTCGGGGGGTCATTAACGCTCATGGCAATCTGTGAATAAACTAACTCCTCAGGAATGCATTTGTTTAGAAAAAGGTGGGGAGACTCTCTGTGCCATGTATCGATTGCCTTTGAACTGCATTTAGCAAATTCTGTCTGAGGATGAAGAGGAAGGGTGCTTTGTGGAGGGGTGGGCCGTAAGGAGTTTTCTACTCAATATACTGGGAAACTGACCATCCTCTCCTGCTGGGTTGGGGAGACAGCCTTCCAGGAATGCTGACCAACCACCTTACACTGGCTGGTGAGTCCTTCCTGGAAAATTCTGGAGAAATCAAGCTCCTAGGATAGAGGAAACCCCTGCATGGCAAAAGCCATCCCTTACTCTGGTTGGGGAAGAGAAACCCATGCCGACAGCACATGCAGTAATATGAACCAGCATGTGCTCCTGCTTATTGCAAGCCACCTAAGGAATTAATGCACAATGAGCTTTACGATGTTTCCTAACGTTCCAAGTCCATTTTTCACTCCCCCCCTTAAATGCACAATCACTCCATTCAGCCTGAATATAAGGGATGTTTTCAATGAGCGAGTCTCAGCGATGCACCGTCTGGGCTGGAGTGGATGTGTGCAGGCTTCCGGCTGGGACGCGGCTGTCAGCGCCAAAGGGAAACATCCTGAGGACACTGACAGCAGCGATGGCTCACTGCTGGCCAGGGCTCTTCCTCCCTCAAGTCCCTGGGTCACCTTTTCATCCTCCCAGCCCATTCTAATGAGGTTTCTAATGGGAATTTGGGAGCCTGTCAACCTGAATGATAGTAAACTATGTAGCTGAAGGCTTCTTGCAGGAATATCTCTGGCATATCTGTGCTATAATTTGAGGCGTCTGTGGGCACCGTAGCCGTGAGTCCTGCTGCAGCCTCCTCCTCAGGTTGAAGGTCACTGCACACGGTGGAGCCCACAGAAAGGCCGCAGGAGGCCACCACCGCCTGGCAGCCCTCGGCACAGGAGGCACGTGGACGCTGAGAAGGGCAAGACTTGGTGCTTGTAGAACCCTCCTGCTTGATGCTGTGCTCACCTCCAGTCTTGGCTTTGCCATGTGACGGGGTGTCGATGTGTGGACTTTACACATCAGGGTTTTACAACCCATGTGATACTACTTCATACATTGCAGTGACTGAGGTCATACTGGAACAGAGACACTCATAGAGATTAATAGCAGAAGAGAGTCACGCTGGTTTGCAGAACAATAAATGTCTCCGAATATCGCCACAAGCAGGATTGCTAACCAGCGACGGCATCTTCACTGCAGAGTGAGAAACTGCTGGCGTCACGAAAGGCTGGTGGGGGAGAGTGTTGCCACGCTGCACACGTCAGTCAGTGGAGCTTGTCTTTACAGCAAAAGGGGAGCTGCACACATGAGGGAGCGAGCAGAGTCGGTGCCCACCGACGGCACCACTCCCATCTTCCCATGTGTGCACGCAGGGAGCAGAATCCACCTCAGCGGGGAGAAGACAAGGACTTACTCTCCTCAAAGGGCACAAAGAGTAGACACTGCCTGAAACAGTCACTGCACTGATGCAGGAAGAGAACCCCTAAAACCCCATTCGCATCCACAGTTCTCACGGGCCCTACACGGAGCCACCACACAACGGCATCTGAGTTGCCTTTTCATCAGGTTGAACACCTCAAAACTGACTCAGAGCCGGGGAGAAGACAGCGGCCTTCCAGAGGGGGATGTAGGTTAAGCTTTACTGGGAAACGTCAAAAGCCATCCTCAGAAATTTGATTAAGAAACACCTCCCAACGTGCCGTAAAAATCAGACCCCTACGGCGTGGTGCAGATGTTTTACGACACTGTAGCTGAAGACTCTGCAATTAACGTGCAACAGGTGCAAAAGGAAAGGCCCACTGCACCCACCAGCCACTGTCACCAACACTGAGGACAGGAAGAGATGGAGGAGGGGGGATGGTGGCTGTCCCTGTGGTATCTCCCTCCTGGGATATTTGGGATATTTTAACAGGGCAGAAAGCTCACCTGGATTAGGGCGCACATTACGACAATGAAATCCACTGCAAACCTACCGGACTTGCTTTTTACGGACTAACAATGCAGTTTTGTGTAAAAGTCTACGTAACTGTCTTCTCCTAGAAACGGAGGCTCTGCCCCCGGGCTGCCGCGGCGGGCAGCAGGAGCCGCAGGCTGTGGTGTGAACCCGCCGGCCTCTGCCGCTGTGGGCAGGGATGGAAACAGTTTTGGAAACAGACAGCAAAGCCACAGCAATTTTTCAAAAAGCGAGGCCTATCTGATGTAGTAATTTCCCATCCCATGATGGAGTGATCATGTCTCGCTCCCTGATCAGATGGTATGCTTCCGTCATGTTAGAAACTTTCACAGAGCTTTCGGGAGAAGACATTGCCAACGTGACACACACCCTCACTGGGTGAATATTCCAGGGGCGTTCTCGAGGTTGTGTGGGTTCTCCCAATGGGCCACGCAGATGGGAGCACCCTTCCTGCCCACACAGGCACGCGTGGCCTTGGCCACGCCCACATGGCATGCTGTGTGTGACTTCCCCCTTCATGCCAGATGGCCTGCGGCCCAGTTGCCAGGCCCGGGTGCTGTGAGATGGGACAGCAAGGGCACCCACATTGCCCCCAGGCACCACAGGCCATGCTGCTCACCCGTGCTGTGTCCCGGTTGGGCCTTGTCCTCTGGGGAGCACGGCCTGAGGCTGCATAGCCTGGGAGCCTCGAGTTCAGTGAAACCTGACTGCAGACGCGTGGGAAGGATGAGGACACAGAAGGGCTCTGGGGAGGGTGCCATCCCTGCTGAGACAGGAGGTGTGTGTGGTCCAGGTCCCTCGTCCCATGCTGCAAGGCCTCCCGCCTTGTGTGCTCCCATGTGATGCTTTAGCTCTTGAGACCCAGGGAGCCCTGGGCCTCAGGGGGACTGCAGCCCGCAGAGAGATGGGGTTGGATGTGCACCCTTGCTCGGCCATCCTGCTAGGATGAAGGCACCTCGCAGGTAGGCCTTTTTGTCTGTTTTGTTAGCTGCTGTACTCTGGGCACCCAGAAGAGTGTGGACTATAAAACTGGTACCCAACACTTCCACCTGCTGAGTGAGCAGGTGGGGCCCCCTGTGCCCGCTTGCCACTCCTCTAGGCTCCCTCCTCTCCTGCTCACTGGGACAACCAGGAGCTCATGCAGTGGAGACGTGCTCCCGGGGTGGGGGAGCTTCCAGGAGTGTGGTGCTGGGGTAGCCTCCTTGCCTCTTCTGGAGGCATCTGGCACAATGGTCCCTATCACAGATGTTGCCCCTCTGCCCACCCCAGCAGCACAGCCTGCCTTCTGGGGAAACACGTGGGATCAGATGACACCCTGCCGCCTGCGTGCACCCGCCACCCACAGCCATGCCCGTGCCACGAGAACTCACAGGATTGTTTCTCATTGCTCCTCCCACAGCTCGCGCAGCTTTGGGGTTGCCTGCCAGGGCTGCTAATTGCTGGTAAGAAATCACTTCTCCGAATTTCACAACCTTCAGCAGCTTCCATAACACCTGTCTGGTGAACGACTCTGAAAGGAAGAATGCAGGATGATGTTATTTGGACAAATGGCTTCAGCAGCTCTGATATAAATAGCCGCTAGTCCCAAAACAGGAAACGCATCGACACAAATAGAGGTGTTATACTCAATTAAAACACAGCCTCCATGCACCGCTCCACCACCATGTCACCAGACAAGGAGACGCGAGCGTGTGGCAGGCCACCACGCAGGCTGGCCCCTTGGAAGGCATCCCTGGAGCTGGCACTGCAGGTTTGCAATTTCTTTCTACCTTCCCTCCAACCCCGTGTTCCACGCGGGGTTGCGTGTGCCACCCTTCTAGCGACTGGGCGTGTGTAAGTGAGCGCATGGTTCAATTAATGCGCACAGAAGTCCCTGCTGCCCGCCTACTTGGAAATCTTTTGTACTGCTGGTTAATTTCCAACTTCAACTGGGACAAAGAAGGCAAAAGCAGCCACAAGCCAGGCTGCGATATTATGCTGGCTGTCCACATCCAGCCGTGCGCGGGATTCCCCCAGCTACTGCTCGGAGTGCCAAGCACCACAGTACGCAGGGGCTGGCGGTGACCTTGGCTACAGGCATCTTTAGTGAATGGGGCTGCAAAAATAAAATGACTTGATTCCCATTTAAATTGAGTAACCACATCCAATTGCATTTGTGCCGCGCCCTGCTGCAGGAATGAGGCGGCAATCGCAGGAGAACATTCTCTCCCTCTGCCTCCAGGTTTCAGAACTGTTACCTGGGAGTGGTGTTGGCAGGAGAGAAACCCGGGCACGTGAAGAAGGCCGGTCTGAATCAGTACCTATTGTCTTTCCAAGCGGGACATGCAGCTCAGGAGCACTGGAGACAGAGCCACGTCCTCCATCGCAGGGGCTCAGCCCTCCAGGGACAGGAGTTTCTCAATAGTGGCAACAAAGGGAAGGCTTCCGCGGGCAGGAACGAGGTTCCGAGTGTGTCCACAAGAACACTAATTACACTTGGTGCCAAGCTGGCAAAGTGCGATTTGGTTCTTAAAGGACACACACCCTTACATGTGTGTTAAATAATAAAAATCACTTCTTAACTGAAGGGAACGATAATCACTTCACTGGGAAAAAAAAATCTGTTTAGTCTTTATTATAACATTAAGCAAATTAAACATCAGCATAATCCAGGTGATACTAGAAAAGGGTCATCAAAGAAATTAACTTTGTTGTTCATTAATTTACATGGATTAGTAGAGGGCAAAAAGATAGCAAATGTGCTCTAGTTTTTTATGATATAATTTCAAACTGTACACCATTTGTGGCAGGAGGGTGACTTTGGGGTTAATCAGACTGATTTGTCCTTTTAATTGCTTTCTATTCAAAGAAAATTCATTAGATAATGTTCTCTTCAAAATTCATGAATCAATTTAACTGAAGAAACCACATTAACAGCTTCGGGTTCATTAGCACATGCAGTTGTATTACCGGCTGATGGCTGGGGGGTTTCCTTGGGCAAATGCACTCTGTTTACTGTCATTTCTTCAGAAAGCGTTTTGAAATCAAACTGTTAATCATTATTATGGTTGCTGTTGTTGTTATGCCTAACTTTTAAAAAAAGCAAAGCAAAGCGAGGTAGCCTGCTGTTGACTTGGAGGAAAAGAGATTTCTGGGACAGCTGTCTTGGAAAAGAAACAATGAAAGCAGCACGTCAACACCGCAGAAGCAGAGGCCAGTTTCCCGTCTTCCTTGGCGAAGCAGAGTTGGTGGTTTTGTTTTCCGTGCTTTCTGTTAGGTGTTCTGGGAGAACGGCCTGGAACTTTACTCAACTTGTAGGAATGAAATGAGGGAGGTGTGCGTAAACCTAACCGGAGTGCAATGAGGGAGGTGTGCGCAAACCTAACCGGAGTGCAGAGTAGTTCCGAGAAACAATGGCACGGTTCCAAGGGCCTCATCTGAGCGCCAGCCTCGAGTGCTGCTCTGACGAATTGCTGCCAAATTACAGAGCACCTTTCTTTCCAAGTGTAAAAGTGTCGTATAATAAAACAATTATATGTCCATAGATGAGCACAGAGTTTATCAAACACGTTCAGCTTCATTGTCAGCTTCTCATGGGAAACCATTTCTTAACTGGTCCGTACCAGGCAACATATGAGGAAGTATAGCTCAAACAATGCAGTATTTAGCAATCAGGCGCCTGATTTTACAAATGTATCTGAAAACTCAGTTTCACCCTGCAGTGAACAAATGCAGTAATTAGTTGAAGCAGCTCTCAAAGAGCACAGTGCTTCTAACCTCAGCCTATGTGAAATCACATGGCTGAACAACACCTGTTTTGAAGAGGGGCAACCCTTGCTGTTAAGCATCATTATCTAAAATTGAGTGAAATCCACTCGCAGACATTCACGCATGTGGAAAACAGAAGTTCTTGAGGTTGAGGTGACCACATCAGTCCTCAGTAGCTGGCACAATCACTTCAGGTGGCCCAAAGGGGCAACCATTAAAACAGCAGCCTTCTGGTCCAGGTGCAGAGGCTCACACCTGTAATCCTAGCACTTTGGGAGGCCAAGGCGGGTGGATCATGAGGTGAGGAGTTCGAGACCATCCGGGCCAAGATGGTGAAACCCCATCTCTACTAAAAATAAAAAAATTTAGCTGGGCATGGTGGTGCTCGCCTGCAGTCCCAGATACTTGGGAGGCTGGGGCAGAAGAATCACTTGAACTCAGGAGGCAGAGGTTGCAGTGAGCTGAGATCGCGCCACTGCACTCCAGCCTGGGCGACACAGTGAGACTCCATCTCAAAAAACAAAAAACAATGCCCCCCAGCAGCCTTCTTTAGCCATGGGCCTCCCCAGAGAGCAGCCGTGAGACCTGGGGGCTCTATGACGCAGCCTCCGAATGCCACATTCTGGATGTTCCTCTCTCTTACCCCTTACTTCCCTTGTTTCCTTCCCAAACTCACACTTGCTCCTGCCTGTCCTGTGGTGCTGGGTACCTTGGGCTGGGCTTCCGTGGCTGGGGTCAAGGGAGAGGACCTGCTTCTTGGAGTCTCTGCATCTGAAGGACATGGCTATTTTCATTTCGGCTTGGACAGCTATTTAAATGTGTGCACCGGGAGGCTGAGGCAGGAGAATGGCATGAACCTGGGAGGTGGAGCTTGCAGGGAGCCGAGATTGTGCCACTGCACTCCAGCCTGGGGGACAGAGCAAGACTCTGTCTCAAAAAAAAAAAAAAAAAAAAATGTGTGCACCCGTAACTGCTTCACCCAGAGAAGACTGTTTTCTAAACTCTCTGCCTGCATTGTGCATCCTCCGCCAAGGGTCTGGGTGCCCTTTTCTAATGCTGGTCACGGGAGAAATCGTTTTGTTTCACAGACACTGGGTTTTTACGCAAGGTGTTTTCATGCCACACCATGGAGTGGAGCTCAAGGCTCTGAGCAGGCCTGACACCTGAACCTGGACCAACTCAGCCAAACCTAACTCCAATAAGGAAGACAGCACACACCAGAGTACGGCAGGAGGACACAGACCGGGACCAGCCTGGGTCTGCCACCGCCGAGCTCAGACACATCACTTCCTTATCCTGGGTGTCCATCTCTCCTCTGTGATAATCTGCTAAGAGCCACCTCAGCAAACACGCCTGTGTACCCGCTGCACACAGCCAACACGCCTGTGTACCCGCTGCACACAGCAAACACGCCTGTGTACCCGCTGCACACAGCAAACACGCCTGTGTACCCGCTGCACACAGCAAACACGCCTGTGTATCCACTGCACATAGCCAGGCTCAGAGCACCGTCAACAGCAGGGCTGGCCAGGCAGCTGGCCTTCTCTGAGATCAGGGCTCAGACAAGCACTGAGGGTCTCTTCCCTGGGAGGCAGACCATTATGCTTCCAAGTTCTTGAGGAGGAGTCTCCTTTCCCTCTACCATCACAGCTCCCTGGGTGGTGACCTGTTAAGGTCCATGTGGTTTCCTGGGGGGAAGGGGTGCCCTTCAGCAGCCCAGGTTTTGGGACTTTTCCTTAGCCAGGCTGCAGCTAGCAGGGGCACACCCAGGCCCATACACACAGGTGCTACCTGGGGGGCTGTGTCTGGGGAGCATCTCAGTAGCTGTGCTGTGGCCATGGCCAACAAAGAACAACAGAGAGCAAGAAAGAGCAGGGCCCCAGCTCCTGCAGGACGTCCCTGTGTAGCAGCCACTGGCCTGGAAGGGGGATCCCCAGGAGCTGGTGTCCCTGGCACAAGTCACAGCTATCTGGCCTAATGCTGCCTGGCCATCAAAAGCAGCCAGAATAAACTAACCTGAAACACTAAGATGGAGGGAAAGGGGGATTCTGGTTCCAGGTAAAATGAAGCAAGCACTCCATACTCGTTTCTTCTACTGAATGTCTTTATAAAACCTGGACAGAAGGCACAGAGCAGCTACGTGAGGGCTGGGAAGAGTCAGTAGTAGTGGGCAGCCTTGGAAAGAAGATAAGAATTTCAAGTATCATGGAAAAGATGAATGGGCTTCCTGGGTTACCCCTCTGTTGTCCTCAGCCCAAACTTACTACAGCCTGAGCCCTGGAGGCAGAGCCTAGCACAGCTGGGGAGCCTCCTAGGGGTTCTAATCCACTTTGAAGAAGGAAGAGCATCTCCTACTGCTATGGTTTCAATGTGTTCCTGTGTTGGAAACAACTGCCACCATGACAGTGTAGAGGTGACGAGGTCATGATGGCCCCTCCCTCAGGAATGGATGAAGGCTGCTACTGCTGGAATTGGTTATCGAGGGACTTTGGCCCCTTTTTTTCCTGCCTTGCATGCTTGCTTGCCATGGGATGCCTTCCACCACGGATGGCCCTCAGCAGATGCTGGCATCATGCTCTTGGACTTCTCAGCCTCCAGAACTATGAGCCCAATAAATTCCTATTCTTTATCAGTTACCCAGACAGCAGTGTTGTTATAGCAGCAGAAAATGGGCTGAGACAACTATGTTCAGGGCAAGTGAGGAATCATCCCTTTTTGGTGTTATCTCTGAGCCCTTGAACCTCAGCTCCTCCCTAAGCAATCCTGTGGTGTGGGTAACAACAGGGGTCACAGGAGCCCAAACCAGTGAAGGGGAAATGGTCCCTTTCTGATGGGAAGAGGTTTGCTCCCCCTAAGAGGTGGGCGAAATGTCTTTGCTTTTTACCTCTGTCTTCCTGATGCTTGGACCCAGATTGAGGTTTAGTAATAGGAAGAGTTTAGCAGAGTGGGGTAAAGCCCTAGCTGTCCGTCCAGGGGACTGAAGAGGGAGCCCTGAGAACTAAAAAGTGCCAAGAAGATTGTGGAGGAAAAGGAGTTCATGGGAGCAAACCAAAAAGTTGTTGATAAATTTCTGGATTCACCTGTTCAGGTGAGCTGTCTATTTCCCCGCCTGTGCACATGTGGATCTGACCCTAAGCCACAGACTTTGAGAACTGATGTAAGAATTAGGCACTGCCAGTTCCCAAACTGGCTGGTGAGTGGTGCACAAAAGGACTGATCTTAAGAGGACTGCAAAGCGTTTGAAAATTGAACAAATATTGAAGGCTGGTCAGAACTTATGAACTAACTAAATCCAACCAGGTTGACTGCCTCCTAAAACAAAAATATCAACATCATCTGTAGGATTTATATAAAACCCAGAGTCTTATAATATTCAAAATGACCAGGATACAATCCAAAATTACCAAGCATGCAAATAATCAGAAAAATAAACTCACCAGGGAGAAGATAATCAACGCATGCCAAGGCTGAGATGACCCAAAAGTTGAAATAATCTGACAAAAAGTTTAAGGGAGCTGTTATAAAAATGCTGCAAGGGAAGACACTCTTGAAACAAATGAAAAAACACAAATAGAAGCTATCAAGAATAATAAAGTAGAAAATTTAGTATTGAAAAATACAATAACCAAAATTAAAAACTGTACTGCATAGGATCAATAGTAGAATGGAGATGCTGAGAAAAGAGTCAATAAAACTGAAGCCAAGTAAACAAAAAATCATCCAAACAACAGAAATCAAAGTATTTAAAATAGACAAAAAGAGAACATGTGAGACAAAGTCAACAGATCTATTTATGTCACTGGAATTACAGAAAGGAAAAAGAGTGTAGTACAGGGAAAAATTCAAAGAAATAATACCTAAAATTTTGTCAAATTTGGCAAAAGATACACAATTGTAGATTTAAGAAGCCCAGAAAATTGCAAACAGGACACACTCAAAGAAATTCATTCCCAGATAAATCATGATCAAACTGTTGAAAGCTTCAGAGAAAGTCTTGAAAGCCGCTAGAGACAAACAATGCATCATGTACAAGGAAACAGTCATTTGAATGACTGTGGAATTCTCATCAGAAACTACTGAGTCCAGAGGAAGTAAAACAGCACTTTTGAAGTGCTGAAAGAAAGAAAAAAACCTGTCAACTCAGGATTCTACATCCGATGTTTAAGAATCCTTCAGGAATGAAGTTAAAGACATTTTCTGATAAAAAGGAAAATCTAAGGTAATTCATGCCAGTAGATCTGATCTTTAGAATGGCTAAAGGAAATTCTTCAGAAAAAAGGGAAATGATGGTTATAGTTATCCATATACTTACTCTAGAGAAGCTTGGAACATCAGGAATGCAGGCAGAGTAAGAAAAATGTAAGTATATGGAAAACTATTACAGGCTCTTTTCCTCAAGTTTTTCAAGATATGTTTATTAGCCAAAAGCAAAGCAAAAATTATGACACGTGAGATGAGATTTTCAATTTATGTAAACATAATGCATGACACTATAACGTAATGGGAGAGTTAAAAGGATCTATATAGTCATAAGATTTCTATATTCCACTTAAAAAGGTAAAATAGTGATTCTAATTAGACTGTGAAAGAAAGTATTATAATCCCTAGAACAGTCACGAGAAAAACTATATGAAGAGATATAGTAAAAAACACAACAAATAAAACAAAATACTAAAACCAGTTAAAAATAGCCCAAAAGAAGGAAGGAAGAAAAAGGAAAGACGGAACAAACAATAAAATGTTAGAACTAAATTCAAACATTAATAATTACACTAAATGTAAATGATCTAACCACACCAAGGAAAAGATAGAGACTGTCACAACAGATTTTTAAAAACATGCACAAGAAAACGTTGTCATAAGGAATTCACTTCAAATGATACCTGTAGGTAGGTTAAAAGAAAATGGATAGAAAAGCGTATACCATGCAAACACAAATGTAAAAAAAAGTTAATACAAGACAAAGTAGACTTAAGAGCAAAGAAAATTCCCAGAGGGTAAGAAGGATTATTACACAGTGAGAGGGTCAATTCACAAAGGCAATACATCAATTTTAAATGTATATGTGTCTAACAACAGATTTCAAAACTCACGACAAAATTCAAGGAAAATTAGACCAATCCAGAATTATATGTGGAGACCTAAACACTTCTTTCTCAATAATCAATAGAACTAGGTGACAGAAAATCAGCAAAGATACACAAGTAAAAAACCCTATCAACCGACTGGATCTAATGGATATTTACAGAACATTCCACTCAATAACAGTAGAATCTATACTCTTTTCAAGGGTACATAAAACATTGACCAAGATAGGCCATATTCTGGGCCATAAACCCTAACACATGCAAAATGACTGCAATCATACAAGTTACATCCTCTGATCATAATGGAATTAGACTAGAAATCAACAAAAACCATAACAGAAAATTCTCCAAACATTTGAACAGTAAACATATCATTTCTAAATAATCAATAGGTCAAAGAGAAAGTCTGAAGGAAAATTAAAAGAATATACTGAACAGAATGAAACTGAAAATAAAGCATATGAAATTTTATGGGACAAAGCTAAACCAATATTTTGAGGAAAATTTACAGTACTCAGTGTCTGTATTAAAAAAGAAAGGTCTCAATAATCTAAACTTCCAACTTAAGAAACCAGAAAAAGAAGAGAAAAATAAACTCAAAACAACCAGAAAGGAAATAATTAAGGCAAAGGCGAAAATCAATAAAATTGAAAACAGACAAATGATAGAGTAAAATCTGTGAAATTAAAAATGAGTTCCCTGAAATGATGAATAAAATTTATAAATCTCTAAAAGACTGACAGAAAAAAAGAAACAAATAATCAATATTAGGAATGAAAGAGAAGATATTGCCACAGATCCCACAGATATTAAAGAGATAATAAAGTATTCCCACAAATAACTGTACTAAAATCCAACAACTGTGAATAGACCAAATTATCAAAACTACAAACTACCAAAACTCATCCAAGATGAAACTGAATACTCCTATAACTATTAAAGAAGTTCAATTCATAGCTTACAATCATCTGAAAAAGAAACCTCTAGGGCCAAGATGATTTTACCAGTGAATTCTAGAATATGTTTTAAAAATAAGATTGATTTGACGTAATTTTTTCCAGAGAAAGGAACATTTTCTAAAGTGTTTTATGAGACCAGCACTACTCCACCATCAAAACCAGAAAAAGTCACAAACCTGAAGAGTACAGTTCAGTGTATCTTATGAACACAGGGTAAAAACCCTCAATAAAATATTGGCAAATCAAATCCAGCAATACATAAAAAGAACAAGATATCAAAATTAAGCGGGTTTTGTCCCAGGAAAGCAAGGCTGATTCAATATTTGAAAATGAATCTACATTATGAAACTACAGTAATCAAGACAGGGTGGCACTGGTAAAAGGACAGACACATAGGTCAATGAAACAGGCACACACAGATATACAATCATTCCTTGGTATCCACTGGGTATTGGTTCCAGGACCCTTCTAGAATACCAAAATCCATGGATGCTCAAGTCCCTGATACAAAATGGCACAGTATTTGCATATAATCCGTGCATATCCTCCTCTAGACTTTAAATCATCTCTAGATTACTTAGGATATCTAGAACAATGTAAATGCTATGTAAATAGCTGTTATACTGTATTGTTGAGAGAATAATGACAAGGAGAAAAAGTCTGTACACTTTCAGTAAAGATGCAACTGTTCTGTCCTTGTTGATGAACACTTTTTATCTGCAGTTGGTTGAATACACGGATGTGGAACCCATAAATACAAGGGCCAAACGTAGACTTTGACAAAGATCTGTGACAAAAAAAGCAAAAGCAATTCAATGGAGAAAGGATAGTCTTTTAACAAATGGCCCTGGAACAATTAGACACCACATGAAAAAGAAGTGAATCTAGATACAGACTTTATACCTTTCTCAAAAATGAACTCAAAATGGATCATGGACCTAAATCTAAAAGGGAAAATCATAAACTTTCAGAAGATAACAGAGGAGAAAATCTAAGCAACCTTAGGTTTGGAGAAGAGTTTTTAGATACAACATGATTCATGAAAGAAAAAATGAATAACCTGGACTTCATTACAATTAAAAACTTCTTTACTGCAAAAGATGCTGAGACTCTGAAAATGACAGACAGACTGGGAGAAAATATATGTAAGACATATCTGAAAAAAAGCCTGCATCCAAAATATATTATAAAAAGACTCTTAAAATTCAACAAGAAAAAATTCAAAAAACCCAATTAAAAAATGGGCAAGTCTTAACAGACCCTTCACCAAAGAATATATACAGGTGACAAATAAGCACAAGGAAAGATACTTAGCATAATTCGTCTTTAGGAACTGCAAACTAAAACAATGAGTATGACTACCATGGCTTTTAGAATGGCTAAAATCCAAACACTGACAGTACCAAAAACTGCTGGCAAGGATGTGGAGCAAAAAGGATAATTAATCTTTGCTGATGGGAATGGAAAATGGTACAGCCACTTTGGAAGACTGTTTTGCAATTTCTTTCAAAGCCGGAGTCTTACCATGCGATCCGGCAATTGCACACCTAAGTATTTACTCAACTGATTTGAAAACTGACATCCTCACAAAAACCTGCCTCTGGGAAAGTTTAGAGCAGCTTTACTCACACTGCCAAAAGTTGTAAGCAACCAAAATGTCATTCAATAGGTGAATGGATAAACAACTATGGTACATCAATACAATGAAATATTATTCAGTGAAAAAAAATGAGCTATGAAGCCACAAGAAGACACAGAGAAAGCTAAATGCATATTGCTAAGCAAAGAAAGCCAGTCTGAAAAGGCTACATATTGTATGATCCCAACTAGATGACATTCTGGCAGAAGCAAAACTATAGAGACAGAAAAAAGATAAGTGGTTGCCAGGGGCACTTGCAGAAGGAGCAGGGGACTGAATAGGTGAAGCACAGGGGAATTTTTAGGGTGTAAAATTATTTTGTATGTTACTGTAATGGTGAAAACACGATATCATACATCTATCAAAGGCCATAGAACCTTACAGCATAAAGAGTGAATCTAAGCAATGTATGCAAATTAACAACAAAACATTCAGGAGATCAGGGGATCCTGGGAAGAAACACAGACTGTGACAAGAGAATCTGACTGTATTATAAACTTAGAAAACATCCTCACTGAATGGGGGAGGAGAGCTGATTTTTCCAAAAGTAACTTGAAAATGAGTGGAGTCTAAAAGACTAAAGGCAAAAGGAACTGCACATAAATACTGAACTCTAGTTGATAAACTTGTTTCCCATAAGCATAGATGTTAAACTCCCTGATACTATTCTATATGTATACTGGACTTGAATAATTAAGTAAATGGATGGCAGAAAGTGTGAGCCAGGTTTCTCATTGTGAGTGGGAGTTTACAGATAAGTAAGGAGAGGAGGCCAGAAGAATCCATGTGATAATGGATTAGAGTTGTAGATATCAGTAGGAACTAATGTTTAGCTTAATATACACACAGATAATTGCATATAGAAATCTTCACAATATATATCTCTCCATGGGTTAGTACACACAAAGCTACTTCTGTGGTCTGTCAACTGAGAAGACTTAGAAACACCACCCCCCGCCCACAGCAAGGAGCAAACCTAGTGCCCAGTCTATGGTTTCTCACGCATTTCATAATAAAAGACACCAGACTCTTTCAAGAACTGGCCTTTTCCTTCCTAGGACTGGGACAGGAAATACACAAGATGAGCCTGGAGAAACTTGCCGTATCAGAAAGTCAGGACACACTCCAAAACAAAATGAAGCAAAAGAACAAAGACAAACATTCCAGACAAACCACAATGAGGAGAGTACGACAAAGGGACGCAGGAGCAAACTACACGATCTCCCAAATGGCCAAAACCGGAATAATCTGAGCAACAAAATAAAGTAGTATTGGAAGACAACCCAAAATATCAATATCCCTGGGTCCATACTAATATAAATAAATGACTGAATACAGAAATGGGTGAGGGAGAAGGAAATCTCCCATGCATTCCCAGTAACTTATGTAGATACTCTCTCTTCAAGGAGCATAACTCCCCATTCCTAAGTGTGTTAAGTATAGCGACTTCTTCGGGACAAGTGTAGTATGCAGGGGAAGAGGAGAAGAGTAACTTTATCATGGAGTCACCTGACAAACACCACTACCCACCCAGGTAATCAAGGTTGACATCAACACTGATAAATGACACTGACAGTATGAGTCCTTGATATGATCTGAGGAAAATGACAGCTTACCTATGTGGTTTTTCTCCTCACACACTATAACCCCAGTCAAATCATGAGAAAAGTATAAAACATTACAAGAGGAACATTCTGTAAAATAGTTAATCAGTACTCCTTAACACTGTCTAGGCCATCTATAACTAAGGACCCGTCACAGCCAAGAGGGGCCAAAGAAGCTAGGATGACTAGATGTAATGCAGTATTCTAGGCAGGATCCTGGAATGGAAGAAAGGCACTAGGTAAAAACTAAGAAAACTTTAAGAACATATGGACATTAGTTAATATTAAGGTACCAACACTGGTTCATGAATCATAACACAGGTACCACACTAATGTAGGATGTCAAGTGTAAATGTCATCATCATAAGAATCAAAGGTATAATGTGGGAAAACAGGTGTGGAGTATCAGAGAACTCTACTAATTTTTCAACTTTTCTGTAAATCTGAAACTATTCTAAAAACAAAGGCTATTAAAATGAACATTATCATATTAATATTCTAGAAAAACATATAATCTACATCAAGGCCAAAAAATATTTAATAACAATTCAACATCCATTCATGATAAAAGCTCTCAGCAACCTAAGAATAGAAGGTAATGTCCTCAATCTGACAATTGTACCTGCAAAAAACTCACAGCTAACATCACATTTAACTACGCAAAAAAAGCAAGATGAGGAAACAGAAGACAATTTATTTTAGAAAAGAAGAAATAAACTCCCTATTTGCAGACAACATAATGGTCTATGGGAAAATACCCAGGAAATAATAGAAAAGTCTTAGAACTAGTAAGTGAGTTTAGCAAAGTCACTAGATACAAGCTTGCTACATAAAAATCAATCACTTTTCTATATACCACTGATAATGGCTCCAACCAAAATAAAATACTTAGATGTAAATCTAACCATCTGTATATAGGCTCTGTTTGTTGAAAATTACAAAACGCTGAAAAAGTAATCACAAGAATGTCTGAATAACTGAGGAGATATATCATGTTCATGGAAATCTCAATATCATGAAATTTTAATTCTAAAAACTGACCTATAGATTTATTATCATTCCAATCAAAAACCCTAGGAGAATTTTCTGTAGACAGACATGTGGACTCTAAAATTTAGATGAAAGGACAAAGGATTGAGACTGGCCAACGTATTTTACAAGAGACAAAAAAGGTTAGAGAAATCACACTGACAGGTTTCAAGACTTCCTATACATAATAATAATTATGTATTTGCAAAGGGATAAATACTCAGATTGTTGGAGTATTGATGGAGTTACCGGATGGAGTTAACGGAACAGAAGAGAGATTTCCAAAACAGACCTACTAAAGTACAACCAAATGTTTACTGACAAAGATGCAAAGGAATTTCAATGAAGAAAGCAGATTATTTTCAAAAAGTGGTGCTGGAAAATTGGATATCCATAGGCAAACAGCGAAACTTGATGTAAATCTCATGTCTTACTTAAACAAATTAACTCAAAATATATCATAGATTTAAATATAAAACATTAAACTAAAAAAAGAAAATACATGACAAATCTTCATGACCGGGGATTAGGCAAACAGTTGTTAGATATGTCCTCCAAATCATGATAAAAAAAGAGAGAGATAAATTGAACTTCATTAAAAAGGGAAAAAAATTGGTTTGTGAAAAAGGTTGGTCTATGAAAGGCAGGTTTTTTTTTTTTTTTTTTTTTGAGTCTTGCTCTGTCACCCAGGCTGCAGCAAAGTGGCGCAAACTTGGCTCACTGCAAGCTCCGCCTCCCGGGTTCATGCCATTCTCCTGCCTCAGCCTCCTGAGTAGCTAGGACTACAGGCGCCCGCCACCATGCCCAGCTAATTTTTTGCATTTTTTTTTAGTAGAGATGGGGTTTCACCGTGTTAGCCAGGATGGTCTCGATCTCCTGACCTCGTGATCCGCCCGCCGTGGCCTCCCAAAGTGCTGAGATTACAGGTGTGAGCCACCGTGCTTGGCCGAAAGTCAGTGTTAAGAGAATAAAAGACTAGCTACTACTAGCTAGGAGAAAGTATTTGGAAATAAGAAATCCAACAAGAGTTCTATCCTATCCAGAATATATAAAGAATTTTCCAAACTCAACAGTTCCAAACTGAAACTCAACAAACCACATAACTTAAAAAAAAGGCAAAAGACTTGAATTGACACTTCCCCAAAGAGGATATAAGGAGGGGTCAATAACCACATGAGAAGATGTCCAACATAACTGGCCATCAGGGAAACGCAAATGAAAACAATGAGATACTATGACATATCTATTAGAATGGCCAAAATAAAAAACAGATCAATGGAGATATATCCACACAGTAGCGTCCACTCAGCAAGAAAAAGGAATAAACTGTAGATACAGGCAACAACTTGGATGAATCTCAAAGGCATTAACCTGAGTGAAAAAAGCCAGGCTCCAAAGGTTAAATACTGTCTGATTCCATTTATATGACATTATCAAAAACACAAAGCCACGGTGATGCAGGACACGTCGCAGTTGCCGAGAGCTGGAACGGGGGCGGGGAGAGGCCCTGGCTGCCAAGGGGCAGTGTGGCGGTGTCCGGGTGGTGGAACTCCTCTGCACCCTGATTTTGGGGGTGGTTACAGAAACACACACACACGTTAACATTCATGGGACTGTATACTCCACAAAAAGCCAATTTTACTACATGTTAATTTAAAAAATAAATTAACAAAAAGATGAGGGAAAACACATTTCCAAGTTACCTTCTCTTTAATCAAAGGGAGTTTTCTCCCCAAAGTTCAAGACACTAGAGACCAGTATTTCCTATTTAAAAGGGAATCTAGGTCACATTTTCTGCAAAATCTTTCCCTCAGTGAGGCCCCACCGCCTGCCATGCTCTCACAGAAGGCTGTCACCATGGAGGGCTCCTCCACCAGACTCACGGGGGACCAGGCACCTGCCTCCGGGGGCTCTATCCCAACTCTCAGCACCATGGGTGACCCAGAGTAGACATCCAGTAAGTGCCTACTGGGTGAAGCAAGGTGGGTGGTGTCATCATGGAGCTTGGGGACCATCCTTTCCTGGGAGGCTGGAAGACAGAGAAGGGCAGCATCTTCTGTAAACACAACCAGGGTCTGTAGATCCCCACCTGGCATCTCCTTCAACCTGACCAAGAGAAACCTGATAAACCGTGTGCACACGGCTGGCAATGTGGCGGGCCAGGAGCTCCTGCAGTCTGTGGTCCCTGTGGAGGCGCACACTGACAGTGAGCGGGAAGAGGTGCCTGCAGCCCCATCGGCTGGCTCTCCATGGCATGCAGGAAGGCCATGGGGCCTGTGTGGCCCAGACCCCTGCATGCAGCCTTTGCCAGGCCTGTGAGGGCTCAGGCTCAGGTCAGGCACAGGGTTCACAACAGGGGGAAGGTGCTGCCAACTGCTTTAGTACGGTCCCTGGAGAAGGCATGCCCAGCTTCACGGTGCTCAGCCAGCCAGAGGTGGGTGACCTGCAGAAGGAGCAGCCCCTGACAGCCGGCTTGTGGCTTGCTCACTCCGGAGGCAGGGACACGATATCACACACTTCCCATGGGGCTGGGCTATCAGGTTAGTTTGGACGTGCTCTGCACACCATGGAGCTCATAGCCAGCTTGTGCACAGCTGCCCAGGCACAGAGGTGGCCTGGCACACACCTACACCAGCCCCATCCGATGCCTTACTTAGAAGACTCAGCAGTGATGTTCTCTGTGCTTGCCAGGAGCCAGACTGAGTCCCAACGCTCACTGTCCCCTAAGCAAGATCCCCTGTGCCTGGACAACCTGGCCTCTAGGAGGACAGGACACCACCACTGCCTGGTTTTTGGAATGTCTTTGGGGTAAGCTTTCAAACATGTGCTTGAGGCTGAACAAGCACAGGATTTCCCCTCCTACCCAGCCAGATGCTGTTTTATTCATCATGGAAGCAGAGGCTGTCCTCATCTGTCCTCACCCGGTCATCCCATCCTGACCAGGCATGGCCAATGTGAGCGCTGACGGGCCTCCACAAACAAAAACCAATACGCCGAAGAAGGCCCTCCAAAGCTCCAGAGTCAAGCCCACCTGCCCTAGCTGCTTCCACCATTAGGATGACCATCTGTAGCCAGTTTGGGCACAATCTCTTCTTTCCATATGCTTTACACACTATTATATACACGCATGTGACACAGCAGCTATGGAATACAATGTGGTTTAAGTGAAAACAGTAGCACTTATTTCAGTGTGTCAGTTGTGACCTCCATGACCCCAAAGGGAACAAGGAAGAAGCTAACATGGAAGAAGACGGTCACCCCAAAGGTCCAGGAATGCGCCTGACCAAGTCACACTACATGAATTAAATGCACGCACTTGCGCTTGAGGATGCCAGACTGGGGCGTGGAGGAAGTGAGTGTGTGGACAATGGGCAGGGACAGACTGAGGTGGTGACACAGACACTTGTCAGAACTGTTGGCCGGTGAGGCCACGATGCCACCAACCAATGCACTGACACACCTCTGTCTGCTGACAGCTGCTGCATCCAACTGGGTCGGCCAACCAAGGGCCGCAGAGGACGTCTCTGACTCTTGAAAACGGACGCGTGACAGCGTCTGTGGATGAATGAAGCCCCAAGTCAACGTGGGTTTCCAACATGTTATGAGATATACTGCAAAAAATGGTGGCGTTCGCCGGCAAGCACCAGTGGAAACCCCGAGTGAGGTGACGGCGAATGAGGTGCCAGAGTGGAAGTGACAGGTGGGCCTGGGTCTTGGATGGGTAGCAGTTTGCTGGGTAGAGATAAAGTGGGTATTCCAGATAGATCAGGAACAACCCACCCTGCTCCACCCAACAGCCCACCATGTACCAGACACAGAGTGGCCAAGGGGAAATTAGGGAAGGCAGTGATTAGGCGGAGGTTGCAGTGAGCTGAGGTCGTGTCACTGCACTCAAGCCTGGGTGACAGAGCGAGACTCCGTCTCAAAAAAAAAAAAAAAGTCTCAGGTTTAATTTCCAATATGGCAAATGTGCACAATATAGCCCTTATCATCAAAAACTTTTTGGGGTCCTCAGTCATCTTAAACGGGGGTCCAGAGGAATCGAGGGTCTGAAGGGTTAAGCCCACTATGAGCCCACCCGGGCCTGGCAGGGCTCTGTGTCACATACAGGAATGCCCCGGCAGGCTCCGTCTAGTCCTGGGCACGCCAGAACACAACCTCAGAGCTCACCTGGAGGCCAGATTACGCTACCAGCCCTCGGAAATGGACGTTCCTCCGGCTGAAGTGTGCGGCGCCTGGTGACAGTCTCACCTAGGAGGCTCGCTCCTGGAGGGGAGGCACCACATCCTTGAAGCTCCCCCAGAGGCGTATTTGTACTCACTTTCCCAATACTTAGAGCCTCCTAAACTTATTTAACAAAAGAATTATGCCTAAGACTTTAAGCACAAACTTAAGGAAGCCTACAGAGAAATGATTAAACTGTGATTGTCCTGGTATGAATGTGAATAATTATACATTAACACCCTTTACCATTCAAATAATTGTCATTCAGCTCAAAGCTGAATAACTGACTTCTGAATAGGTGCTAATGGTTTCTGAACAATAGCAGAAATAGAATCATACTGTGCAAAAAAAAAAAAAAAAAATCAGAGGAGGGCAGGGCAAGCAGGACAGCAAGTGCTCGAGCACATGGACCTCAGTGCAGCCAAGGTATCACTAGGTGAATTATAGAAGGGAGAGAAATCAAGTCTGAGGAATTCTGCGAATTTCATTTGTCATCTTCAGGCCTGCAGACCTCGTGTCTGCTCTGCTGTCTTTGGAGCACTGGCTTTCTCTGCCTTCCCTTAGAAACATGCCAGACCTTGCAGACATAGGATGCTCTGATTCCTCCCCAGCCTCCTCTGCAGTAGGATGAACACGCTCGCCTCACACAATCCCAGGCTCACAGGGCACAACCTTGCTACCGAACAACATTCAAGTAGAAAATCTGATTCCAGATGACACATTATCAACGTGTGCAAAACAATAATGTCCTTCGTCTTGCCCAGAGTCAGCAGGGCTGGCATCAGTTCACGACTTCCCTATGTTGGTTTCACTGCAGCTGGTAGTGAGTTTCAGCCCCACGCCATTTCACTCTCAATACGCCGATGGTTGCTAAAAACGCATGGACCTGCCCAAAGAACCTACGTATGCAGGCTGCCCCTCTCAGCCAGTAGAGGAACTCCCATTCGCTCATCAGAAACATCTAGAAGTTTCTTGCTGGTGTTCAGGAAGGAGGACAAGTCATGCTGGCTTTATCAGTAGACACTTCAGGCTGCTCCTGCAAGGCTAAAAATAAGCCGCTTTCCAAACTGGGGCAGTGCCCCTTCCACCCCACTATTCATGCCCAGCAGACACCTCATATCAATGCCATCTGTGTTTCAGGGAATGCTGACAAATCTAAGGGGGCGGGTGGGTCTGACTGCTCCCCACCCAGGTGGCTCCTCGAGCTGGTCTGAAGCAGCCCTGAGTTCTGTTCAATAATTTTTCATTGATCATCATGCTGCTGCCGCCATTGGTTAACTTTTGAAGACCAACCCAACAGAAAGGAGCTGGGCCCTAAATTTCTTAATGAATTATTCTTTACCACAGGACACGGATTATGCCATGGAGCAGGCATATCATTACTGACAGAGCTGTCAGAAGGACGGGCAAAAGGAAACTGGCAAGCTTTAATTTCTCTGCAGAGAAATGAGAAGCTCTTTGGGGATTAATCTCAGTATCAACATTGAGCCTCCGCCTCAGGGCAGCTGAGAAATTCAAAAGGAGCTGTGCCTGGAGTTTGAGTGATGGAATCTGGCTCCAATTGCACAGCTGACTCTGGTTGCTCACCTATTCAAATGAGGACGAGGCGTGCAGGTGAGGCTGGCAGCTCGGCAGGACAGGGACATGCAGGTGCCGGCAGGGGAGTGGGACAGGGAGGCCAAGGTGCTTGCAAAGTCATTGAGGGCAGAGAGGCCAGGCTAGCAGGACATTGTGACCTGCTGCTCTCCTGGCTAGGACCGGGATGCAAAGGTGCCTTCCGTGTGCAGTGGGTAACGCCATCGGACACAGCCCTTGGGTCCCTCTGGTTTTTCACGAGGTACCAAGTTTGTCCCCTGAAGAGTTCATGCTCATCCTGTAACAGACGATGAGTTCAGAGGGTTTCTCTGTCCACTCAAGTCAAGGACCTCTGCACTCTCCAGCTCCTTGGGGTCCCTGGCACAGTCTGGCCCCCACCCCTCCCTGCCCAGTGGCAGAGGCCACATGCCAGGGCCGTCTCCCTTCAATGTGGGGATTTCTAAGGTCACTCGAGAAAAAGCCTGATGTCTTCTGGAAATATGAACGTTCCAAGTTCAGGCTCACATGACACGGGGAAAAGACCCAGTGTGGGCATGTTCAGATTTACCAGTTAGTTCATTTGTTTATTAATTTGTTTCTTATTCTTAATAATCTGTGAGCAGCTACCTCGTGCTGACCTCTGTGACAGACACCGCAGGGTGACGCTGATGGCGCTCGGGGGTGGGGGCATCGGGGCTGGCACTCAGCAGTGGTCACAAGTGGATGTGCCAAGACCAGGGGGACAGACAGCAGGGGGTGACGGGGCACGCAACAGGGACCATGGTCAGGGAGGCTTCTGGGGAGGCGACACTGGCACTGAGACCTGCAGGCGGGCAGTGGCGGGAGGGCCGATGGCCGATGCGGGCAGTGTGGCTTGGCCAGCAGGAGGGGCATGGGCGAGACCCAGGGAGCCGCACACGCCACACAGTGGGCCATGAGAGGGCTGGCTCTGACCCTGATAGCGTCAGGAGACCAAGCAGAATTTACAAGCGAGGATGGCATAATCAGGTCCTCTTCTGGGGCCCCTCAACTCCCCCAAGGCAACCACCACCATTATGGACCCTGCGGGGTCTCCCCCTTGGCCCCTTCCTCCCCTGGCCACACCACATCAGCCACCACTGGCGTCACCCACTCCCTACCCTGCCTCACCTTCTTCAGCCTTTTTCTCATCCACTTGTACGGGTTCATCGCTTACGTCCACGCCACTGACCCCAATCCCTAACCTTCCCGTCTCTGTCCTTATTCTCAAGTGACTGCTGCAATTCCCAACTCTATGCCAAAATGAACCCTTTCGTCTTCTCTTCCCTGCCATCCACAGTCACAGCTGCTTCAGGTCCCCCTTGTCCCCTGGTGCTGGCTCCACGCCCCCTCCTCCCTCTCTCAACCAGCACCTGGACGGTCCAATGAGTCCTGTTCAAGTCCAGCCTGGCTCCCGTCATGCCTTGAGTAGCTCCTCACTGCCCCCCAGTGAGAACGGATGGCCTTCTTGACCTGGAGGGAGGCTGGCAGCCCCTTCTCACACCCCTCCTGTTCCAGCCAGAAGGGAGGAGCTTGCTGTTTCACACACGGGCCTGGCCTCAGTCTATCCTGTATCCCCCACTTACTCCATGTGTTCAAATCCCATCTACCTCGAAGTCTGGTGCAAATGCTACCTCCTCCATGAAGCTCTCCCCAGCCCACACAGCTGAAGGCTACCTTGCCGCCTGCAGGGCTGGCTTACCTAGGGCTCTGCATATACCTTTCTGGCAGCACCAAGCCCAGGCATTCTTGGGGCTTCTATGTGGCTGTGAGTCACCTTTGCATCTCCTACAGCATTTGTACACAAGAGACGGCCAAAAACAGCTGGAAGGAACAGAGGGCGGGTCTTCACAGTCCGCTTTACACCAGAGGAGAGGACGAGGACCAGATATGAAAGGAAGTGGGATGAGTAAGTAACTACTGGGGAGCGCCTCACATCTTGTGCCAGTCACTACGGACAGGTAACAAATGATCCCCAACTTAGTGGCCCCAAACAACACGAATGACTTTTCTTTCATGGCCTTTATGGGCCAGGAATTCAGACGGGTTGGGCTCAGCGGTTTTCACTTGGGGTCTTCTGCATAGCTGCACTCATCCGAAGGCTCGACTGGAGCTGGAGGATCTGTTTCTAACAGGGCTGACTTCCCTGGCTCCTCAGCACGTGGGCCTTTCCTGGGGCTGCCTATGTGTCCTCCGACATGGTACTGGCTGCCCTCATAGTAGGTGACTGAGAGGACACTGGGAGCTGCAAGGCCTCTTATGACCTAGCCTTGGAAGTTGCACACCATCACTTCCCCCATATCCTGCTGTAGCTCAGGCCAGACCCAACTCCATCTGAGAAGGAACAAGAGTGGGAGTACCAGCAGTGAAGTTCACTGGGTGTCGCATGGGGACTGGCTATCCCATGGCTCTTTTCTTGATAGCATCATGGTATTCCAGAATTCAGCAGGGAACCCTGGGCCAAATGTCACAACTTCATCTATGACTTCATTGACTGACTCTAGTAATTACCAGGTGTACCACAACAATCCTAAAATCAGCTCCAACGGCTTTTGCAACATTTCTCAAGTTCTCAAAATTAGAATTAATTTAAAAGCTGGGCAGACGGACTTTAAACAGTGACAAAACCTACAGTGACAGAAAGGACATGAGGACAGGGTCTCCTAAGTCCTCTTAAACATCACCACATTCCCATTCAAACTTAGCAACTTAATTCTGACTCTTTTAATTAGGTTGAAACTCCATGACCATATTGTGGAGTAGGCGAGGAGTGAGAAGATTTTTCATTTTGAGGAGCAAAGAGATAAAACTGAAAATGACTGATACTTAAATTTGCAATATCAAGTTTCCATGCATCACTTAAAACTCTAAAAAGTGTCACATATACATGATCAGAAGTTCAAATTCTTCCAAAAGATGTGTGGAAAACACCAATGCCACTGTTCCTACTCAGTCTGCATGAGGCTGCTCCCGTGTGGTGAAGAATCAGACAGAACACTGAATGTGACCTGGGGTGGAGTGTAAGACCCCTCAGGGCACGTGGGCAGAGTGATGTTGGACAGCGTCCTCACAACACCCATGGGCGGGCAACCCAGGACTACAACAGCTTCAAAACCAGCTTGTGTTCCCAAGGATGAGTCTCGGCTGGACTCCACATGCCTGTGGCCCTGTGCCATCAAGGACCTGGCCAGCAGAGATCTCCCAGTAAATTCACCCCTTCCTATGAGCTTTTATTCCGGAGTCAGAAGGACCCAGGTTAAAGTCTCATCTGTGCCAAGGATCAGCTGCTGGAGCTCAGTCAGTCTAAAGTTCAATTTCCTCCACTTGGATACGAGGATCACACAGCACTTGGCAGAGGCCCTGCCCCTTGGAAAGCACTCAGAGAGCAGAAGCTACTCATGGTCCCTCACTGCAGTGAGAGTCGGGAGCTGACCTTGCGGACCTGAGCCACGCGCAGGCTGTGTGACAAAACACACTTCTCTCCCAAGGCTGGTTCTGTGAGAAGACGGAAACTGTAATGTAACATGGTATTGGTGGAAGACGAAGGGAAGTTTCAGCTAAAGAGAAACTGCCCCAGGAGCTAGAAGGGCCTGGTTGAAAAGACAGAACAAGCTACAGTGCAGACACATGACAGCAGAATCGAACCCTAGGCCCCGATGCTGGCCATTTACATGGAGGACCATGGGGCCGACTCCTCTGCCTGCAGAAGCCCCTCACTACTGCTAAGGACAAGAGTTACATGGATGTGTAAGCTGTGCTCCTCTCGAGGGCACAGGGTGCTGCTCCAACCTGGGCGTCTGCATCCTGCAGGCTGCAGCCCGCCTAGAGCATGGGCAGACTTCCGAGGAAGTGAGCAGACCCCAGCCCTGGGTGGCACTTTGGAAAGCTGTGGCCGTGCTGGGGCAACAGGCATGCCATGTGCACAAACTCAAACCACCACCTGGAAAACGTGGAGAAGTTGACACAATGATGTTTCAGGTCCAGGAATGCTATTAATTTGACATTCTGAGTAATGAATCTCCATGTTCCATGCCAGCAGCAGGCTGTGGAAATACTAGAGAAAACACTCCATAATTAGATAACTCTGCCTTCATCGCTTGACCCACCGCTACTGGCATGGAACTTCGGGACAGACAGGGCAGTGCTGACCCACATGCCTGGTCTAGCAGAGGGGATGGCAGTGAGGGGCTGGGCAGGGTCTCTGAGGATGGGCACCCTGTGCTCCACGCACAGGTGAGAGTAGCTGCCTGGGCTGTGGATTCTGTGTGTCCTCTACCTGCATAGAAGCTGGCTGGACAGGGACGGCTGCTAGGCTGAGTGCAAGGCTGCAAGGCGACACCAACCTCACCCCCAGAGGCCACTCGCCTGGCTGGCTGGAGAAGTTAGGCAACAGAGTCCAAAGGTCTGGCCCAGAGGCTTCCTCTTCCTGCCCATCAGGTCAGTGTGTCCACCCCATCCTGAGGGGCTCTGGAGAGGACTGGGAGGTCCACTGATAACTCACAGACCTCTCAGCCTCACCCCAGTTCCAGGTGCAAACCCAGAGTGCACTCAGTATCTCACTGAGGCCATACTGGGTTGCATCTTCACACTTGGGATACGGAGGTCACAGTTTTCATGATCTTTCCCCCAAATTTGCTTTCAAGAAATAAAAGTCCATAATATTTACTATTTTCCTCCAACATATTATGAAAAACTTCAGTCACATAGAGTTGGAAGAGTTTTACAATGAATACTTTTATAACTCTGGTTATATAACTGACATTTTAGCCTGTATTTGTTTTTATCATATATCTATCCATCTCTCCACCCCCTATCCATTTTATTATTATTTTTTCTGCATTTCAAAATGAGCTGCAGACATCAGTGTACTCTCTCCAAGTCCTTCCTCACATAAACCATTAAGAGTTCAATGTCCATTTACGGTTTTGTCCTTTAAGGTGGAATTTACACACAGTGAAATGCACCATCTTCGCGCATCATTTGATGAATTCTGACAAACACAGATAGACACCTGTGTGACCTAAACTGTTAAAGACAGCCATGGTCTAGAACATTCTAGACCAACATTCTAGTCATGGTCTAAGAACATTCCCTCATGCCCCTTCCCAGTTAGTCACTGCCTGCACAACCCCAGAAGCAGTTCCTCTTCTAACTTTTCCTTATCCAGATTGCTTTTGCCAACTGCAGAGCTCCAATAAATACAATCAGAGGCATGCTCTTGCTGTGTCCGGCTCCTTAAGCTCAGTATGACGTTACCGAGACTCATCCATGGGGCTGTGTGTGTCTGTGGATCATTCCTTTTCAATGCTAAGTTCACAGATAGGAATAGGCTCTACACGGATATCCCTCAGGTAATTTATCCACTTTCCTACAGATGGACATATGAGCAATTCCCAATTGCAGCAATTATAAATAAAGCAAGCAAAGCTGCTGTGAACACTCTTGTATACGTCTTTGTGGACATAGGTTTTAATTTCTCCTGGATAAATGCCCTAGAGTGGAATTGTTGGGTAATGGGGTAGGAGAACACTTAGTTTTATAAGCAGCTGCTAGAACTCTTGCAAAGAGGTTATAACATTTTAACACCCACCAATGTATACGAGAGGCGAGGCTGCGGCACAGTCTCCGTGACATTTGGTGGTGGTAGGGTTTCTGATCTGAGCCATCCTGGAATATAGGCAGATGTCTTTCATTGTGGTTTTAACCTGTACTCCCCTAATGACTGCTGATGCCGGGCACTTTCTCATGAGCTCGTGGGCCAATCTGTGTATTATATGTCTTGATGAAGATGTGAGATGTTCTGTCCAGTTATTTACTAGGTTGTTTGTCCTTTCATTACGGAGTTACAGGAGTCTTCATATGCCCTGCTTAGAAGTCCTTTGTCACATATATGTTTTGTAAAAATTTCTCTCATTCTGTGGCTTCTTATTCATTTTCTTAATGAAATCTTTTAATAAAGTTTAATTTATTAATAATTTCTTCCATTGTTTTTTATTTTGGTGTTACAAGAAATGTGTGCCTACCCAAATCAGAAAGATACTCTTCATGTTTTCTTCTAAGAGCTTTAGAGTTTCAGCTTCACATTTAGGTATATGATACAGTTCAATTTAATTTTTGTGTATGGTGTAAGGCCAAGGTCATGGTGAATAATATTTATCTGAAAATGGTTATCCATGGGAGCTAAGCTATGAGGATGTAAAGACATCAGAATGACACAATAGACTTTGGGGACTCAAGGGGAAAGGGTGGGAAGGGGGTGAGGGATGAAAGACTACAAATCAGGTTCACCAATTTTGGTGCACCAAAATCTCACAAACCACCATTAAAGAACTGACTCGTGTAACCAAATACCATCTGTTCTCCAAAACCCTATGGAAATAAATAAGTTATGTAACAAATTTCTAACCATTAAAGTGATCTGAAAATGGAATGGAAAAAAAAAAGGATATCCAGTTACTCAGCACCATTAGTTGACAAAGCATTTTTTTTTTTTTTTTGTGATGGAGTCTTCCTCTGTTGCCCAAGCTGGAATGCAGTGGCATGATCTCAGCTCACTGCAACCTGTCAACTGGGTTCAAGTGATTCACATGCCTTAGCCTCCTGAGTAGTTGGGATTACAGGTGTGCGCCACCATGCTTGGCTATTTTTTGTATTTTTAGTAGAGACAGGGTCTCGCTATGCTCGGCTATTTTTTGTATTTTTAGTAGACAGGGTCTTGCTATGTTGGCCAGGCTGGTCTTGAACTCCTGGCCTCAAGTGATCTGCCTGCCATGGCCTCACAAAGTGCTGGGATTACAGGCGTAAGCCACCATGCCTGGCCAACAAGACTTTACTTTCCTCATTCATCTACTTTGTGTCTTTCTCAAAGATACAAGAACTGCAAAAATGTTGGTCTCTATTCTGTTCCATTGTTCTAAGTTTTGATCCTTATTGCAGTGTCTTGATTACCACAGATTTGTAGGAAGTCTTGGAACCAGGTAATGTAAGTCCTACAAATTCATTCTTCTTTTTCGAGATTGTTTTAAATATTCTAGGCTCTTTGCATTTTGACATAATTTAAAAGTGTGACTGAACTGAATACAGAGGACAATTTGTGTAGATGTGACCTCTTGCAACACTGGCTCTTTCAATAACTAATAAAGATCCATTTACCTAGGTCTTCTTTAATTTCTTTCAGCCATGTTTTTATGCTGTTTAGTAGAGAGGCCTTGCATATCTTTAAATAATAATCTTTAATAATGCTAATGTTAAATACATAAAGTAACTGTTTTATAATTTACTTTTCAATAATATTATATAAAAATAGAATACATTTTACGTTAAAATTGTATCCTCAACCTTCTTAAATTCACTTATTGGTTTTAATAGTTATTTTCAACATTCTTTAAGATATTCTATATAAATAATTATGTGATCTGAAAATAAATACAATTTTACTTATACCTTTCTGTCAATGTATTCCTTTTTTTTTCCTTCCATTTTTACATAGGACTCTTTCATCATTTTAAATTATTTTTGTCTTGTAGAAAATATATACCAGGCTCTGGCCTTTTAAACCAGTCTACTAATCTATGTCTTTTTATTTGAATCTTAAAAACATTCACATTTAATGTAATTATCAATATGATTGGGTTTAAGTCTACCAACTTGTTATTTTTCCTATCTGTTCTTTGTTCTCCCTTTACCCTTCCTTCTTTTACATTCTTTTTCTTTAAAAGAATTAGCATTCTATTTTATCTTTTCTGTTGGCCCATGAGCTATAGATTCTGGTTATTTTTAGTGGTATTCTAGGATTTTTAACATGCATTCTTAATTTATCAAAGTCTGTCCTCAAATATTATACTTGTTCATAAAGCAAGAAACTTAGAACAATATATTTCCATTTCCCCAGAGTCTCATCTTCTACGCTATTGTTGTCATATGTTTTCCTTTTATGTGTATTATAAAATACAAAATATATCTTTATTAACTTTACCATGAACAGTTAATCATCTTTTAAATAATAGAAGAAAAATTTCATACTTGTCCACATATTTTCTAGTTCTAGTGATGTTCATTTATCTGAAATTGGTTCAACTTATAGTTCCCCAATAGTTGTCTGGTTTCATGTGGTTTACAAATGCATGTATGACTCTGTAATCTGCAACAGACTCAATGGGATACCATGCAGACCTCTGGAATTCTTTCTCTGTATAGTTCCCTCTTCTCCCGTACTCCACCCACGAATTCCAGCCAGCTGGAGCACTAGGGCACATATCCTAGAATATTGGTAGCATCATTAGTCTTAAAGGCAAAAACTTCAGAACCCAAATGTCTACTGACAGAAGGAAAGAAAACAAACTATTACTTCACCTGGGTGGCACACATATAACTCTGTCCTTTATTATTTATTCCTCACAAGTCAGTTTTGAATATCCGTTTGTCCAAAGTAAATATTTCATAATAAAAATAATGAAACTATCAACTTGCCATCCATGTGCTCGACGATTACTCTGAATGAAACTCCTGAAACTGCTACTCTTCTCATCCGATAAAATGATTGCAAATGTATTTATTTACATATTTTTCTCATTTTTTCCCCCTGACATTTAAATTTACAACAGGAGAGAGAAGAGGAAAGACCCAAGCATTTGGGGTCCATGCCCTGAGCTCTGGGTAGGGGCAGGAAAGGCCCGTTCAACGCTCACTCTCAAGAGAAATCCAGGTCCAGGGACATTAAACAAACCGTGAAAATGGGTTGACACTTTGCTTATTCACTCATTCATTGTCACAGCACCGGCAGGCACCGCTCTGAGTGCTCAGACAGAGAAGAAAGGTCTCCTGCCCCAGTTTCGGGAGCACACGCTGGCAGGGTGCAAACACCAACCTGCAGTGCACCAGTGACTACCACAGTTGAGTCAGGCAATGTTTAGCTGTGTGCTCTTTGCCCCTCCATTCCCCTCACTTGCTGCCTTCCTAAGAGTTCATTTTGTCCATAACTGTATCCATAGCATATCAGAGAATGCCTCCCGGTACTCAGGAACCCGCTAGGGCAGAGTGAGGCACAGGGCAGAGAGCCCGGTGCTGTGGGAGGGTTGGGGGAGTGTGACCCTGTGGGCCCCCAAGGCCACGAGGGCTGTGCTGAGGCAGGAGGGGCTGAGGCTGGCTCCCCAGACCCCAGTGACCCCACCCCAATCATGCTCACCCTCTTGCAGCAGCCTATTTGGGCACACGCTTTGAACGTGTCATCCCAGAGTGCAGGAGTCCCAGCAGGCAGCCATTTATTGTGGCCTAGAACTTAACAGTCAGTAGGAAGAAGAAATAACAGGTTGAAAAATGTTCTTTTCCCAGTTACAATATAAATTGACTCCATGCATTTCATGTGGAGATGACAAACCAAAACACTCCTTCTGAACTGCTGTGGGGCGGTACTAGTCACACTTCCTGTAACCCGTAGGGTACTAGTCACACTTCCTGTAACCCGTACGGTACTAGTCACACTTCCGGTAACCCGTACGGTACTAGTCACACTTCCGGTAACCCGTACGGTACTAGTCACACTTCCGGTAACTCATACAGTACTAGTCACACTTCCTGTAACCCGTACACATAGCAAGCAAGGGCAGAGGGCAAACGCCCTTGGGAAGTTCTGTTGGGTGCAAAGAGCAGCACTTCCTAGTAACGGCCCAATCTTCCCTGAGTTCCAAAGGACCAGGTGGAGTCAGCTGTCCCAGTTTGCTAACTACCACTTGGATTTTGGAGAAAAGACTCTGTGAAATAAGCAGGTATTTCTTTTGCTGACTGTTTGGTGGTCTCATTTTACCCTCATGACATTTTACACAACGTTACTACTGTCCCCACTTTACAGACAGATAATCAGAGGCTTGGAAAGGGTGTTATGGGCTAAACTATGTTCTGCCAAAATTCGTATGTCAAAGCCCTAACCCTCAGCATTTCAACTGTATTGGCAGATGGGGTCTTTAAGAAGTGAAGAAGTTCACATTCGGTTGTTCAGGTAGCCCTAATCCGATCTGACTGGTGTCCTTATAAGAAGGGGAGATTATGATATAGAGACCCAAGGGATGCACGCCCAGAGGAAAGGCCGTGTGGGGATGCAGCAAGGGGATGGCCATCTGCAGGGCAAGCAGGGCGGCCTCAGCACCTTGGTCTGAATAGCTGAGACCCCGCTGCATCTTGGTCTTGGACTTCCAGGCTCCAGAGCTGAGAAAGATTTCAGTTGTATAAGACCCCATTTGGCAGCACTATGTTTTGGCAGCCTGCACTGATCAATACGAAAGCTAAGAGTGTTTCCCAAGGTTGCCCCAGTGCGCAGCAGGCAACCACACAGCATGTGCCAGCTAATGGCCCTGACACAGGAGTAGGGCCCACATGGTGACAGGATATCTGAGCGGGCACACGCATCGGCTC
>NW_012110097.1:949176-957569 GCF_000951045.1 Mandrillus leucophaeus
CAACGTTACTACTGTCCCCACTTTACAGACAGATAATCAGAGGCTTGGAAAGGGTGTTATGGGCTAAACTATGTTCTGCCAAAATTCGTATGTCAAAGCCCTAACCCTCAGCATTTCAACTGTATTGGCAGATGGGGTCTTTAAGAAGTGAAGAAGTTCACATTCGGTTGTTCAGGTAGCCCTAATCCGATCTGACTGGTGTCCTTATAAGAAGGGGAGATTATGATATAGAGACCCAAGGGATGCACGCCCAGAGGAAAGGCCGTGTGAGGATGCAGCAAGGGGATGGCCATCTGCAGGGCAAGCAGGGTGGCCTCAGCACCTTGGTCTGAATAGCTGAGACCCCGCTGCATCTTAGTCTTGGACTTCCAGGCTCCAGAGCTGAGAAAGATTTCAGTTGTATAAGACCCCAGTTGGCAGCACTTTGTTTTGGCAGCCTGCACTGATCAATACAAAGGCTAAGAGTGTTTCCCGAGGTTGCCCCAGTGCGCACCAGGCAACCACACAGCATGTGCCAGCTAATGGCCCTGACACAGGAGTAGGGCCCACATGGTGACAGGATATCTGAGCGGGCACACGCATCGGCTCTAGACAGCCTGAGAAGGTGACATGCCTGAGCGGGCACACGGACCAGCTCTAGACAGCCCGGGAAGGTGACATGCCTGAGCAGGTGACATACCTGAGTGGGCACACAAACCGGCTCTGGACAGTCTCGGAAGGTGACACGTCTGAGTGAGCACACAGACCAGCTCTGGAAAGCCCAGGAAGGTGACGTGCCTGAGTGGAAGGTAACACAGCTGAGTGGGCACACAGACCAGCTCTGGACAGCCTGGGAAGGTGACATGCCTGAGCAGGCAGACAGACTGGCTCTAGACATCTCAGGAAGGTGACACACCTGAGCGGGCACACAGACTGGCTCTAGACAGCCTGGGAAGGTGATAAGGCTGAGCAGGCACACGGACTGGCTCTAGACATCTCAGAAAGGGGACACGCCTGAGTGGACAAATGAACTAGCTCTAGACAGCCCAGGAAGGTGACATGCCTGAGCAGAAGGTGACACACCTGAGCGGGCACACAGACTGGCTCTAGACAGCCCGGGAAGGTGATGTGCCTGAGTACACATCATCTTGACAGCCCGGGAAGGTGACACTCACCAGAAGAGGGCAAAGGAAGGGCAGGAGGTGTGTCCAGCTTCATCCCTCAGATCCTGGAAGACCTGTGCTGTGCCCACCTCGAGGTGCGAACGTGAGGGGGTAAGTGACTGAGAGCCATAGCTGCTCAGAGACACTCACTCTTGGGTCAGCTGTGCTAGCCTGGAGTGAAGAATCACCCTTTGAAACGGAGGGCAAGCAGGGCCACCAGGGCGGGGATCGGGAGCAGCCGCCACTGCCCGCACTCAGCAGTGCCATTGTCTAGCTCCCTTGGCTTTGGTTTTCCTAACCATACAATCAGACAGAGCTGCTGGATTGTACAGGGCTCCGACGCAAGGAGACACCTAGCCCGAAGCGCCACTGCCTTCGCAGGCTGTCACTTCCAGGTCGAAGCCTAAAGCTCCCTGTGCACATTCAGCAGATGGAGCAGAAGAGATGAGCTTTGCCTTGTAGCTCTGGTCGTGTAAATCATATTCATCTTCTAGGGGACTAGAAGTCCTGGCCTTAAAACCGAGACATTATCTCAGAGGCCAAACCAAAGTCAAGTGTCCCCGCGCTGGGGTCGTGCCGTGGTCAGCTGGCTAACACAGAAAGAGCTCTGTGTGTCTCTCACAGCACATGGGCTGACATAGAAACATCCTGGGGGCAAGGCCAGATTCCATTTCCAAAATCGCCGAGGCCAGCCCCGCAGACCAGAGCAAGGTAGGAGCTGTGGGCACCGTCAACCCTAACCCTGGTAAGACCAGCTTTTTAAATACACATTGGGCCATGAAAAATATTTAAATGCACTGCTTTAATACAAATAACCACCACCCCTCAATGTAATTTTCAAAAAGAATCCTGTTTTCTAGAAAAGGAAACAGGCATTACTGCTGCTCACTGTCCCCAGAGGAGAGTCAGGGTCCCCAGCCAGGTGTGCGGCACAGAGGGACCATGGCCGGCCAGCCATGTATGGGTCTAAGATGCAGACTGTACCGTACATCAAAAGGTGTTAATGGTTTCAATATTTATCTGCTGCAGGGAAGCACTCTAAAAAGAAGACAGAAAAAAAAAATTCTGCTAATGGCTGTGTCTTTGCCATTAAAATGAAAAGCTTAATGCATCTTATAATCAGAGGACAATTTGCAAATCATTAAGAGAAATGTAAAATTCCATTAAAATACAAATCAAGAGACTCTCCCTGGACTAATAATCTTTTTGATATTATTTTGCATTTCACTATTTCTGTTCCAATACCCAGGTCCCACAAATGATCAGCTACTGAACACGCTATTTACCACAGCCTACTTCTTTAACGAGAGACTGGGAGAAGGATGATCTGCTATTCAGAGCAGGTACTAATGAAGAATTCCATATATTCTGAAATTTAATTAAAACCCCAAAGATTTCAAATTAGATGCAATTTGAAATGCCTGGGGCAGAAATACATGCACTTCCGTGGCAAGGGTATCACACTGAAAGTTGATACCGTAATTGGTCTTGATGTATTTTTGTGTTGCCGGGCTGAAGCACAGAACTCATAACCATATAAAAATTCTCTGTAGATTACCTGCTCATTGAAAATGCCATCACTCAGGTAGTCCTCTACTAAATTACCATGCTACTAAAATGCACAAAGTGATTCGGAGAGTGGAGCGGCACAGCTGGCCGACGCTGCCAATGAGTTATGCATGCGTCAACGCGGCCTTTTTTCTTAGTAAAATATGCTCAGTTGAATATTAAAATATAATTGGCATTCAACCTAAGTAGCTTAAACCATTTTGTTATCTTCTTTTAAACCGATTTGGCTCCTCCACAGTTATTTTCAAGGATGCGATTCACAAACTAATGATACCATCATATTCAGCTAGATTTGTGCTGTTTTACATTTGTCATAAATAGGTACAGTTTCTACAGCCTTCTAGGGAGAGCCTTTAATATTAGCTGCTCTTGAACATCAAAGGCCCAATTCTTGGGAAAAAGCGGGGGGATGTGCCATTTCTGTTGGTTCTTGCATATTTTATTCTGAAAAGAGGAAGAGACGCGAATTTTCTATGAAAAGTATACGTCTTGGGCAAGCTGTAAGTCCTGACGTGTCTCTTGAGCTCAGTTGCTAGGTCTTACTAAAACCATCTAAGTAAGGAAGGGCTGAAGAGAAAATCAGGTTGCTTGGCAGGCGGGGGATCACGGAGCCCAGTGCATTTTTTTAAAAAGCAGACAGTGTGGGCACACACACCCACCCGTGGAAGACTATGGCCAAGTCCCCTTTCTTACACAATATGTGTTTGTGCAACAATTAACAACAGTACTCAAGAAAAAAGAAGTAGTTGTCATAGTAACAGCTACGCTGTACATATTTATGCTGGCAGAGAGGGTGGGTTCTCCAGAGCGCTGTTTCCTGGACGTTGCCAATACTTAACCTGAATATTTGGAAGGGCAGAGAAAGCCTGATCCAAACTTAACTGAGTCAAGTGTTTAAGAGCTTTCAAAAAAGGACTTTCTTTTCCTCGATTTCGTTCTTCAATTTACTTCTTTGGGAGTAACTTCTCGTACGGAATTAAAACGTGCTACACAGCTGGAGACGTCCCAGCTGAGCCTCCAGGAAGTGTGCTCTGCCTTGAGGATGTTCCCATCTCCACGCGGCCTCGGAAGCGACAGCGACGGCCGCATACCTCCAACAGGAGAAAGGAGTTCCCTCTATGTCAATATTTGCTTTTTCCATTCTGACACCAGAAACAACATCTAAAGAGGGACAGAGACTCATGAATCTTACATTCCGAGTCAGCCTGAACATAAGGATTGCAGGCAAAAACCATATGTGTGAAAGCATTTACCTTAAACCATAGTTCTTACACTTTTGGCTCCTGCAATAGTTTTTTGGCATTATCACTATTAATTTTATACTGATATTTACATATTTAACATATTGATAACGTAGTCCAATTCTATGTACACGTTATTAAAATATCATTTTCTCTATAACCACAGGTAGTGGAGACAATTCTACTTATTATTGCTAGAATTATTTCAAATGCACTAACATTACCTGTAAAATATGAATGTGCATTTTATGATGACAAAAGATATGAAGTAAACATTCTCTTTTGGAGTAGCACAAGTCCAGCTAATGACTACAGTGGAAACAGAAATTTAGAAACATATTTAAGTGAAAAGTGTGTTTTTTACTTTAAAACAGAGAGAAAATTCCTATTTTTCAAAGCCTATTTAAAATGCAAGTTTATTGAAGGAAGCAATGATGCAATTTACATTTCCTCATAGGCAGAAACCTGGTTACTTCTACTTTTTGAGGAGTCCATTCAAGTCCAACGCCAGGACACTGCGGACAATCCTTCTAAAGGCATTCACATAATTACGGTGACTTAATTTTTAATAGAAGCCATCACTGATTTACTGTTTCATTACTTCACCAGAGTTAAGTTATATTTTAATGCGAATATTTTCCCATAAAAGCAGCACTCATAATAATTTAAAATATTACAAGTCCTGCTGATTGTAGTAGAGACCCTAGTTACGTCCAACAAGGTGTGAAAGTGGCTGACTCTCAAACAGTCCTTTTGGTTTCCTCTCAGGCTTGGTAAATTGCTCTGTGTGAGGGCTGCTTCCTTTCCTCCAACTCATGGAAACCTCAGGGAACTAAGGACCCAAACACCTCTTACGTTCAGGATGAAACTCTCACCTAACTATGCTTCTCCTACAGACACTGTGGGATCGCTGATGAGTCAGAGGGCTCTGCACAGGGACACCATGAATTTCCTGGGATTCAGCAGGCCATGGCTCTGTTCCAGCCACTGCCAGTGGACCAGGAGCTGAGCTCCCCTTTCCTAGGAGAGGGGCAGGCATTTCCTCAACAGCCAAACATTCCTTCAATGGGCACCGCTTTTAAGTCTCAAACAAAAATAGCTATTAAATTAGGAATGTTAGACTTAGTAGAGGGTAAAGCACGCAGCAAAAGCATTCATAAGAGCCACCTCCATTTTGATAAATTCCTTTAGAACAGTAATTCTCAGAAACAGGGTATGTGTATGTGTGTGCCCATGCTAAGGTTTTAGTGTATCTTGAGGAGAGACAAGAAGAATAAATTTTTTTTTTTTTTTTTTTTTTGAGATGGAGTCTCGCTCTGTCTCCCAGGCTGGAGTGCAGTGGTGCGATCTCCATTCACTGCAAGCCCCGCCTCCCGGGTTCACGCCATTCTCCTGCCTCAGCCTCCCATGTAGCTGGGACTACAGGCGCCGCCACCACGCCTGGCTAATTTTTGTATTTTTAGTAGAGATGGGGTTTCACCGTGTTAGCCAGGTTGTCTCGATCTCCTGAACTTGTGATTTGCCCACCTCGGCCTCCCAAAGTGCAGGGATTACAGGCGTGAGCCTCCGCGCCCGGCCAGAAGTATAAAAATTTGTAGGTAGAATATTACAAATGAAATTTCTAGAGGATTCTGATATACACTCCCCCAACCCCACTGAATGAACTGAGATTTAAGAGTAACTTGAAAAAGGGATGTGCTTGAATGAATCATCGTTGAAACTTTAAAAATTCTCTCCTAGCCCAAGATGTTGTTCATAAGATAAAGAACAAGAAAGCACTCATGACAATTGCTAGGTAGGAAACTGCATAATAAAATATGAAACAACGAACTAATACACAATCTGAACTTCAGGTTCTTTGGTCTATGAAATTCACCAATATGCCAGAGTGTAGCTGGTCAGGCAAGCTCAGGAGCTGAGGGTGACGTGTTCTGCCGTTACTGGGCTGGCCTGGCCAAGCAGTCCACGGGGCCAGCCCATGCAGGCAGAGCCCAGGGAAACCAGGAGAGCTCGGGGCGCCTAGGGACTCTGCGGACATGCCCTGCTGAAATGAGACTTTTGGATGCTGGGGCTGTGAGCCCCCAGCCTGGAGCAGCCCTCAACAGCATTCTGGATTATCTGACATTCTTGTTCCGCTGAGGGGCTGGAGGTGACGCAGGTATTCAAATAAGCCAGAACGGGTGACGGGAGCTCACTCACTGGGAAGGGAATCGCATCAATGGGGATGTCTCGTAAAAGCCAGGCTGTGTGCTGGCAGATGAGACCCTGGGAACTAGTGGCATGCACCTCCAGACAGCTCTGAAAGGGAAGACATCAGCGGGGATCTGGTCTTCTGCACCCACAGGGGATGGGTTCTTCGGGGCAGGGCTGGTATAAGTAAGTGTCCCCAGCGCAGAAGATCCCTCACCACCTCCATCCCTGCCAGCGCTCACTCTACCCTTGTTTCGCACACATCCTGAACTTTCACTGATCCCTGCCCTATTTTTGCTTTTAAACATTCCAGCTTCTCTTTGTATCAAGTTTCTGAACCACAGAAATGCATTGGGCTTTCCTCTCCGTGGTAGAAGTGACGAGTTCCTGGTGGTGGTCCCTGGTACTCACTCCAGACATCGGACAATCCTACTGGCCACCTGGAAATCCGTGGGCCTGCCATCCACTCTCAGCTGTGGATCGGTTCTTCTTCTTTTCACATTTCCTGGTGAAGGTTCCAGAAGGCCACAGATCTTGATTTCCACATTTGCCGTCCAGGAAAGGAGCCCAGCAGCTCTAAGGCCGAAAGAATTACATTTTCACCAGCTGTTTTTTCCACTTAAGTGCAGTGTTGTTAGCTTGTTCTAATCAATAAACGGGCACCGGAAGAAGGTTTACAAACCCTCCAGCTCCACCAGGTAATATCTCAGCAAGGTCAACAATATTTATGAGCCCTCGTTTAAAATCAAGGGGAACAGTGGTGGCCGCCCAGAGGTGGCTGCAAATGCATCTCCTATTTTAGTTATTCTCTTCTCTTTTGATTGGTAATTTCTTTTTTTAAGTTCAGGGAAAATATCGGTACAAAGTGCTGAAAGGAGAAAGCCTGTGTGCTGTCGTGATCTATGTGGAAGCCACGAGAGACATCCCCTCTTGGCTGCAGCGCCTCTGCGGAAAAACTCAGGCTGGATCACGACCTATGAGGTACATTTTAAGAACACCTAAACGGGCCCTAAGAACTTTGGGTGAGGAGGGCTGAAGTGCCCCTTTCCAGGGGAGGCCGCCTGCTTGGGTGCCCATCAGGGATGTGCTCTTTCCTGGATGTGAGAAGGCAGCAGAATGGGGTTGTGGGGGCTGGATGAGCCTTTGCTTGGCTCTTCAAGAAGGATTTCTAATCTTAAAGGGCTGGCTCCAGTGAACACCCAAATAATGATGCTACTCTCTTCCCCTCTCCTCCCTCGTCATCCTCTCCTGGGATGTGCATCTTCCAGGACCCACGTGGTCCCCACTGGAACCACCAGCAAAGAGGGCCTGTCTTCCAGGACACGGTGGGAACCTCAATGAATTCACCCGGAAGGGCCTTTCCCTTAACTCTGGGGCAGGGCTTTTGTTAGAGGCCCCTTTGAAATGAGGAATTCAATGGAGACACAAAAATACAAAATATGAATCCTTTCTGAGGCTCTGTAATACAAGTTACAAAAACTTAACTTCTACCAGCAGGTGTTAAAAAACGGAGATTTTGCTGCTGCCATGCAACTGGATTTCATAGCTATAAGCCAACAGCTGTGACGAAGGGATTATTAAAGTGTTAAATACTTCATTTAAAAGGGAACATTGCAGTCACTTTACAAAGAAAACTCAGAACTCGTCTGTTGAACGCCTTCATCTGTGAGAAGGCTGGGGTCCCAGCTAGGCTTCCCACAGTCTTGCGTGGGCAGCCCCAAGGCTTGGTCCCGCCTTGGCAGGAGCAGAAAGGCCCTGGCCTCAGGGCCTCCCTCAGCAGCCTGGGGTCAGCCACACCTGCCGGCAGGGTCTCCATGGGTGGGAGGGCTCAGGGACCTGAGGACGTGCCCAGATGGGTTCTGTATCGGAAAGTCCATCCTCGCCTTCCACAGCTCTGCTTTTCTTGAACTCATTGTAAAAAGCTGCTTTTGGCAAACTAGGGTAAAAGGATTTCTTGTAACTGCGTTGCCCGCTGACCTCTACGGCTTCTCCAGGAGGCGTATTATATAAACAAGCTAAACATTTTCATAAATAAACACTAAGAAATCGGGGTGTTCAGAGAAAAGTTTAAATGATATTTCATTATAAAAGAAAAAAGTAAAAATGTATTTCGAAAATAATGGCTTCATTAAATAAGTATTTCTTGGGGAAAAATGAATGAGAAATAAATACAAAGCTGACCCTGTGAGAGGCTTACGGGGAAAAATGACCTCCTTAAAAAGCTACGCTGTGCAACGAAACGCTGGGTCTC
>NW_012110097.1:960964-963609 GCF_000951045.1 Mandrillus leucophaeus
GGCAGGGTCTCCATGGGTGGGAGGGCTCAGGGACCTGAGGACGTGCCCAGATGGGTTCTGTATCGGAAAGTCCATCCTCGCCTTCCACAGCTCTGCTTTTCTTGAACTCATTGTAAAAAGCTGCTTTTGGCAAACCAGGGTAAAAGGATTTCTTGTAACTGCGTTGCCCGCTGACCTCTACGGCTTCTCCAGGAGGCGTATTATATAAACAAGCTAAACATTTTCATAAATAAACACTAAGAAATCGGGGTGTTCAGAGAAAAGTTTAAATGATATTTCATTATAAAAGAAAAAAGTAAAAATGTATTTCGAAAATAATGGCTTCATTAAATAAGTATTTCTTGGGGAAAAATGAATGAGAAATAAATACAAAGCTGACCCTGTGAGAGGCTTACGGGGAAAAATGACCTCCTTAAAAAGCTACGCTGTGCAACGAAACGCTGGGTCTCAGTCACACAGTAGCTAGAAAATGGATTTTGTTGACACTTTAAAAAAACCAGAATAGCAAACCAAAAAAGCCAAAAAACCCAAAACCAAGAAAACTTTGACGAATTTTATTTTAGGAAATGACCTGACTAAAACAACACTTGAACCAGAAATGAGGATACGCTTCACTGGACAGCTCAGGTTTCTTCTTAATCCCTCCAGCAGCACAATGAGGCTTCCTCCCAGGGCCTCAGCGCCCTCCCGCTGGGAAACCCCACCTGTCCCGGCCTCACAGTGAGGCCACCCCGGAGACCTCCGGACACTGGGTCAGGAAAGGCAGCTTCACTGTCCCCAGGCAGAAACACCCCAACAGCGACCTAGTTACTAACCTGTCTTTGGAAATTCCCCAAGATAAGAAGTCGAACCGTCTGAGATTTCTAGGATTTGGTTAGTTTTAACTTCAAAAACAGCAATTTCGCATGGTTCAACGTAATGCATATTTTTGTGGTTAGCCTTAAAAAGCAAATCAAGAACAGCATGTTCATTCCAGAGAGGAATCCTGGAAGGCGAGGTGGTGCTGCGAAGAGGTGGCGTGCAGGAGAGGCTCTTTCCGTGGCAGGACGGGCCTGAGGAAGGGATGAAGGCTGGAACTGTGCGGTCAGAAGTGTTACCAGCCAGGCCTTCAGCAAGAAAGGGTCAATGTGCTGGAACTCAAGGATGAGCTCAAATACAATCACGTTTTTAAAAATGTTGACGTAGATAAACCAGGCTGAAATAGATAAACCTGGTCTCAATCTCAGAAGGGAGAATATGGTGAAAAATGATATGCAGAAGTATGTTAAACATATACAAAAATTAAAATGTACAGAAAAGGGAACTGGTCAAGGAAACATTCATTCCATGTTACAATGGACCCATTCCTCTCAGTCTGCAAAGCAGGTTGATTTCTGTTACTCCACAGCTTCCAGGGGGCTCTGAGATGTCAAAAGACTTTTCCTCTGAAAGACCTACTCCCCTCACTGTTGATTTCACTGACGTTATGAGATACAAACTGGACAGAGAGCAAACCAAACTCATGCCAGACAGAATGGGGCGTACCCACATCTGGAAGAACCAATTAACTCCCTGTTAGCAACCATCCACCATCCACCTCCCCTTCTTCAAACAGTAAAATCCGTACACCTGGCCCCTGTCCAGGAGTAAACGATTGAGCTAAATGTTAAAAACCTGGCTTGCACATGCGGTGGAGGGGAATCCCAGCCCCCATAGCAACCACTAACCATCCGCAGGCAGGCCTGGCCCAGGGGACTCCAGCCCCACCCTCGAGAGAAGGCCCTGAGCTCAGCACCCTGAGTCTGCAGGCAGCCTCAGAGTTCCTCGAGTACCAAGAGAGAAGGACGTGAGAGGCTGTCACACTCCCACCCCAAAACTTTGCCAGAGTGCACCTCATCCCAGCTAGAGGTATCCACCCACACTGTAGGGCTTTCCAAGAGGGGCAGGGCCACGAGGGGGCCAGACAGCCTTTACCAGTATACCAGTGGCTACTTTGAGGTCTTCCTGGTCACCAAGAGCTATCATGACCTGCCAGCCCAGGAAGCAGCCTGGCCTGGCGTGGGCCGAAAGTCAGGGAGGCAAGGGTAGGTGTGGCCGATCCCAACTCTGCTTAAGCACTAGGGACTTGACTGAGGAGCCCCAGGGACCCGCCTGCCGTTGTCGGCTCTAGGAGCAGCAAATACTGCCATGGGCAGAAATGACGGGGGGAAAGGCTCAGCGGGGGTTCAGCGCCTGCAGGGGTGGTTTGGAGAGTGTCTGATTATTTCTAGTGCCTCCCTCCTTGCTGGCCACCCCCGTCCCGGAGTTCCTGTCAGCAGCTGCAGAGGCCTCCTCCTCCGCTTCTTCCCGGCCTGCCCCAGCGCACACCACTCTCTGGACCCTGGTGAGACCAGGCCAGCAGGGTCTAGCTCCATGGCCGGGACCACCATATGACTTGGAGAAAACTAACAATTTTCATGGAACTTTTGCCTCTACGTTTTTCATAAAGTTGCACAATAAACCTTAGGTAAACTTCAGGGGTTTGCAGGCTCGTCCTCCCAGCCTCCATACGATTATGCGGATACCTCCTGCCCTGGTTTTATAAGAGAACTTTTCTGTCCTGAGACCTTACATTTCAGCTCACATATTTGACAGGCTTAAGGAGAAAAAAAGCCTCCTGGGCAGCT
>NW_012110097.1:963659-1003865 GCF_000951045.1 Mandrillus leucophaeus
GAGGGGGCCAGACAGCCTTTACCAGTATACCAGTGGCTACTTTGAGGTCTTCCTGGTCACCAAGAGCTATCATGACCTGCCAGCCCAGGAAGCAGCCTGGCCTGGCGTGGGCCGAAAGTCAGGGAGGCAAGGGTAGGTGTGGCCGATCCCAACTCTGCTTAAGCACTAGGGACTTGACTGAGGAGCCCCAGGGACCCGCCTGCCGTTGTCGGCTCTAGGAGCAGCAAATACTGCCATGGGCAGAAATGACGGGGGGAAAGGCTCAGCGGGGGTTCAGCGCCTGCAGGGGTGGTTTGGAGAGTGTCTGATTATTTCTAGTGCCTCCCTCCTTGCTGGCCACCCCCGTCCCGGAGTTCCTGTCAGCAGCTGCAGAGGCCTCCTCCTCCGCTTCTTCCCGGCCTGCCCCAGCGCACATCACTCTCTGGACCCTGGTGAGACCAGGCCAGCAGGGTCTAGCTCCATGGCCGGGACCACCATATGACTTGGAGAAAACTAACAATTTTCATGGAACTTTTGCCTCTACGTTTTTCATAAAGTTGCACAATAAACCTTAGGTAAACTTCAGGGGTTTGCAGGCTCGTCCTCCCAGCCTCCATACGATTATGCGGATACCTCCTGCCCTGGTTTTATAAGAGAACTTTTCTGTCCTGAGACCTTACATTTCAGCTCACATATTTGACAGGCTTAAGGAGAAAAAAAGCCTCCTGGGCAGCTCTTCAGCCTTGTTCCTCCTGGCAGGTGAACCCCCAAACAGAGATCGTACAGAGAAGAGTTCACCACTCTAAGATCCCCAAGCCCCAACTTTAGTAAACAAAACCAATCTCTGACTTCCTTGGGCCATGCAGCAACATCCTGCCCTGTGCCCAGCTCATCAGGGGTACAGCAAGCAAGGTTCCCCACACCGTCTGCTTGGCTCACTGGCTTGTGGTGCTGGGGAGAGGTGGGTCCGTAGCTGGCGGCAGCCCAGGAGGCTTTGGTAGTGCCATTGTCCTGGCGGCGGCCCATTGGTGGGCAAAGATGATGAGAGGTTTCGTGGATGTTTGTGGTTCCATGTAAAGGCCCACTCACTCTAGCTTCCTGCCCACCCATCCTAGAGATCCCCACTGAACCCTTCCGGAGATAGTTCTATATGATTCAGAGGACAGCAAGGTGCCTGGTCCATTACAGCTGCACAGTTTCAGTTCATGATGCACAAAACGTGCTCATGACTTCATCTGTTCACCTGTCTGACTTCGTAAGTGAACTCAGGTATTAGCCCAACCTTCAGGGGTTTCTCTACCTGCTTCCCCTGAAAACGTCTCTCCATTTTCAAGCCTGTGTTGTGCTGAGAAGCACCGCAGCAATTAGAATACTGTTAAGCTTACCCAGCAAATCCGATCTGAAATTCCAAACTGCTTTAAATTCACCACATGTAAAATCTCAAGGTAATCTTTCCCTTTAAGGATATATAAGTGTACAACTCCTTATATACATCATATATGAATATACATTCACTTATACAACAATGATTATGAAAAACTCACTATGCAAAATAAATTTCTGGCATGTGTCTGGAGCGATTTTAGTTGCTGTAATTAATTTCTGTATTGAGCAGAGCCAAACACAAGCTGTAAAAGAAATGTCTGGGAAATGTTTTAGGTTATCACAAGCCTTAAGCAGGCTATGTACAGGTAAGTTCTCAAGCTATCTCTTAAGAAAGAATATCGCTAACTCTGGTATGTTTGAGAAATTAAATGCAAAACTTATCCGAGAAGCTCCAACGCTGCTACCCGCTACGATGTAAGCGTCACAAACAGAGTGTATGGAAGTGGCTAAATGTCCACGCACGAGTTTCGTTTTCTGTGCTGTTGGCAAGCAGATAGTTGAAGTTCACAATAAGCTTATTGAAAAATTTACTGCCATTCAGATGTGTTCCTATTTAAACCTTTCAGCCAGCGAGAGTCAAGAGTCAATCTGCATGCATCATTTTTACTGCCTTTGCCAAGAATTATGCAACCCTGTGCCAAAACTAACACAAGCGTTGGAGTGGGTGGAGGCGGTGAACCCCTGTCCCTCCAGCTCGGCCAAACGCTGTCTCTGTTTAGCTGATGTAAAAATACCAAGCTGGTATACTCAATAAAATGAAGTGTGATGTCAGCGATCGTTAATAAGTCAAGCTCCCCAAAGGAACAACCGCAGATGGCTTAGTTACTGACCTTGCTGGAAAATGGGATGGTGAAGAGCCGGCACGGGGAGCTCTTCGACAGCCTCGGGCTGGTGGAAATAGGCATTCAGCCAGGCTGTGCACTGCATCAGGGGCTCCGGACCTCCGAGAACCTCAGCAGGGGCTGGGACCTCCATGGCACTGCAAAAGTGAGAACAGGGGCTTAGTAAACCTCTGGGCCCTGCCTCCACACATTGGAGAAGCAAAAACCTACTGCATCTAAACGGGCAAACACCTGCGGCTGCTTCACGGGCACGCGCGTCTCAACTAGCTGTGCAGCAGAGAGGGGGACTGGTGAGGCAAGGACCCACCGAGGGTGGGTCCCACTCTCGACCTTCAAGCACCCACTCTCCACCTTCAGGCCTCCCAGGACGTGCGCTCTGAGTCTGCATCACAGCGCAAAGCAACCCAAGTGACAGTGCCCCTTTGTAAGACTTACAGACGGCACGGCTGCACCTAAGTCATCAAGCACTCACTATCGAAAAGTTTCCAGAAATATCAACACAGTCATCAGACTGCACCACACAGCCCACCCCACCCCAAGTCCAACAACGCAAGGCCACAACCACGCGTCCTGCCTCCTCCATAGCTGTGCCGTGTTCAGGGGAGTCCTCAGGGTTCACTTTCGGTCCCCTGATTCCCACGCTCCAGAGGGCCTAGTCTGTGTATCCTTCATCCAGCGAGTCTGCTCTCTCGGCAGCAGCCGTGTGCCTCACGTGCCTGCGTCTGCTCGGTTCTTCTCAAATCTTCCTCTTTTTTTTTTTTAATTTTGAGATGGAGCTTTGCTCGTTGCCAAGGCTGGAGTGCAATGGCTCAATCTCAGCTCACTGCAACCTCCACGTCCCGGGTGCAAGCGATTCTCCTGCCTCAGCCTCCCTAGTAGCTGGGATTACAGGCGCCTGCCAAGCCGGCTAATTTTTTGCATTTTCAGTAGAGATGGGGTTTCTCCATGTTGGCTTCATCATCTTGGCCAGGCTGGTGTTGAACTCCCGACCTCAGGTGATCTGCCCGCCTGGGCCTCCCAAACCGCTGGGATTAAAGGCGTGAGCTACCACGCGGCCTTCTTGGTTCTTTCTGGCCACTCTCCTCCCTTCGGTCTCCTGCAGTTTGAACCTGTACCTCTCAGAGTCGCTTCAGACTGTTTTGTGGCTGCCTCTGTTTGGGGTGTTCATTCTTCTGTGGCTTCGACCTGGTGGCCCCTAACGGAAAGGATTCTCCATCCCCAGCAGGGGTGGATGTTCCGGGGCTGTGTTCCACAGACTGAGGACACGGCCCTGAAGGGGAGGTCTCCCACGGCCACCCGGGGCTGTGGCGTGCATGACACAACCTATTGTGATTTCAAGTGCTGCGGAACCCCACTGGGAAGCCCCGGCACAGGGTCCGTTATCTTCAGGTGACTCCCTTCCTTCCTTCCCTGCTTCTCAAGGCCCCAGACAAACGGCACGCTTCCCCGGGACTTCCCAGGCTTGGAGCGCGGGAGTTTTCTCGTTTCCTTTCACAGACAGTGCTGCTCCTCAGGCTTCTGTGAAAAGGTGGGGAGCATCACTGCACTGTGGAGGCTGCGGACGCACAGCTCCCACGGGCCCTTCACCCTTCCTTCCTGGGCTGCCTCGGGGGCTGTGCGCTGAGATCTACAAAATGCTTCTCCTTGACACACGCATGCTGCTCTGGGAGGCTCCCAATGAAGGCTGCATTTGCCTGGACGTGCAGCCCAGCACAGGTGGCCGATGCAGCCAAGAGCACCATCCCGACTATCCACCAAGGGTGGACATGGCCGGTCCATGGAGAGGAGGCAACAGAGCCATCCTGGGCATAGGACAGACAGTGTGAACACAGACACAGAGTGAAGGCCTTGGGGACCGAGACTCACAGAACGGTGGACAAGGGCTGTGCGTATCAGGGTGGGAAGGGCACTTGGTCCTATAAATGGGGCCCACAGTGTGACTGGTGGGGGCTGCGGGCCCCTGGCCAGAGGTAGAAGGCACCATAGCTGCCCCAAAGCAGGGCTGCAGCAGGAAGAACACGGCCATGGTGCAGGGAAGAGGTGGAGGAGGACCACGAAGCTGGGGTCAGGGATGACTCTCAGCTCCAACCTCAGCCCTGTGTGGATTCGGCCTGTCTGCCGGCCCTGTGTGGATGGGGGTGTCGCCCTGGCCCCGTGCGGATTCCGCCGGTCTCCCTGGCCTTGTACGAAAGAGGGCCTGTCTCCCTGCCCCATGCAGAAGGGGCCCTGTCTTCCCCGCCCTGTGGGGATTCGGCCTGTCTTCCCAGCCCCATGTGGATGGGGCCTGTTGCTACCGCTGGCGTCCAGGAGGACCACAGCCCCGGAGCTGCAAACAACCGGCATTTCACTTTGTATCACAGAATTGGAGGCTGTTTTAGAAAAGAAGATACAATCACAACTTCTTAAAACACCTTCACACGAAGAGCTCAGATGATCTCTGGAGCGATTAGTTCCTGCTTTTCCTGTGAGGTAAAAACCAAGCTTGTACAAATCTGAATAAAGTCAAAAGTACATAATGAGGCAAGAGATAAAAGGAAGCCGAACACCTTCCTTATAGTTAAAAAGGTTTACTCTCTTATGCAGTTCAAGTGGAAATAAAGATAACCATAGCTTACACGTCTAGTTAAACAAACACAGCCTTTCGTGTATTGGGCTTGTGTTAAAGATGATACAAATTACTTTGGCTTAAAGTGTACTGTGGGCGGAAATACCCTGGCACTTCCATTCAGAAAAGAAACCAGGGCCTCAGCAGCAGGAACCTCTTTTGCATTCCATCTGGGATACTCACATTTTAACAAGAGACAATTAAAAACGGAGAAGCTGGGATCTAAAGTTCCAGAGCTTCATGCCTGAGTAAGTGCCTGTGATGGCATTTCCATCTTCCCAGAAGACAGCAGACATGCCGAGGGGCACACACGGCCGTGGGCCTGCGTCTGCAACACCTACAGTGTGTGGTGACACCATGGCCAAGCCCATGGGGCGGCAGGGAGAAGCTACGGGGAGGCACAGAGCTGCACCTGTGTTGTTATTTTCGTGTGGAGTTGTGCTTTCCTTCCATTGCTGGGAGGAAGTGGGGGAAAGAGACCCAGTGAAGGGTGTGTCCAGGGTTACTTCGCTTTGAGGTCCTGCAGGTGCAGAAATGTGCATGTCATCTGACAGCAGGCGCAGTGATGGAAGACCTCGGGCCAGCCTCACACGCTGTCCTGTCCTGGAGGCTGGGTCTCTGGGCTGGAGTGGTTTGTGGGTGTAAAAGTCTCTGCCGAGATCCTTGGGTCTTTCTAAAAATGGACCTCTTTGGGTGAGACACACATAGGGGTCCCCGTACACTGTTCTTCACAGTGGAACAGGAGGGTGGTCAGAGGTTTCCAAGCACGCAGATATTGACAACTTTAAGGAAGGAGCCAGAGAATGAAGGGAAAAAGAAGGAAGCTCACTAGGATGACCGGCAGCCACGGACAACTGAGACCAGCAGTTGGGCCTGAGAACTAAGCCCAGCAGAGCTGGCTACAGTTCATGGCTGACCCCATGAACACTGCGGCCAGACAGAACAGGCCCCGGCCTTCTCTAAGCTGCCACCTTATCCAGACCCCTGCCCGAGGGAACTCACGCAGACAGGGCCCTCGTTCAGCCCAGTACCCTCAATACACAGGCTGAGGTCTCCACAGCCCAAGCCACTGCCTGGAAACCCTTATCGGCAGCCATCACAAAGAGGCCCCGGGGAAACCGGGCTCACTCTGCAGGCAGAGAACCGGCTTGCCGAGCAGGGCAACCAAATGGCCTCTCTCAGAGTTCCCTTGGGGCATGGAAGTGCTGTCTTCTCACTGTCCCGATTTCCTTCCCACTTAAGTGAGGTCTGGCCATGGAAAGGAGAACTTCTGCTTGGCTTAAATATTATTCAATTTCAGAGACACATCTTCAATCATTCGATTCATGCTCCGCTCCTTGCTAACTGAATAAACAGGGTACTGATGATATCTAAGAAGAAAGATGGAGAAATATGTAATGTGCTTTGCTGTCCTGATCCCCGGGGAAGAAGGCAGAACAGAGGGGTGGAAGCAGCGTGCAGGGAGGGTTAGTCCCAGCTCCCTCCTGAGTGACAAAGAGCTGTCAACCACCACTGTCCAGACAGGAAGAGCAAGCGTGATGGGGCCCATGTACCCCGACCCTCAACTGGGGAAACAAGACCCCTGATCAAGCCACCTGGGCCTGGCACCTTCTGCAGCAAGAGCTCAGCCAACGTCTCCTGCAGGGTTTGAGGGATGGGACAGGAAGGGGCTGAGGCGCTGGGTGAGGGTCTTTTCTCCTGCATTACCTCCGCTGACGTCGTGAGCTGGCGTCCGTGGTGGCACCTGGGGCTGCAGGATTTGGGCTCCCAAGAAAAGGTGCTCCCCCAGCGAGGATGGGGCGGAGCACAGGGGCTGCCATTTCAGTGGTGGGTGAGTTGCAGGGACCCCGGGGAAGACTGGGATGTGGGACTGGTTGGCAAAGCAAGCACCTCAAGGTCAGGGTTAGGCTCCAGAACTAGAGGGGTCTGGCCGGCCATCACACCCTGCAGATGGGGTCTCTCAGGGAAGCGAGGGTATGCTGTGGGAGAGGGGGCATTCTACCACAAGAGCTGGGAGCTTCTGTGCCCCCAGCAACTGCTCAGACTCCAGAGTGAGGATTCCCTCCTCAGCACCCCTGAGCAAAATGGGGTGCGCTCCAGCACTGCAAGGCTCTGCCCACGCGGGCGTCCTTCTCTCGTGCTGCTGAGGGAATTGAAATGTGAGCTGGCTTTCCTAGCATTTCCCACTCTTAAAAGGATATTTGAAGAATTTTTATAGTAGTAAAATTCATCTTAAATTGATTTTTTATGCTTGTGCTAAAGATCTCAACCTCTGATTTACTCTGTAGTTCTCTTTTTTAACTCTTTCTCTATTGGCATTAGGTAACTATTCATGGGTGAAATGTAATTAAACAGCTTTGATTCTGAAGCAAGGATTTATGATACTACATTTAAAATGAATGGCATTAAACACACACATAAAACCAGATTTTTAAAGCCATGACACAAATTTCCATTTCTACAGTAAAATGAAATTTATTCTCCTGCCCTGCCCTCTCCTCCATCCTGCCGCGCTTGGCCCTGGAAGAGCTGGGGGTGACGGCCTCTCTCACGGCGGCACTTATCACGGGGGAGTTCCTCGGGCTTCCCCGCTGGCGAACCCTAAAACGCCAATAATTACGGGCTCCGCAGCCCACGCGCACGGAAATCCCACGTCCCAGTCTTCCCCAGGGGACCTGCAACTCACCCACCACTGAAATGCTGGCCCTGTGGTCCGCCCCATCCTCGCCAGGGGAGCACCTTTGCTCAGGAGCCCAAATCCTGCAGCTCTGGGTGCTGCCACGGACTCCAGCTCAAGACGCCAGCTGGAGACTCTCATCTGGCACCTCAGCCCCTTTCTGTCCCACCCCTTGGAACCCTGCAGGAGACAAGACCCTCTCCCAGCATGGGTGGGGAAACGCTCAGAGCACATCAGAGTCACGCCTCCCCTAGGCCTCTGCCAGGACATCACGTGTCACCCACAGAATAATCCCGAGGCAAATATCATGACACTGGTGCCTTTCACTTTCTTTGACTTGGCATGAGAAGATGGTGGCTGGTGGGTGAAAAAGACGCACAGCTTTGCTGGGCATGTGTACACGGGACAACAGGGCGTTGGGCACCTTAACACAGCAAAGCCAGAGCCACGTGGGCCTGGCTCAAGGATTTCTTTAAGAAAAACACAACTGTTGGCAATGCCAGGGGTTCCTTAAAACCAAACCGGACGACACTGACCTGCCCTGGGTGGAAGCTCCCAGAGCCTCAGCAGACTGGAAGGCCCCGGTGCTATTCTCCCGGAGCTGCCGCCTGTGGGAAGCTGCCCCAACCCATTCCCCTTCCCCGGCTTGGAAAAACAACGTCCCAGTGATGAACTGCCTTGCAGATTTGATTTAAATCTCCTTCCCTTCAACCCAAACCAGGGCACAGAAAGGTGGTCAGAACGTTCCAGCACAAACTCATAACATATGGGCACAGGAGCTATTCCAGGGAAGTGTCCTCCCTACCTGCATGAAGCTTCCTTTCCAGACACTGATATTATCAAGAACACGAAGGAACAGTGGCAGTGGCCTACCTGAGGCACAGCGGAGCTGGGGGAGATGAGAGAAATGGAAGGCACACGGCCCCTGCTGGACACGGGCTTCCTTTGACCGTGTGGGAATCCCGCCTGGCCACAGACAAAGGGTAGAGAAAGCAAGTACCCCAGGAGTCTTGATATCAGCCCAGCTCAGCACGAGGAAAACAGAAAGCAGAAAGAGTGTGTTCCTGGTACCACAGCTTCCAGCTCTGCCCAGTTCAGAGTGCTCAACGCTCTAAAACTCCACCAGCCAGCTGGGAGATTTGAGTATTCAGATTTTTGGGTGCCTTAAGATTCCACTGGCAGTAGAGAATCACTAAATGTCCATTTCTGAATGAATTCTACTCCCCAGAGACATTAACACGTGATGTATTTGGCTTGAATCCTATCTGATATAAGAAAATCGGCCAAGAGAACTTCATGAGTTCCTCACATCTGAGGCTCCATCGGGCTGACCACAGGACACTCCAGACGGGGTGTGCTGTGTACCCTCTGCCTCTCCTGCGACCCAAACACCTCCTCTCTCTCTCCACGGACAACGTTTCCATCTATGGTTTGGGAATGCTATCGGATGACCCTGGAGGGTCACCCAAGGAGTTTGTTCCAAAGGCAGTTGCTCCTCTGAGTTCCTCTGGAATCTGGCAAGGCGCCGAGCTTGGATACAAGGCTTCCACGAGGCTTTGAAGAAGGCTGCATGGAAACCCGCGGGTACCTGAAAAGCTTTTAGTGGCCTCGCCACACACAGCACTTTGGACGCTCAGGTGATGAGCAACATTTCCCAAGCCCAGCTAGCGAGCACCCACCTCCTCTGGCTTCCAGAACCTTCAGGACTAGAGGGCAGAGCAGCAGACTCCGGGGCTCACGTAGGAACATGCCTTCAGCCAAAGATTATCCATGCTACATGGAGACTTTTGCTAAATATCACTGGTAAATGCACAATTATGTCCCATTTAGAAGATCTCTAGCAGAGTGTCTTGTGTTTGATGGATTTGTCCTGCATTCAATTATAGCTTCCTGCTAAAGCTCAGATGTTTTCTTTCAGGGGTAAGACTGAAGAAAAGAAATAAACTATGCTACCTGCTCTCAGTAAAGATTATTTTATTTTAAACAGGAGGCTGAATAAAACCTTTTGACTCTGTATTTCAGACAAATGCAGTGGCTTAATTTCATTCAAGCATTTACCAAGGATCTGAAATGCATGCGGCTAGTGGTTAGAATACTGACTCAGGGCTGTCCCTTCCTCTGGAGTTGACAGCCGACTGCGCAGGAAGAGAAGGTGAAGGTCAAACACACAGGTCAACATCAGAAACAGCACTTCCGCCTTCCAATGGCCCCGATGTTTCATGGAGGCCCCGAGGCGGCTGGGAAGCAACATGGCAGTGACTGCTCCGTGGCTCTGCCTGGTGGCCAGCAACTGTTTGGGCACTATGACCATGTACGTTTGACAAAGTGCATGCAATTATTTGAATATTCTATAGTTATTTTAGGAAACTGACTAGAAACAGGAAAAATTAAAAATGCTGATGTTAGTAGTAGGAAACATGGATCTCAACAGTGCAACTGCGGCAAAGATAAAAAACAAACGGCACGCCAGTGGGTTCATGACAGACACAACCGCGGCCTCACTGGTCTTGAGCTGCCGTTGCTAATGACGATGATGACAATGGCACTGACTGCACACCGTGGGCCGTCCTCAGTGATTCACGTGCTACCCCACTGATTTCTCATGCACCCCCAAGAAAAAGATGTGTTCAACTATGACAGGAAAAAGTGAATAAACACGCACGAAACATCAACAATACACTTAAGTTCATGTAATAAACAATGACAGGTATGAGTAATGTATTTTTTTTTTTCAACTTTCTGGTACAAGAGGGCCTCCCACTCATCACAGGTGAGGTGAGTCTACTGATTGACTGTTACGTGTTTGGTTGTAGGGCCTATTTTAAAGATGCATTCTGTATAAAAGGACATCGTATAAGACAGGGAAGTAAGTGATGAGCACAGCCCATTTCTAGTGCAGAAGAAAACAGGAGGTCTTCCCGGAGCAGGCAGTGTTCTGTGAGTGCCTGCAGGAGGGCTGTGAGGAGCTCTGGCTGTCAAGTCGGCAAATCTTTACCGCACTTTTACTGTGTGGTTCATAATAAAGACGGACATAAATCTCATTCCTTGCTTTTATGCCTTCAACCCTATCCCAAAATGAATCCTATGTTTATGATCCTATCATAGGCCACCAAAGGGTTCATGTACCAACATCAATAATGTGAGGAGGAGAAAGAGGCCATTTAAAATTAAGTTAGGCTCCAAGTTACTTTCTGGGTGGCCATAGGTATCTTGCTAAAACTGGATACCAATTTTTAACGGGCATCCTATGCCCTCAATATTTGGGGCTCAAATTAATGTCAGATCCTAAACAATACCACAAAGGTATTTACTACAGCATTTTAAAACACCCACCAAAAATACAGAGGAAACTTTATGTAAATTTTCAACTCTTCCCCATCAGAACAATACATAGTTTCCTTTTTAAAAATAATTCTTAAAAATGCATTAAATAATAAAAATATTTTAAAAAGACAACCTGAATAGTATACTTGGCAGACCAGAAAGCCTTAAAAAGCCTATTTACTTTTCCCCCTAAATGTTCAAATCATTAAAAGGAAAATTGTATTTTATCAACATTTTAACATATCATTAAAAGTCTCTACTATTTGACAGATGAAGATAAAAACACCCCAAAACTATAGATGAATGATCAGGTCCCTAAAGATTCCAAAACAATTACAGGATGCAGAGCAATCTAGTTAAATTTTATTCAAAAGCTTACTGCACTTGTGTTTTCTTTTATTTTTCTATCAAGAAGCCCATGAGGCTTAAGCACAATTCATTATGTATGAGACCCCACTTGCGGTGCTTGACTGTTGATTAATAGCAAAGTTTGCTGTATGTACATTTGCAACATTAGATGCATACAATATGCTAACTTATTCTTTCACTGAAACTAATTATTTACAAAAATGACTACGTGAGACTACAATTTATTAAATGCATGCATCCAGTCTCAATTTGGCCCCCAAAGACAGCCTGGAATGAAGATCTTTTACTTGATGTGACAACTTCTAGAAACGCTATTATTAATATTGTAAATGTGGCAAATAAAGAGTTCAAATAGCCTTATGTCTGTGTTGCACGTGCCTTCCACCACCACGGCAGTGAACAGAGCTGCTTTCTAATGTTTTACACACACACGAGAGGCACATTCTTCTTTCCCAGCTTAAATTAGTTTCTTATAAATAAAGCGCTTGTACATCTGTAAAGATATAAACTTTTAGTCATTCCATTAGTCTAAACAAATGGTTGAAACTTGCACAGGGTAGCTATTTCTCAAAGGATCTTTGAGGCTAGGCAACTGTGCAGTATTCAACATCTATCTTCCCCAGACCTTGAGAAGAAGCCACATCAATCTATACACAGAGATCAACACTGCATGCCCAGACATGGGCCTCTAATGGGGCATCTGGTCAACCGCTCGTGTCTGCCGAGCTAACGCTATGACACACACAGCCCAGAGCAGCAGCCGCCTGCCCTGAGCACCCTCTGCATTCTGGTCTCTCTCTGCTGGGCCAACCTGCACACCTTGCAGTTTCCTCTCTGGATGCCCTCAAAGCCTCTGTCCTGGCCTTGCCCTGCCCAGCTGAGGGTGGGTGCCCCTGCAGGCTCTGGAGAGAGAAAGAGAGGACTCACTTCTTTCTGCACAGGCCAGACATGGAAAGTCAATGTCCACGTCCACAAGAGAGGACGACAGTGCAGGTGGTCACTACAGGCTACTGACTGCTTGGTGTCACTGGAGTTTTCCAAGGACACCTGAGAAAAGCAGCTGCGTCTCAACCAAGAGTCTGCTCTGGGACGTAAGAATTTAGGGGCAGAGAACAACTGAACCATCAGGAGAGTAGATGAGACAGGCACAAGATGACTGACTGTGTCATGCAATTTCATATCCCCACTCTCTCAGGAACACAGTCAAGGTCAGCCACAGGCCAGGCGGCTGACTCCAGAAGTCCCAGGCGACATGGCGCCTCGATGTCACATCTCCATTACACAATATGGCACCTTGGGCAGGGCTACATGAACACGGTTGAGGATCAACGCACTCTAGGAAAACAGCTCGAGGTAAGCTCTCGCACAACACTGCACAGCTGCTGTTTACTGAGTGCCTAACACATGCCAGGCATGCCATTACAAGCTGTTCTACTTATTCCTCCCAAAGACCCTTGGGGGAGGTACTATTATCTCTGTTTCTAAAACAGGAAACTGAGGTCCCGAGGTTGTGTAATAACAACTTACCAAACTCATAAGGGAAGACCCAGGATGGAATGAAAGCCTGACTCCAAAGACTTTAGACTGGGGCATCTCCATGGATGTGGAGGACTCCAGCTCTCCTCTCTGAAACGGAAGCCAGTTTCCTCATCACGACAAGTCCACATGCGCACATGCTCTGTACTTGATGGCACATAGTCTACATAGAGTAGCATTTGGATTTACTCTCCTTTACTTTAAGGTGACTTCTATGATCTCTATGATCTCTTCCCCAATCCACAGGACGACAATCCAGGCCCACTGTTCCATTATTCAAAGACAATGGGAACGTGAGTATCCAACCTACTTTCTCTTACACTCTAGAAGCTTCCAGAAAGAGAGACTAGGTGTCCACATCATAGAGGCTGAAGCTCCTAGACAGCTGCCCAGTTGCTCTTAAAGGAAGGTCAGATTTACATTGAAACACATCAGTGACCTGTCCACACAACACACATCAGTATCCCACATAGACAGGAGGCCTGGGTCCCAGAATGCCCCCGGCCTGCTGTGTCCCCTACTGTCAACCCTCCAGAAGCAAGGCCCGGAATGATTCAGGCCACAGCACTGCACTCAGTGGCTTGACAAACACACAGGTGAGGTGTGCACTGGGCTGCATAAAGAAGTCCAACGGAAGGCTCCCCAGGAGGGCTGTTCCAGTGAGCCCCGGGACAAACAGCCACGCACCATCCTGGGGCTGGTCCTGACTCTGCCTCCAGCCCTGGGGTCCTACCCAGCACACTCCCAGGGCTCAATCCCTGCCCACTGAGTAAATGGGTAAGCAAGACACAAGGCTGCTGAGGTTCCTCTGTAGCACATGCACTGAAAAACACCTACATTTCAGATTTCATTTTTCCAATGAATAATTTGCTAAAAATTATTCCTTAGGGGGAAGAAAAACTCACAAAGATTTTCTAAACAGTGAAAGCTACATTTCTCTGCCTTTTTGGATTTTGTAGTAGACTGCAGAATAACAAAGTTTGTGAAAGCCCAGGAAATGGGCATCACTTTCAATTTTGCTGACTTTGATAGGACTCTGCAGTCAGAACACGGAAATGTTGCAGGTTTGCAGACACAGAACTTGGTGGGTTCTCCTCTGTGTCTGCTCCATTCTCCACTCCCGATATAAGGCAATCGACTTCATGATGAGATGCAATGAGAAAAATGAAATGAAGCAGCAAATCCTTCAAGCGCCACCTTCATGCTGTAACTATAAATAGTCTGTTGAGTTCCAGCAGCTCCACTCGTTCCACTAAGGCATCTATGCTGTACCCTCATTTCTCCTCTAGGCTTCTGGGCCTTTGGAGGAGGAGCCAGGGTGTCATTAATAAAGGAGGAGTGAAGAGGTCCCAGTGAGGAAAACCTTGCTTCCCCCCCGTGACACAACAGCAGACACCAGCACCAGCAGGCCCTGTCTGTAGGCATGCCTTCTCATCTACTAGAAACCTACTGTAAGATCACGAGGACAAAGCCACTCCTGGGAAATGGAAGCCAGTGGTCACCCCTGGTCATGACAAGCCCACATGCTGTCACATGGAACAGCCCGCCCCTCCCCCATCCACTGGATGTGCAAAGGGCAGAGTACCCCAGACGTAGAACACGTGGCGAGGCCTGCAGGCTGTACCAGGGCTTGGGAAACCACGCCCACCCTCTGGGCTCCTCGCCCACACGACTGTTCCATCTCCCAGGCAGGCAGCGGTTTCTGATTTGTCGTCTCTATTAAGGAACAGGCTTGCTTTCTCCTGTGAGCCCATGCGATGAGAAATAACACTTTTGGTGCTAACAGGGCTAAGACGTACCTACCCCTAATGGACACAATTCATCTCCACGCAGCTTACAGGCTAACTCTGTCACCATGCAATTCAGAACAAATTATTTTTTGTCTTAGCAAGAGAGTATATCGTAATTTAAATTTAACAATAATAACTAATGTTCTGAAGACAATGCTTTTTTCCAAAAGGCATGGATTATATGAGGACTGACCTCCACGGGGCTCAGTCCCATTAACTTGTATGCTGGGCTCATTAATAAATAATTCTGCCACTAAATTACCTGTCTTGTAAATTGGTTTGTACAGTTCTAAATAAATAATAGATAGCTCCCTATTATCAAACACAGTGGAGTTTTTAAAAGAAAAGCACAGCTTATAAGATAGCACTGCAATTTTATCTGGGAACAACTTTCTCCAGCTCGCTTCACAGAAAGCCCTTGTTCTTCCTGTTGACTGCTGCAGCTGGAACACGTTAGCTGGTTAGCAGAGTTGAGAATACCGAATTTAATCTCAGACAAGTATATTGACTATCCATCAGTGGCCAAAAAAATCCTCAGCAACTATTAAATGGACAGTTAATATAATTGTATTTTAAAACACTGAGGTCATATTTAATTTTGAATTGAAACTCTTAAAACACGCTTTCTGGCAAGGATATAGAGTAATAAAACAACGTTAACTACAGAAAAAAATCTAAAACTCACATTATTAAAATAAATCTTTTTTCCAGAGTACTAATATCTGCAAGAAGTAGATTACAAGAAGCAGAAAACATTTGTACTTTTTCAACAAGTATCGTCACTGGCACTGAAACTCAGGGTTTGCAGTTGAAAGGATGAAATCATGCTGGAGGCCAGAGTTCAGATGCTGTCCCCCTCCCTTGCTCCTTTGAGCTGGCTGGTCTCCCGGCATCTTCTCTCTTCCTTCCAGGGTGCTCAAACTTGGTTTAGCTACACCCTCAGGTCTTCCAAGCAAAACTCTACCCAGCGAAGAATCCAATTATGTTCCAAAGCAGGAAAGAAAAGTAACTGGGGCTGGGAAAAGTCTCACAAGAACAAACAGGGGGCTGGCGAGTTCTGAGAAGGGAAGGTGGGGGGAACATTTTAGCTGCGAAGTCAGCCAGTTAAGATTCCCTTTAGGAAGCACCAATTTCTACTCAAAGCAGGCTGGCAAGTCCAATTTTGTATGCCTTTTTCCTCCTCTTCAAAAATCAATACAGCCCTCTGGGAGGCTGTCATGCTGCAGGCGGGCAGGTCTGTGGACCGTGAGCTCCATGCCTAGACCAGGTCTCAGCCCTCCCAGGGGAAGGAAGGAGGTGGTGTCAGGATTTTCTGGCAAAAACAATGCAGCATTTATTTCCAGGCGTTCTCTGACAGCCAGGACAAGGAAGAAGCCCTGGCATGCAAACCCCGGAGCCAGGGGTAGTGTTGCCAGGAGCCCTATACCTTCATTTCACCCCCAAACTCTTCAGCTGGTAGCTCAGAAGAGCAGAGGTGAAAGACAGGGAGCTTCCCACTGAGAAGAGCTTCTGGGAACTCAAAAGCGCCATTCGACTAAGGCGACTAGCTTTATTTCTGTGGCACCTGACGCCCTGGCCTCCCCCACCCCATCTTGCCAGCCAGCACGTCCTCTCCCTGCTGACTGGACATGGGAGCCATCTAGTCCCCAAGGACAGATTGTGGGCCTCGGGCCACCTCATTCTGAGTCACCTGCCCATGGGAACTGTCGGCACTTTTGGAGTCTCACCTCTTTTTTATTTTTATTTTTTGAGATGGAGTCTCGTTCTTGTCGCCCAGGCTGCAGTGCAGTGGCATGATGTCGGCTCACTGCAACCTCCACCTTCTGGGTTCAAGTGATTCTCCTGCCATAGCTTTCTGAGTAGCTGGGATTATAGGCACGCGCCACCACACTCTGCTAATTTTTGTATTTTTAGTAGAGATGGGGTTTCACCATGTTGGTCAGGCTAGTCTCCAATTCCTGACCTTGTGATCCGCCTGCCTCAGCCTCCCAAAGTGCTGGGATTATAGGCGTGAGCCACCATGCCCGGCCTCTCCCTCTCTTTTAAGCTCTGGTCTCAAACTGCTACCCGTTTCCCCAGCCAGGCCTCCGCTGAGCATAGACACACTGACCAAGAGAAGCCTCCACCTCCACCTGCTGCCTGGACATGCACGCCCTGCCACAGCCCACATCCTGCGAGAACTGGAGTTATGCTTCCGGCCAACACTGAACACTTCTTAGCTTAGACCGGGGTACCTTGGGGATCTTTTGAAAGGAAAGGATTCTTAGATGCTCAAGAAAATTCCAGTTTGAGAAACAAGAACTTGAAAAAGGAGACTTATAATAAAATACCTTTCAATTGCAAATTAATATTACAGAAGTGACGCTGACTTTGTAATGCATCTTAAAAATGTTAATTGCAATGAAAACACATCTTGGACAAGTCTCCTAGACCTCATGGATGCCTGGAAATCCTCCATGTGTTTGTATTTGCATCGGTCCTCCCTTTCCTGTGGCCCCAGATTGGTTAACATGGACTTACGAGAGCATCAGTCAGGTACAGGTACAAGAATAATCCATCAGAGGCTAAAACCCTCTAGGCAATTCCATTTTTCACCATGTGTCAATACTGCACTAGAAGCACATTCGTGGACTTTTTTGGATAAGGACTGGGTGAAACTCATTCCTTGCCCTGTTGGGGTCTGCCAGCGAGTGCTGTTCATTCTACAGAACTTACAGTGGCGATGCGTCACTGCCCACACTGGGAATGATGGACGAGAGCAACCGTGAGGTCTGGGGCTGCAGCTGAGGGTAGCAGCTCCCTCCAGGCAGGCTTGCATGGACACTGCTCCAAAGATAGCCTGTCCCCCTCCGTGTACATGTGAAGTGACCTCAGTTTGTCACTTATAGGCCAGTTTGACCCTCAGAATGCACTCTGAGCTGCTTTCCCCTTCCTTCCACTCAGCCTGCAGCTGAGGCCCCAGATGGATGGCCACGCTGGGCCCATGCCACCTCCTTGCTGCCCTTGCGTCCCCATCCCTCAATGATGGGGCATTCCACATCACCACTCAGCTCACATCTGTTGCCACATGGGATTTTCAAGGTGTCCACAGTCAGCATGCCTCCATGACCCAAACCTGGCCCACCATCTGTTTTTGTAAATAAAGTTTTATTGGAACACAGGCACACCCATTTGTTTACTCAAAAAGCAACAGAGCTGAGTAGCTACAACAGAGATTTTCTAGCCTGCTAAGCCTGAGATAATTCTTTACCACGTGACCCTGCATAGAAGTCGCCTGATGGGCCCCTGGTCTGGACTTATACTGCCCCGAGCTTTTCTTCTCTGCCTGGAAGCCACCGCTCAGGCTCTCCATGTGGGTCCTGTCATTCCTGAGTCCTGACCACTCTCTACTGGTCCTCCCACCTGTAACGCTCCAGACCTAAGCCCTTCTTCAAACCCGAATTCAACTCCGACTCTGTATCATCTCTGCTAATTCTACTTACAACCACCCCAGACTGTATATTTGGGTGGTATTAAAGAATTCAGTCTCTTAAATCATGGCAGCTGCCATCCCCTGAGCACCCACTGTGTGCTGGGCACTATACTCGGTGCCCCATGTGTACCACCCCCATAACAAGGTAGGTGGTGAGTATCTGGATTCTGGTTTGATTAATGAGAAAAACCAAAGTGCAGAAGAGTTAATAACTCCCAAGGCCATGCAGCTAAGTAGCAGGCACCAAAATCTAGAGCTCTGACTTTAGCACCTGAGTGGTGGCCTCTCCAACCTGGCTTCTAATACCTTCAACCAGGAGAGAGCATGGACACCCCAAATCCTCAGATGAAGATGCCCCAGGAACAGAGAACTCAGGCCCTGCAGGATCCAGCCCAGGCACCTGTGTTTGAATTCCTCACTGTGGGCTGCCTCAGAGTGCACCTTCACTCCAGTGTCCATGTGGCAGGCACACTCCACATGAAACCCTTTTCTCCTTCATGAAACCCCTGACACCTGTGCCACTGCCAGGCCTGGCTTCTTTGTGCCCCCCCCCCCGCTCCCCCATTTATTTTCAAGCTTCTCTGCTCCCTCCTCAATGATGTTATTTGAAACCCACAGCCCCAAGGAACCTGTCCTCTCAAAGGCTGCTCAGGAGCCCCAGTTATCCGAGCTAACACCCTCTTCTTGAGGTGCCTGCACTGCCCAGGTGCACATGCTGCTTCAGGACACTGCCCGGGGCTGACATCTGGGCCCAGCTGCCTGCTGTGCTCTCTGCCTCTTCCAAGTCCTGTTGCCAGCTCCTCTTCTTGCTTCCACTCACCTCACCCTGACTACTGGACAAGGCTTTGTGTGGACTGGGATGGTGTTAGGTGTCACCTTCTGAGGACTGGCAGGGGACAGACACAGCTGTGCCACACTGGGGCTCTTGCCCCGTGTAGCTGCCTATCCAGAACAGCCACCTGGAGGCTGGTCATCACCTCCAACTCCATAGGCAACATCAACGTCAGCCTTCTCCGCATGCCAGGAACAGCTCCCAGTTCCCGCTGCTGCCTTCAAGTTCTCCTGCACCCCATGTCCGCTGGTTTCTGCTTTGCAACATCTCTCATTTCCATTCCCTTTTGCCACTTCTGAACAACCTCCAGAGCCTCTGAACTGGCCTTTTCACACTCCAGTCACATCCAGAGAACCTGCCAAAACCAGATAAACCTTCCTAAAATCCTGCCTGGTTGTCACCACCCTGCTCACAAGTCTCCCTGAGTCCTCATCTCATACTCAGAATCAGATCCAAATTCTGCATCCAGTGCTGGGCACAGCCCTGCAGTCTGGCCTGGGGCTCAGGCTCTCTCCTGGCTGAATCCCAAGCTCCAGCTGATCTGGCCAACTTGCCTCCCTCTGAACTTCTCCCCTTTTCCTCCAGGCCTTCCCACCCCTGGGACTTTCCTCCTCCTATCCCCGCACCTGGAATGTGGTCTCCCCATCCTGGCCTCAGACAAGTGCATGGCACCCACGGCTGGCACCTTTCCAGCTCTCCTGCGGCCAGAGGGTCACCTCGGGACCAGCGTGCGTGCAGCCCAGCCTCCCCTCCATGTGCCACCCTTAAGCAGCATATGGCACCTCCAAATGCTCTGGGTATGGTCCTGTGGTTTCCACAAGTAAAGCCCACACCTTAGGACACCTCTATATTACTCACAGCAGTGGACACCGCAGTGCCTTTTGTACACACTCACATAACAAACAGCAAAGACTGATGAATTGTTAACGAGTGAATAAGTGAAAACATCAAATGAAGGAAGGTGGGGGCAAACAGGTGTTCCTGAATATACTTAAAATGATTTGGAATTTACTTTAAAATTGACGAAATGTAACTATTTTGCTATATTCTGTTGCCTATTGTACTCCTAGACTTCTTCATCCGTTCTCTAAAAGACATAATTCTACAACTTAACCACTTAAGACATATGGAAGTAAATATGTGATGTAAACTACCAATGTTTTAGATTCGGCTTCTACTGCATGTCCGTTCTGATCAAAACTTGAAATAGCTAGGAAATGACTGTCTGAATAAGATCCAAAGGACAGAGGGGGAATTTCATGTTTTTCAGCTTTCGGTTCCACCCAGAGCCTAGGATTCAACAACAAACATTCATGGACCTAGGGCCTATCTGAATGAGTTTACAACTTTGGCACATAAGGACTCAATTTTAATATCTTGCCATCTACACGGCCAACCCAGTTAATTCCAGTATTACCAGTTTTAGATTTATCACGGCCTATCATCTCTCTTTTCTCAGGCATTGTTTTGTTGGTCTAGCCCAGAAAGCACTGGGAAGCCAATGATTTGAAACACCACACAGCAGCATGAGGCAATTCAGAGCAAACTTGTCAAGGCAGGTCTTGGCCAAGCTGAACAGAGTTGGATCAAGAGTTAAGCCAAGAATCTTCTCAACAATTCCAACAGAAATGGCCCTTTGCCTGGGAGCATCATATATTTGTAAGAGCTGGCATAATCAACCAAGAAAACAAGCTAGAAGACGACAGAAAAAGGGTGTGTGCTTGTGTTAACTGAAGGACCTGCTACATCACACTACTGTCTTCTTGAAAAACATTTTTAAGAATTAAAGTCAGAATCAAAAATAATTATTTGCAACTCTCAAGCTACTATCTCCAGCTCTTTTTGGTCCCCATGTTCAAGACTAAATGCCTTCCTGCTAATTTTGATGTATGTGATTGAAAAAACTCACTTGAATCAAACCAGAAACTGGAGCTGCTGCTGGGTGTGGAGCTCAACTCCTCAGCTTAGAAACACTGCAAACCACCATGGCTTGCCATTTTCAATGAAATATTTTTACGGGACAAAGTGAAAGCTAGAAATGACTCTGGTGAATATTGTAAGAAATAAAGGACAGGATTGGGCTGGGCACGGTGGCACACACCTGTAACCCCAGCAGTTGGGAGGCTGAGGCAGATGGACAACTTGAGTCCAGGAATTTGAGACAAACCTGGGCAACACGGCTAAACTCCATCTCTTAAAAAAAAAAATACAAAAATTAGCTGGGCATGGTGGTGCACACCTGTCGTCTCAGCTACCCAGGAGGCTGAGGCTGCAGTGAGCTGATATCTTGCCACTGTACTCCATCCAGCCTGGGTGACAGAGCAAGACCCTGTCTCAAAAACAAACAAAAAAGGATCAAAAAGAACACATTTTCTAAAAAAAACTATAACCAGAAAACCCATTACATGACACTTAAGTATATTCTGAGCTGCAAGGAAACGATGATGTCCCTCAGGTCTGATGCTAGCCGTGTCTCTTAAAAGGATAGAGGTGTGCCAGGTTCCCTCCTTGATGATACGGAATAAAAACGTTGTTCTTACCCCTCGGTTTGGCGCACTTGCTGAGAACCTACTATTTGCGACACAGGGTTCCAGTGACTAAGGAGATGGGAGGGTGAGTGCAACAGAGCCCCACCCCAGAGCAGCTCAGAATTTCCTCTCAGCTGTGCCCACCGAGGACGGAGGCTGCATCCTGAGGACAGGCCCGTGGTATGTCACGTTTTTGTTCTTAGGAGGTATGTCTGAGAAAAATGCCCTCCCCAGATCAGCTGACAGAAGATGCAGCTGGAGGCCCAGGGCGAGCACGTTCTGCTCTCACTCCTCTCCTGGCCTTCCGCTGTCACAGCCTTCCAACTCATGACTTCTATTACCTGAACTATCACTTGTTCACATGATGTCACTTATGCCAGGCATTTAAGAAATACCGCCCAGGACAGGGGGCCTCCTTAAATGGAAAATCCTCATTTAAAAGCAGGCCTGGCAGCCCGGGCGCGGAAGCTCACGTCTGTAACCCCAGCACTTTGGGAGGCCGAGGCAGGTGGATCACTTGAGGTCAGGAGTTCGAGACCAGTCCCTGGCCAACATGGCGAAAACCCATCTCTACCAAAAAATACAAAAATTAGTCGGGTGTGGTGGTGGGCGCCTGTCATCCCAGCTACTTGGGAGGCTGAGGTAGGAGAATCGCTTGAACCTGGGAGGCAGAGGTTGCAGTAAGAGGAGATCACACCACTGCACTCCAGCCTGGGCAACAAAGCGAGACTGTCTCAAAAAAAAAATAATAAAATCAATAAAAACATAGACAAGGCCTCCAGTCTTCTTATTTATGTGAAATTATCTTACTGGCCCATCTTAATTGGAAACTGATTTAGGGATCTCTGGTTTTTTTTTTTCCCCCCGACTCAATTTATTAGCAATAGCATAAGTTTTTTTTTTTTTCCACTTTTTTAAAAAGAGTGCTTCCATTCACATATCCACCAGTCTGTGCGCTTCCATTCACATATCCACCAGTCTGTGCCTTCCATTCACATATCCACCAGTCTGTGCCTTCCATTCACATATCCACCAGTCTGTGCCTTCCAATTTCTGTTTCTACTGCTCTGGACATTAACTCTAAAGAGCTGCCAATTTTCTCAGAAGAGATTCAAATAAACTTCTGAAGCCAAAGGAGTAATTTTCTTTATAATTGACGTTAAAAAGTCACATGAACTAGATGAAGGATGGTTGTTAAGCACATCTGCCACTGGGCATTGTCTTAAACTTAAGAATAATCAATGACAAAAGGGAAGACAAAGTTTATTGGCCAATCCTCAAAACTAGGGAATAATTAAATACAGTTGCACATAAATAAGAATAGAAATAGAAATGTTTCTTATTCAATTACTCAGAAACCCAGGACAGAGAAAGATGTGGGCGTGCAGACTGCTCATCAGCAACTGACTTCACTTTCTGTGAGGTGAACATGTTCATCTCCAGAGCTAACGAATGGTTTCTTCATTAGACTTCCTGCAATGATTAGGTCTTATTTACATGACTTTCTTTGAATGAGCTCAAAGTGGAGTCAGGAATTTGAAATTCACTGTTCTGAAAACACCTAGGATTAACTCATTCACTGCACAAGCTACTGAACGAGTTCCTGTTACGTATCATTTAGTTTGCAGAGAACACAAGTGGGTGAGTAAGAGAAGTGGGGCTGAGCAGAAAGGGCCCCGGGGAGAGGAGCCCACAGAAGAAGGGCCAGGACTCACCTCCAAGCTTTGGGAAGGCCAGGGGGCGGCAGGCTCAGCGGAGACGTTAAACGTGCTAGACAGGGAGGGGAAGACAGGACTGGCCCCTTCCAGATTCACACTGGCTGCCTGGCACAGAACTGACCAGAGAGAGCCAGGACAGTTGCCCAGGCCAGGCAGGAAGCTTTGGTGCCACCAGGAAGATTCTGTACTTGATCATCAGTAACCAAAACTAAGTGGTCTCATTCAAGTCATTACATGCTCCCATTAAAGTTGCTGAAGTGTCCATCATCACAACTCATACATTTGACACATACGGCATATTTAAAAATCAGCACATCTTGCATGTTTATCTGACTTTCAGCCAATCACCTGCTTCCAATTAAGTTGACCAATGACATTGGCTTAATCTCCTCACAGAACATTCTGGAAACCTTTATGTGATGCTACTGTCACAGATTTACCAGGACAGGCACTCGAAAGCTTTTCCCACGTAAAATTTCATCAGCTACTCGGGCCTGTCACAGAACTTTAGTGTCACGTCAAGATGCAAATCCTTAGAAAGAATCATGCTCCTCCAGCAAGTTCTAGGAGACTGGCATTTGGATCTCCTGGATGTCTCTCGCGGTGAACTGCAATTTTTACAAATTCAGGCAAGAAATCTAAGAATTCCTAACATTTATACAGAGTTCTGCATTTCCTCCTGGCTGGTGATGTAGAATGGTGAGAGACGTGTCCTTGTGACATGGATCTGTCTCAGGGCTTTGGAGCATAACAAAAGTCTTGGGGAACTTCCTTTCCTGTGGATATCTCTAAATGAGCTAGGTGGTGCTCACTTCAACTTCAAGGCTCCACTCTAATTTTTGTGTTTTCTTCCTTTTTCCTTTCAAGGCTGTCAGCTGGTGTAGTTACCACACACACACTCACTCACGTGTATTCACAGACTTTATTAGATGTTTCTTCTAAGAAATTATGGGATTTGAAAACACACAGAAAAGATACCTTTTGAGAAGTGTCCAGTTTGATGTGGATTTGTATTTGTGGAAAAAGAAAGTTGGTCTCACGCACACACAAGGTTCTGACAAATTTTCCCATGGCCCGAGACCCTCCTCGACTCCCACGTGCTAGGATGGCCCCCCTGCATCTCCCTCTGCCCCCAATTAATGTGGAGCTAATTCGTATTTCAAACTTCCCCACCAGTCAGTCTGAACCCAGACTCTTCGGCAGTTATATTTCTTCGCAATGCTTGATTTATGCACCCAAACTCTCCAACCCACAAATACAACATTAAAAAATGCAGACCAGGGATGGAAATTTGCAAGCACACTTGCTCATTCCACACTAGGTGAAGTGGTTTAGATAGCTGTCGCTAACACCAAGGGGTTTATTAATAGGCAAAAATTAATTGTATGTAGACTGAATTAATGAGATGGAAAAACATGCATATTTCAGCAAATACAGAGGGGACCGGCCTCTGTCGAGGCATCTGTAATGAAGTGTCTGGGCTGTGGGATGAGTGGGGAGCAGCTACCAGCAAGCCAGGGTCCTTTTGTGATGATGGGGGCTGGAGGTACTGTTAAAAAAATACACTGTGAAATGTAAACATCAGGCAACTGTTTTGAGCACAAAGTTGACCCCCGACACATCTTCTGCAGACTGCCATCTACAGATTTATAAATAAATGATTAGATGTAAAATCTCCAGAGGGCTTTCCTTTTCCACAGCAATTATAGGAGTAGATTATTACCATTCAAGTGGGGTTCCAGGGAAAGTTCCTTGACTGGCAGGAATCACTCACTGCTGTCCTCCTGTCTTAAGTCACCATGACAGGAAACCCAATGTTCACATGTACTGTGAACATTTTAACAAGCCAAAGTCAATATACACTGAATGAACACATTCTGGAGTTAAAATATATTATTGTCAATAACAGGCTGAATTAAGAAAGTATGAAGTTTCAACTGTGATCAATGTCAGGAAGTTCTCCATACTTCATGGCTGCACATTGTTAAAAGTTGCCGTGTCTATGGACACCTAACATTCACCCGGGCGTTTTCTCTTCGGCTATTCTTAACCAATTTTTTATGTTGTTCAAATACAAGGTAATGAGGCTAATCCAAGAACCATCAAATGAACAGTATCAAGTTCAGCACACATTTTTCTAGCCTAAGAGTTTCCTTTCATTCCTAAATTTCAGGGGGAATATCACCTTGTGGCTTTAGGGCTGCCCCGTACTCCTGCGCAGGCACTTGCACTGGAAATGGGTTTTCCAAGACTCACAGTAGCAAACCCAACACCATTCTCTGCTCTCTTGTCCATTTTCTCTTTTTAAAAATGGGTATGGGCTGGGTGCGGTGGCTCACGCCTGTAATCTCAGCACTTTGGGAGGCCGAGGCTGCTGAATCACTTGAGGTCAGTAGTTTGAGGCCAGCCTGGCCAACATGGTGAAACTCCATCTCTACTAAAAATATGAAAATTAGCCGGACACGGTGGCGTGCACCTGTAAACCCAGCTACTTGGGAGGCTGAGGCAGAAGAATCGCTTGAACCCGGGAGGTGAAGTTTGCAGTGAGCCGAGACTGTGCCACTGCACTCCAGCCTGGACAACAGAGTGAAACCCCTTCTCAAAAACAAAAACAACAAAAAACTGGTTATGTAAAAGAAACACTTTTTTTTAAACATATTTTGAAATTGAAGATTCACAAGAAAAATATTAGTGACAGTTCCCATGCACCTTCATTCAGTGTAACTTTCTACGTAATCACAGTGTGTTACCAAAACCAGGAAGCTGGCATCGATGCAGTACATCTAACTAAACTACCTATCTTATTTGATATCACCGGTTTTTACAAACATTTTAAATTCTTATGCATTTTTATTTTTAATGGAATTTTTAAAATTATGCTTTTTTAAAACGAAATGTTATAATGTGTTTAGATTCACATGCACGAAACGCCAAACAGGATACTGAACTGTCTCATCACAAAGACACCTGTCAGGCTATGCCTATGAAGTCACATGTCCCCCAGTCCTAGTCTCTGTTAACCCTGATCTCTTCCCCATCACTGTTTGTCATTTCAAGAGTGATATATAGAAAAAATCCTTTTAGGATTAGCTTGCTTTACTCCACCTAATGCCCTTTAGATCCATCCAAATTGTACCGTGTATCAATAGTTTGTTGCTTTTTATTCTGTTTTTATAAGTATTCCATTGTATGGATATATCACAGTTTGCTGCTTCTTTCATCTTTGGAAGGACATCTGAATTGTTTGCAATTTGAGGGCCACTACAAATAAAGTTGATATGGACACTTGCGTACAGTTTTTGTGTGGACGTAAGTTTTCCTTTCTTTAGGATATAAGATCAGAAGTGCAACTGCCGGGTCCTGTGGAAAGAGATGCTTAACTTTCTGGGAGGTGGCCACGTGGTCCCTGCATGGAACCTCACTGGGGCTCTAATTTGCATTTCTCTGCTGGCTAACAATAAACATTGCTTCCCATGCTTATGGCCCTATGTATCTCCTCTTGGATGAAGTGTCTGTTCAGATGTTTGTCCATTTTCTAGGTGGAATGTTTATTTTTTTTTATTTTTGAGTTTAGAAAGTTGGTTTCATGTTCTGAATACAACTCCTGTGTCAGATATGGGATTTGCAAATACAGTTGTTCCTTTGTATATGCTGGAAAGGGCTTCCAGGATTTCATGCATACAAAAATCTGTGCCTACACAAGTCCTATAATCAGCCCTGTAGAATCTGTGCATATGAAAAGCTGGCCCCCCATATACATGGTTTTCATATCCTGTGAACACTGTATTTCCATCCACATTTGGCTGAAAACAATCCATGTGTAAGTGGACCCACAGAGTTCAAAGGTCAATGGTATTTTCTCCTGGGCTGATTTGTCTCTGTTCTCTTTTTACAAAGGCCTTTTGCAGAGCACAAGTTTAGGAACAGAATTTTTTTTTTTTTTTTTTTTTTTTTTTGAGACGGAGTCTCACTCTGTCTCCCAGGCTGGAGTGCAGTGGTGCCATCTTGGCTCACTGCAAGCTCCGCCTCCTGGGTTCATGCCATCACGCCATTCTCCTGCCTCAGTCTCCCGAGTGGCTGGGACTACAGGCACCCGCCACCATGCCCGGCTAATTTTTTTTGTATTTTTAGTAGAGACGGGGTTTCACCCTGTTAGCCAGGATGGTCTCGATCTCTTGACCTTGTGATTCACCCGCTTTGGCCTCCCAAAGTGCTGGGATTACAGGTGTGAGCCACTGAGTTCGGCCAGGAACAGAATTTTTAAAAAATATTGATCCTTCTGGAATTCTCCTGCTCTGACAAGTTTTCGGAATGGGTGATCTCTCTTACAGTTGAAGAATCAGCTTGGCCCTCTTTCAGCAGAGGCGGCCAAGACCGTGGGGGTCCCCACAGGAAGCATGGTCTCTACCCGCCGGAGACATGGCGTGCTGCTGAGCCATACTAAGGAAAACTTGATTCACATGAGAAATACACTATATATCATCATGGCATTTAAAATGTCATTTTCCTTACCAGCTCAGATGAATATTTACAGCGCCACAGCGGGGCAAACGTGTGGAGTGACATGGAAGTGCTGCAGTCCACAGCGCACCTGGTGCTGCGGCCACAGCTGGAGACCGTCGGATGACAATGCCACCTACATGGTGCTTCCTGTCCAGCACAGGAGACAGACAAGTAGCAGCCAGCGCTCCACTGTCAGGCCATGGGACACAAAGCAGGACCATGGCACAGGCAGCACTGGTGGTGGGAGCGGTTTCGGAGGGAAATTCAGGATGGCAGCCACCACATTCTCTCAGTATAAGGATTGCCAGCAGCAATGCATGGTGGCAATGATTTACTGACGGGGTCGCTCAGGAAGCACGCACAGGCAGCGTCCACACAGCGTGCCCAAGGACCCTGAGGGGAGGCATCAGACACGGCCCACACCCACATCTAACCTCACTGAGTGGGGAGGGCGCTGGGCACAAGGGGCCACAGGCACATGGGGGAAGGAGCAGCCCCGTCCCCACAGGGGCAAAGGAGGGTCAGGGAAGGCTTCCCAGAGCGGGTACCTGAGGAAATACTTGACGGACTAATACTAAATACTTAAAGGAGCGGGAGGTGGAGAAGGCGGGGGCCAGTGCTTCAGATCCCGGGGAGAGCATGCTCCGAAGTTGCTGGAATTCCTGAACCTTCCTGAATCTTCCCTTCCACGCCTGGATGTCTTAGGGAGTGGCCGGTGGATAAGACGGGGGCCAGTGTTTCAGATCCGGGGGAGAGCATGCCCCAGAGTTGCTGGAATTCCTGAACCTTCCTGCCTTTCCATGCCTGCATGTCTCAATGCTGGCGGGTAACCGAATACAGAGGCCTCGGAGAAGGTGGTTTCTCCTCTCAACAATTTCCACAACTCACTGCAGCGCTGGAAAGGGGGCTTTATTACAACACAACTACAATCTAGCACTGGATCCCCGAAATCATGCCTGCAAAATAAAATCTGAACTCAGGCTGACCTGCGTGCCAGTAGATTTTAACTAGCTTGTCTTGGCTTTCCTCAGCTTGTACAATTCACCAACCTTAATGAAAATTCACAGAAAGTCTACAAGTCATACAGTTGGTTAAAAAAACCTCTTCCTTGTACTACAATAGCATGTAATCGCTGTCACAAATCGATAGGATATGAATGAGAGGAATGTACGGGGTCTGTGACTGCTGGGCTCGTTTGCCACTGAATTGCTCCATGGTACAACACTCGCCGGTCTTTCCTTTCTAAATCGAAGACATTTTCCAGCCTCTACACTTAAACTATGGGATTAGGATCAGAATGGTATAATGGAGCGTGGAATGATCTGTTCAGTCACAGTAATTTTGGAAAAATTACTTTTAATTTTGTAACATTTTTGTATTCCCATGAAGTACCTGGGAGTTCTCTCTCTAACTATAAAAATGACGTGTTGTCTGGTATATGCGACACTTCTGACTGGAACTTGCAAAGGAAGGCATTAGGTTTGGTTTCTATGACTAATTTTTTTGTTTCAATGGCGCTGAGGTAAGATAAGATGGCTGTAAGCCCTCAATGCACCAATGCTGAATAAAAAATAAAATCTTTCATTAAAGGATAAAAGTAGAGCTTGGATTGGTTTGCTGAACGTAATACCTAACATAAAAATACCCCACAGCACGTCCTGACATCAGGCTTCCTAAAGGATATCCTATTACTTCATTCAAGATAGAAACTTTTAATAAATATTTTATTAATATTCTTAATTACATACATTTCCTTTGACATATACCAACATTTCTCAAGCTGTGCTTTGCAGGCCCCTGGAGTCACAAGGGTTGCCTCACGTGTTTGTGGGAAAAAACGCTCTTTGGTCAAGTAACATCGTGAAACACAGCGACTCAGACCTCATGTCAGCTGTGGAAGCCTGCAGGGTGGGTCCCACAGCAGAGGGGCCCGTTGCAACACTGTTCTAGCTGGTGTTCCCCCAATCACTTTGTTCCTAGAACCCTCAAGCACACGAGAACTTCATAAATTTTGGGGAATAGATAAAAAGTATGAAATTTAATCAAACCAAGTTTTCTACGGAAACACATTAATCTGAACTGCTTGCTTGTAAGAGCTTGGAATAAAATCTTGTAATCCTATGACTAACATTTCCTTCCTACCAAGAATATCAAGATTCTCTTTTTTCTTTCTTTTTTTTTTTTTTTGAGATGGAGTCTCACTCTATCATCCAGGCTGGACAGCAATGGCACGATCTTGGCTCACTGCAACCTCTGCCTCCTGGGTTCAAGCGACCCTCCCGCCTCAGCCTCCCGAATAGCTGGGACTACAGGTGTGCGCCACCACACTCGGCTAGTTTTTGTATTTTTAGTAGAGACAGGGTTTTGCGCCATGTTGGCCAGGGCTGGTCTCAAACTCCCGACTTCAAGCGATCCACCCACCTCGGCTTCCAAAGTGCTGGGACCACAGGCACGAGCCACCATGCCCGGCTCTTTCTAACAGTCCCTTTATGGCTTAGCACCACATGCACTGAACCGAGTCTACACCCGGTGCACACATAGCATAGCGGATTCTGTGTCACTAAAACATTAGGGAGTGGATTTTGCCTCAGGCACTGAGGGTTTGGTTACATTTTTTACATGCAGTTTAGGGTTCAAGATAAATAACTTGTGTTATTTATCTAGGAGACGGTGTGTCTCCTAGAGTCTCAACCAAAAGATGTATTTTCCCAGGGAAGATGCTTGTTGAGTAGGTTAAAAGTCTTCCCTGCTGCCTGAGGTAACTGGAGGTGATGCATGCTTTCCAACACGGCCCCTTCAAGAGGCAGGAGCAGCTACACAAGCCTAGCAAAATGCGGCAGGGAGTCACCCAGCCCTGGCAGCCCTCCGACCTGCACCAGCAACAGCGTCGGGCACTTGTTCCTGCTCAGGGAAGGATACCTGGCCAGGGCGGCGGGGCCTAGAGAAGCATCCCTGACAGCAGCCCTGGTAAGCTCCTGTGCCTGCAGGAACTGAAAGTACAGAAACAAAGGCAGCCACCACGGGCAGCTTCATTCTGCGCTCGGAGACACAGTACTCATCACTCCAGGCCTCCAGAACAGTGGCCCCGAAGTCCTTTCTCCCTCCCGCTTGAAATCAGAAATAACATTTCCTGCAAGGAGCCACAGAGGCGTTTTTTCCTTGAGCCTCCTCTTCTGAGTTGTATGCCCAGCCTTCCTGAGAGGAGCATTTCTGGACAACGATGAAGGACGACGCCGGGCAGCCCTCCAGAGTTGCCGCGGGCTGGGCAGTCACACCTGTCAAGGTAACTTTATGACCTCACGGCCAGCTGCTGTAATTCCAGTAATGACCTACAGACACCAAAAGAATCTAAAATTTATCACCACTCCTCTTACGGCCAACAACCGGCCTCATCAAAAAGCTGAAGGGCAGTGCTGCTGGTGGGGACAGAGGTGCCCCCGGAACCCGGCTTGACTCTTGGTGGTGCTGGCAACGGCCTGGGTGACCTGTTGCTTTGCCCCCGGCTGGCCCACACCCCTCGCCTGCTCGGGGCTCTGCGGGGGGCAGTCCCATCACGGCCAGTGCCTCCTCCCAGCAGACAGAGCACTTCGCTGGGCTGTGAGCCCTGACTGGTGTTAGCACAGGGACCAGGAGGCAGGCATGTGTTGAGGTGGCCTGTCAGGTGGGGACACGGTGGGGGCAGAGGTACTGCTTACAAATAGACCGGGTGAAAGGTCCTCCACTCCAGGTTACATGTGATTTTCTTTTGCTCACTGTCAGATCTGGACATTACCCAGGGACCTGCTATGGCTTCCTTTTAGAGAAAGAGAGAGATGAGGTGTGGCTGAGAAAACCTGAGGTTGGCCATTCTCTACAGCACAGAGATGAATACAGAAGTTAGGGACTTGCTGATTTACGGTAACCTTGGGAATCAAGAAAGCTTAAATGTGTTAGCATAGGCCAACTCAGGTCAAGCTAGAAATAAAATAGTATTACATAAAATCATTAAAAATAATTATAAATAATAGAAAATGCTTATAAATAATATAAAACAATTATAAATCACAAGGGCAAAAGACATAAAACACCATAAAGCTGAAAATGAAAATATGTACACTAAAATTATCTTTTAAAAAACACATGTGTTTCATGTAAATCAACTCTGATCAGTCTTCAGCACACAGGCCTGTCATTTCCCTTGGCCCCTCGGAGACACCCACATACCACACGCCCAGGCTACAGACTCAGCCACTTTGCCCCCGGATGGTTACTACTGGCACGCTGATGGTGGAAATGGTTTTGGTATCCCAACTTAGCTATGGGTAAGATGGTCACTGTTTCAGACTTACTGAAATAAGGACCTTGAGGACTCCAATTAACAAAACTCTGCTTTTTCAATGTTTTTTTTTTTTAGAAAAGAAAAATACACTCATAAGGCCCAGTATCCGTGATTTACTGTTTTATGCTCTACAGAATTCTCTGTGCTAAAAAAAGGAAAGTATGTGAGGTCATTTCACTTCCAAAATCTAAATGCAATGTATGCATCTGTTTGCATGTTTACCAAGAAATTCCCAATGAGATAGCAAATTTCATTTCCTTGTGCTTTTTCTGCAGAACAGTCATTTTTAATGGTTTCTTTTAATTAAAAGAATCCATTTATCAATTTAAAAGTGATTATAATTATCAAATGGTTTTTTTTTTTTTATTAAACAGACTGTTGTTCCAGCCGCAGGCTCCATGCCACGTGCAGAGCCCAGTGTGGCCCAATCCCTGCAAACGCGTCATCTTGCTGATCTCAGCCACTTCCACGGGGACCCTCGCAGAGTGCACCACAGAGACGCAGAGATGCACCTCCTCACAGAAGAACACTGGTCAGAGGGAGAGGGGCCACGGTGCTTGCTCTGCCATGAGCCCTTCTCCCCAGTCATCCCCATGGCCCCAGGGCTGTTGCCATCAACCTGTATGTTCACAGAAGGAACTGGTGGGTGCTGCCCACACCGAGCCTGGCCAACCAAGACAGGGGCCAAAGTGTCCCATTACCAAGGAAACGAAGGTGGGGGAGCGGCCATAGGGAAGAGGAAGTGAAGGAGGCTCAGTCACATCTGGCCCAATGCCCTGGGGAAACGTGGGCGTGAGTCCGGCCTTGCCTTCCATTGATTCACCCCGACTCCCCACCTGGGTCTGGGACAGCCACTCCTGGGAGTCGGAGGACAGGTGGGGTGCACCCTGCTCAGCCAATGGAGCCCCTTCCCTCACTCACTCACAGGTGCTCGTGAGAGCCCGGCGCAGTGCCAGGCAGCAGCTACCCCATGATGACACATGGCTGGAAACTTGCAGAGGCCACAACTGAGCAGCGCCTGCCCCTGAAATCTGCCAGGCTTTGGTTTAAGGAAAAGGGACCTGGTGGGTGTTGTGAGGAGGGGGTGATGGCTGCCACAGGGAAATGGGCTCTGGCACCCTCTTTCCCGATGGTTCCACCAGCCTCTGTCACCACACCCTGCTCCCTTGGTGACACCACCTACTGAGTCTTTCCTTTCCCTGATGCTCTTGCCCAAGGGGATCACAGCAGCAGCTGTGGGTGGGTAGCTCTCAGGCCACATCTCTGACACATGCTGCTTCTCCGAGCTCCATGCCTGCATGCTCACGGATCCGACCCACTGGTTCCTTGGACCTCAACAAGAGCAGGCCCAAGGCTGAAGCGTTGCTCCCGCCAATCCTGGCCTCCCGCTCTGTTTCCCCTTCTGATGGGGACTCCCCTCCTGCCAGTCACACATGCCAGCGACACGGGCCCACATCTGCCTTCTCCCCCTCTCTGGCCCTATTTAATCACAAAGGCCTCATTTTAACTCCTAACTCTCCCGTCAATCTGTCCACTTGGAGATGTCACTGCTGTCATCCTTCTACTAGTTTAAACCCAGTCATCCCCTGCCTAGACCCCCATGATGGTCCAGTAACTGGCCTGCCCGCATCTGCCCAACTCTCCAAATCCAATGTGCTTGCTCCACTACAGCCAGGGTGAGAACTTGAGACAAAACTCCTCTGGTGGCCCGTGGCTTCTCCGTCCAAACGGCCTCCCGACACCCTCTCAAACCTCCAGGTGTGCTGGGCCCTTGCTCCCGCCTGGCCCTCAGCTGGGTCCCCTGTCCTGCTGCTTTGCACGACAAGCACACAGGTCCTCCTCAGGTGCCCCAAGTGCACCGTGGGGTCCTTCTTCACAGGCACTTGTGAGCTCTTACTTGCTCCACGTGGTTCAGATCTCATTTAAAAGCTACCTCTCAAAGAAGCCTCCTCCGATCCTGTTAAATGCTCTCATGATGCCTCATACTTCTCCTGGGCACTGCCTCTCTCAACTACCACTCAGCCATGCTTTGTTCATTAGTTGTTGAAAGTCACCCTCCTCCCCTGCACTGTGGATTCCAGGCGGTCAGGGAGGCCACGTCTTCATCTCTCACTGCTGTGTTCCTACCATGGACCCCAACAGGTACTGACGCTGGAAAGATACGGCCCACAGACAGCTATGGACCAAGAACATGCAGGATAGAGCCCAGGGGAGGCTAAAGCTGGGGGCGTCCCAGCTACTCCACCTCCCCCAGGCTGCTGGCACCAGAGGACAAAGCAACCAAGGTTTTCCATGCTTCCGAGAAATGTGTCTTTTATTTTTCCTCTGGAAACTTTTTTCACCTTTCAGGACTGCACTCGGTGTTGGTATCTGGGTTATGAAAGAGAAATGCATTTGCATTTCCATCAAGGCCCTGCTCTCAAAGATAAGCAAGGGGGTCCATGTGGCCATTAAGAGGTCAGGAAGGAGCAAGGGAGTCCACTCAAACCACAGCTGTCCCTAGAGCCACTTCAGGGGCATGGGGAGGACTGCAAAGCCAGATCCCCGAAGCAGACAGCTGATTCGTGACCGGCTTCCAGTTCCCACTGCTAATGTGTGTAGCACTGAAACATCACACCCAAACAATGCAGCTTCCAAACTACAGTCAGTGCAGAGTTTACACTAATTTTAAGGAATTGGTCTAAGAATTAGAATAAAAAAGCATTTGAGTGGTTTCTAAATTGTACAACTTTGGTCCCCAAAGCAATATGCATTAATATCTTATGATGACATGAAAGAATTCTGGCATTTAGTTTAATAAAAAGAGACAGTGGCAACAACTTCCTGTGAATCAAAGAGAGCTACATCAGAGGAAAGTGGGCGCGGCCTTCCTGCAGCAGCCAAGACAATTGCTATCTGTAAGAGGTGTCAAGAATTTAAAATTCAGTGACTCGTTCAAATGCAGACAGAAACAACCACACTGCTGCTTCAAATCAATACTTCAAAATATTAGCAAAAGGACTGGGCTTGGCAGAAAGGAGGAAAGAAAGGCATCAATTGAGATATTAACAAAAATCATACTTAGTAAACATATTTAAACTCACATTAAATACCACATAAAACGTGGTTTCATATGATCCAAAAAATATATATATCCCATTAAATTTTTAATTCCCACTAATTTGAAATTACAAGGTGGCAATTTCTTCAACTAATAGATCCAGACCAGGAGAACCTGCAACCCCCTGAATGGGCATCAAGCTGATATGGACAGTACCAGAGGGCTGGTCCTTGGCCAGTGCTCACCTCCCCCAGCCTCCAGCAGAATACCAAGGCATGGGGGAGGGCGTCAGGCAGAACTGGAGCTCAGCTTCATCTACCAGCTGGGCTCGACTGCAAGGTGGCAAACACTGTGAGGAAGACACCTTAACCAAGACACAGAGACTAAAATAAAGTGTGGGGTGGGAGGGTAGGTTTGCACACACAAAAGTTTACTTGTTACAGAGAAACGCTGTGTGTCTCAGAAAGGAAGATAGGGAGGTGGGCAGGGCTGAGAGAAAAGTGGATTTGTCGTTAGTGTTGTTCACAAAATGATTTTTTTTAAAAATTGGGATGAGTGATTTGAACTCAGCTTTAAGAAAGGAATGGGTCATATTGTAAGAGCAGACAGTGACAATTTTGGGCCAGCATACAGGAGGAAACAGCAGCACAGGAGCTGCCCCCACCCTGGGATGAAGGACCATTCCTGAGACGTGACTGCCCTGAGGCAACAGACAGTGTCCTGCAGGGTCCTTTGAGCACCCTCATCTTGGGGGAAGAATCCGAATGGCCACCCTGTAGGAGTAAAAGCAAGCTGTCACTAGAGCAAACCTCAAAGGAACCGCAGTCCCACTCTGATCGTATTAATCCCTAGGACTAGAATGAGCTGATCCCACACTGCTGGTGCCCCAAACACTGCTAGAGGAAGAAAACATCCTCCTGGGCAATATGTCATTTCTACACACTGTTTCTCCAATGTACTAATATGGCATAAAATAAAAAACAACTAGACACACGAGGAGATAAGACAACATGAACAAAAATGGCAGAAATAAAGACTAAAAATAGATCACAGTGATTCCAGGTGTTGTAATTTAAAATAACTATGCTTTACTACCTTCAAGCAGGAAAAAGCTAAGATCTCAAAATTCAGGAAAGAATCACCAACTATTCAAAAAAATGAAAATACTAGAATTGAGAAATCATTGAAATAATGTATTCTATGAATGGGTTTAAAACCAAATTAGGCACAGTAGCAAAGAAAACTAATGAACTGTTAGAGAGATCAGAAGAAATCAACACAACGGATCCCACAGATATAAAATAATGGAAAACAACCGAGAACAAGAGATTGAGAAGATACAGGGAAGTGTACCGATGTGTAAATGGGTTCAAAGAAGGAAATTCAAGAGAATGGAGCAAAAATAACATCTGAAGAAGTAAGAGATGAGAACATTCTAAACTGTTGAAAGACACTGAGCTAAGATTCAGGAAGCCCTGTGATCTCAAAGCAAGATACATAAAAGGTGTCTACACCTAACCAGATCTCAATTTAGAGAAAAGACATTACTTCAAAAAAAGAGCTGGCTTCTCAAGAAGGATAACGGAAGCCTGAAGAAAAAGTCACAGTATATCTGGATTCTGAACAAAATAACTGCAAACCTAGACCCCTATAACAAGGAAAATATGATATAAAAATACAGATACAATTAAGACATTTTCTAAAGAAGAAACTGAAACCAGAACTTGCCAGCAATTCCATGTGAAAGGAAATAAAGACAATGGTGTGCTGACAAATGTTTAACTGGCATTCCAAAATAGGTATGCATGTAGATGTGCATTTCTTAAAGAATAAATTCTACTGATATAAAGGATGGCAAGTACACAATTTACAAATAATTCAATATGCAATATTCTTTGTTGTAAATTCTGTATAGCCAGCTGATTCTTATAGCATGACTTTGTTGATATTCGCCAAACTCACATCCATAGCCAATCTGTGGTTGCAACTGGTGAACACACAGTTCTACATGAATCCTGAAAAGTGACAAGACAGAGGTGAAGAAGCTGAAGATGTTATGTCAGAACTTCATGTGTTCAGCAATGACATGAGTGATTTCTTTGCTGAATGAGATGATACTTTTAACTACTGGAAGAGGGGTTAAATTTCTGGAGCTATTCAAAATGTAACAGTAACACACAAGACATCTGAAAATGAATGCACCTTACTAACATCTCCATCACATTTTGAAATCTAGACCAGTGGCTGGCAAACATTTTCTTAAAGGACCAGATAGTAAATATATTGTTTTGTGGGCCAGAAGTCTTGGTTACTCCCACTTGACTGCTATTGAGGTATGAAAGCAGCCACAGACAAGACATAAACAAATGAGTGTGGCCGTGTTACAAATAAACACTTATTTACCATAAATAAATAAATAAATAAATAAATAAATAAATAAAAGATGTCCAGCCCCAGCCCCAGGCCACAGTTTACCAACCTCTGGTCTAGATAATCTAATAAAGTTCCAATTAGTAGCATGTGCTAATTTCTGCTGTGTAAATATTCTTACCAGGACTAACTTCCAACTACTAATGTGACAGCACTGAATGTGGAGCTGACAAGATTCTCAGTAGCACAGCATCACAACAATGGCCTCACAGGTATGGGTAACAGTACAATTAGTGCAATAATTGGAAGGAATCAGTTTTGAATATGTGTTACCTTTCCAAACATAATGTATTTAATGGTAAATTTATATAATTCAGTTTTTACTAATGGGGGTGTCTGACAACCAGCTCACAAAATTCTTGTAAATTAAAGAATTGGCTCTTGGAGCTGGCTGGCTTCAGCTGGCCACTGCTGAAAAGGTATTCTTCAGGCAGAGGGAGGATCATCACAGAAAGCAGGCTACAGACACAGAAAGGATGAAAAGTATAAAAATAGGAAATCTAGGTGTAGATCAAATGAATACTGACAGCATTAAACAATATTTTAAAGTCAAGTAAATTGAGATAATTTTCACATACAGAAAAATTAAACCTTTTTATCACACAGTTCAATGAGTACTGACATGTACAGTCATACAGGCACCACAGCAACTAACTTACAAATTCCTGAGAGAGCTTTGATAGTTTGTGTCTTTCAATGATTCTGTCCATTTTGTCTGTTACCACACTTACTGGCATAACTGTTTATAATATTTCCTTTATAATCTTTTAATGTCTGTAGGATCTGTACTTATTTCCCCTTTCCACATCAATTTGGGTAATTTGTAATCTCTTTCTCAGTTTTTTTTATCATTTTTATTGATCTCTTCAAAACTGAAACAAGCTATTGGTTTGATTTTCTCAAAAATTTTTTTCTATTTTCATTTCATTAACTTATGCTCTTCATTACTGCCTTTTTTCTACTGGGTTTATGTTTCAATTTTCTCTTCTCTTTGTGGTTTCTTATTTCGAAAGCTAGATTAAGGGCTGGCTGGCAAACTATGACCATGGCAAGAATATTTTCAAAGAAAAAATTTTAAAATCCAAAGAAAGAAAAGATTTTTTTTTTTTTTTTTTAAAAGAGAAAGTACTAATTCAGTACAACCTGAAGTGGAAACTGCTAAGATGTGTTATAAGTGGTGGTTGTGAAACTGTGTGAAGCAAAAAAGGATTAGTCAGCTAAACTGAAAAACTTATGAAAACATAAGGCCTATGGTTAGTGTATTATCTACTAGCAGGTACTCTGCATAAAATATGTGAATCTGAATCTATCATGCATTATTTGAACAGTGTAATCAACGGTGTACTTCATTGATGCTCATGGACCTAATCACAATCATTTCTATGAAATTTAGTCAGAAACTGAAGATGGATATCCTGACATACCGTATCTTGCCCTTCAATGACTTAGCAGAGGCAGTAAAGTTTTATTGCAATTTTTACGGTTCAGGGTTATTAAAATTTTTCTGAATCAAAATAATTTCCTTCAACTATTATTATCAAACATTAAACAGCTTTGTAAATCAGACTTTATATTTTTAAAAAATAAATTCAACCTAAATTTACAAGGCAAAACAGTAATTATATGCTTAAAATTCAGTAAAGTTATTGTTATGAAAAGTAACAACTGAATCATAAGAAACATCAGCTGCTTCATATACTTCTCCAGATTTCTATTCCCACACAAATTTACAGTGGATATAATTTCTGAGCACAAATTACTATTCTAGTAGTGTTTTGTTCTTTGTGGATCCCTAGGCAAGTACAAAAGGAAATCTCCATATTTCAAAGACTTTTTAATTGTACAGTTGAAGAGCTTCCACCCAATCTTTAATTGGAAATGATTAATCTGCAGTGTAATGCCATGCTAAAAGAAAAATGTCGAGAAGACTTTAATAAAATTTTATAAATGCTGTCTATGCAATAAAAATGCTCAAATAAAATTGTATGTCTGTGGGTTATATCATATAGGAAACTGATGAACCAGAAAACAAACAAAAAAACGAGAGAAAGCAGTAAAACCAGAAGTGGGGTCACTAAAAGGATGAGTAAAATTGGTAAGCAACTGAAAGATCAGGAAAAAAGGAAATGAAAGCTGGGCACAGTGGTGTGCGTCCATAGTTCCAGCTGTTTACAAGGCTAAGGTGGGAGGATTGCTTGAGTCCAGGAATTCGAAGCCAGTCTGGGAAACATAGTGAGACCTTGTGTCTTAAAAAAATTGCAGTAAAACAAAATAAGTTGATTTTCAAAAAGACAAAGATGTTAGGAAACCTAGTGTTCTATAATTTTAAAATCTTCTAAGTAAATTTATAAGCCAAGATGCTTTCAGCAGCATGCTCCAACAAACATTTAAGGAAGCACTGCCAATTAATAAATGCATAACACAATAGATTATATATATTTAAATATTCATCTACCTAATAATAAATCCGATAAAATGTATGCAAGACTTCTGCAGGGAAAAGCTTTAAGTCATGATTGAGAAAAATTAAGACAACCTCAACAAACGGAGGACTATAATATGTTCACCGATTCGATGACTCAAAATTGTAGAGATGTTTCTCTACAATTTCAAAAAGAAAAAGATTTTTAAAAACTTTCTCTACATTTCAAAAAGAAAAAGTTCTTTTAAAAATTACTCTGAAACTGAAATGTGACAAACTCATTCATTTATATACAAATGGAAATGTCTTAACCAAGAACAATCAAGACAGTTGTAAAAAGAACAAATGAAGTACTTTCCCTACTAGATATGAAAATCTGTTGAGCGCGAGCGACACAGAAGACAGGTGATTTCTGCATTTTCAACTGAGGTACTG
>NW_012110098.1:0-1573 GCF_000951045.1 Mandrillus leucophaeus
TGTGTCCATGTGTTTTCATTGAAAAAAAAATAGTAATTTAATATTTCTATCTCTTTACCCTTCTTTAAGGAAAATTAAATTTTCATCTTTTTTTTAATCCCTTCATGGAAGCCAACATAAATTTTCATCTTTAAAGCCTAAATGGTCGAAAAGCTTTTGCTAAATGATGTCAGTGAAAATGGCAAGAGTAATGAGCTCCGAAAATTAGCTTCTTCATAAGAGCCGTGATAAAACTGGCAAAATTTCTCAGAATCGACTGTTACAGAAGTCTGAAAATTAAAGACTGTCAGCAACCTCAAGAGCATTTAATTCAAGAAAAACTACTAAATCTACCTAAGGACAACAGCCTTGGTCATGTTTTAACTTGGATTCGTCGCCTTTTTCACTGTCCAGCTGTAGAAGCCCTGAAAACTAACAGCCCACATTCCTGTTGCAGCCTAGCAGCCACCAGAAGGGACAAAACAAAGCTAGAGCTCTTTCAAAACCTCATTCTCAATTATTTGACCAATGCACTTAACAACAGAGTATCAAAGTATGTGAGGCAAAAACCGGTAGAACTGCAATGAGAAATAGATGAATCCACTCTCATAGTTGGAGACTTCAACACCCCCTCTATCACTAATGGACAGAACTAGCAGGCAGAAAATCAACAAGGACATCGTTGTACTTAACACCATCAACCAGCTGGATCTAGTGAACATTGAGACCAGCCTGGCCAACATGGCAAAACCCCCTCTCTACTAAAAATACAAAACTTAGCCAGGTGTGGTGGCGGGCGCCTGTAATCCCAGCTACTTGGGAGGCTGAAGCAGGAGAATCACTTGAACCTGGGAGGCGGAGGTTTCAGTGAACTGAGATTGCACCATTGCACTCCAGCCTGGGCAACAAGAGTGATACTCTGTCTCAAAAAAAAAAGTTCTAAAATCAATCATGTATGTGTTCACTTTAGGAAACTAGAGAAAGAAAAGCAAATCCAAAGCAAGCAGAAGACGAGAATTAAGAGTAGAAATCAATGATATTGAAGAAGTATTTCAGTAGAGAAACTCAACAAAACCAAAAGTTTTTTTTGTTTGTTTGGTTTTTTTTTTTGTTTTTTTTCTTTAAGATTAATAACATCAGTAAAACTCTAGCCAAGCTAAGGGGGAAAAAAAAAGGACACAACTAATATCAGAAATGAGAAGCGACTTCAATACAGAGCCCATAGACGTTTAAAGGATAATAAAGGAATATCATGAACAACTTCATGCCAACAAATTTGATAACCTAGATGGACCTTAAAAGACAATTTGCCAAAACGTACACAAGAAGAAATAGGCCTATATCTGAATGGACCTATATCTATTAGAGAAACTGAATCAATAATAACCTTCCAAAACAGAAAGCACCAGACCCAGATGGATTCACTGGTGAATTCTACTGAACACGCAGGGTGAAATTATACCAATTCTCTACAGTGTTTTCCAGAGATAGAAGCAGAAAGAATATATCCTAACTCAGTCAAGGAGGCCAGCATTACTTCAATTTCAAAACCAAAGATTATAAGAAGACTGTAGGCCAGGCGCAGTGGCTCACG
>NW_012110099.1:0-1680 GCF_000951045.1 Mandrillus leucophaeus
CAGAAATAATAAAATACCTCTTTACATTTAAATACATATATTTATACATATATATGTTTATGTCTAAGCTAATGGATATTTTTGTACCAGATAATGTGAAATTGTTCAAGAATACTGAAATACTCATAAAGAACAGTAGGAGCCAGTTTTACTGGACAATAAGTTAGAATTACCTTACCAGCTGTCTCCAGTAACTACAACAAAACTAGATTGTAGTAAACACTCAACAGATAGTTGTTTAATAAAAGTGCCATTAAGAAAAAAGAATAGATCTCAGGTTAACTGTTCTTAGTGCACCAGAATATTTTTTGTAAAGAAAGAAAATATTTTATACTAGTTTTCTCTGGCTACTGTATACAGTAACACAGTGTTTACTGCATTACTGTATACAGTAATACAGTAAGTAGTGATTTATTAAAATTTTCACATATATTAGTTATAAATGGATATATATGTGTGTGTGTGTGTGTGTGTATATATATATATCTCCCAAAACAGGAAAAGAACACATGGAAGGCAGGAGTTTTAAATTTCAATTTCATCACATTTTCTTCATTAGAATATAATTTAAATCCAGCTCTTCCCCAAAAGGAGATTTTCCCTTGTAAATATCTTACTCATTTCCTTTCACTTTTTCTCTTTTTCTTCTTTCTCTTTTGGTTTGCTTTCAGTCTATTCCTGTTTATTTCCAAATATGTTTTTATATTTAGTGAGTTTTAATCATGGCAGTCTTCTCCACAACGTATTCATAGAGTTTCAACTTAAATTTTTCTCTTCTGTGCTCCTCTCCTTATCCTGGCTGTACTTCACTGCCTGGCCGTTTTCTGGGAGGCTCCTGCCTATCACTTGGTCTCCAGAGACAGATACCAGAGGAGTAGATAAAAATTGTTCCAGAAGTGAATTCAGAAAGAAGACAGAGGGCAATTAATTCAAGATTTATTTTTCTACATAAATTGCAGAAGGAAGGTAGTTTTGTGGAAAATCTCATCAATAAAATTGTGGAAATTATATTTATTGAGAGCTATTTGCTCGGCATTTATTCCTTCTTATGCTATTTTATTTTTTACATTCTCTCAAAAACTTGGGAACCATATGCGTTGTTCAATGCCATACACAATCAGTAAGCAACAGATGGCAAAATCCAGAGTCTTATCATTAAACACTTCAGTTTTTTAGAGAACATTATACTTTTATAACGTTTAATTAATGTATTGCTTTTCTAGGTGCTTTTTTTTTTTTTCTGGACACAGAGTCTCTCGCTGTGCGTCCCAGGTTGGAGTGCAGCGGCGCGATCTCGGCTCAGTGTAAGCTCCGCCTCCCGGGTTCAAGCCATTCTCCTGGCTCAGCCTACCAAGTAGCTGGGACACTCAGGCGCCCGCACCACGCCTGGCTGATTTTTTTTTTTTGTATTTTTAGTAGACACGGGGTTTCACCATGTTAGCCAGGATGGTCTCGATCTCCTGACCTCCTGAATCCACCTGCCTTCCAAAGTTCTGGGACTACAGACGTGAGCCACCGCACCCGACCTTTTCTAGGTACTTACTATACTTAATTCACTCTTTTAGATGATTAAAATTTTATAAAGATGTACAGGGGTCGAGTGCAGTGGCTCACACCTGTAATCCTAGCACTTTGGGAGGCTGAGGCAGGTGGATCACGAGATCAGAAGATCAAGACCAT
>NW_012110100.1:0-1228 GCF_000951045.1 Mandrillus leucophaeus
TGCAACACAAATGTTTGTAAAAGTTTAAATAATAAAAGGCAAAACAGTAGAAAATAATTTATATCATAATTCTAATCTTCCTGGAAGTGTTTTGTATATTGCCATGTTATTAGTCAACAATTGCTATAATAATGATGTAAAGTGAACAATACCAGTGTCTTAGTGGTTTACAACAACCCTCACTTCCTGTTTTTGTTCACAGGTCTGCAAGACAGTTTTGGTTCAGCTGATTTTAGCCAGGCTCACCCTGACTTTGCCGGGCGCTGTGAACCCCAGCCTTCAGGTCGAGTTCAGGGACACTCTATATGTCTCCATCGTTCTGGGACCAGTGGGTATGTGGGACAAGTTCTTTTCATGGCAAGTGGCAGACGCCTCTAGGCCAAGCCAAATCATTCAAATACATTTAAATTTCTGATCATGTTATGTCTGCTAACAGGCCATTGGCTAATGAAGCTTACATGGTCCAGCTCAATCAACGGGGGTGAAGGAGAGGGCAATCTAGAGGGGGTCCTGCCGAGTCATAAGGCAAAGGGAGAGGATGGGAAGAAGGCACTGTAATGTAACCTACCACAGCCACAGAGGAGGAGATGTATCTTTTCTGCAGATAGTTACTATTAAAGACAAAAAGGGACTAAATCACTCCGTGTCGATTTCACCATTAGCAGCACCCCATCCTGGTAAAATTAGACAAAAATGAAACTGCCTTCCTACTAGCTTTAGTGTGTATATATTAATAATTCTTTCCCCATAATGTATAATGTCAGACTTTTACAATTTAGTTATTATTTGTTTATTTATTTATTTTTTTGAGATGGAGTCTCGCTCTGTCGCCCAGGCTGGAGTGCAGTGGCACCATCTCGGCTCACTGCAAACTCCACCTCCCGGGTTCACGCCATTCTCCTGCCTCAGCCTCCTGAGTAGCTGGGACTACAGGCTTCTGCCACCATGCCTGGCTGATTTTTTTGTATTTTTAGTAGAGACGGAGTTTCACCATGTTAGCCAGGATGGTCTCAATCTCCTGACCTCGTGATCCACCTGCCTCAGCCTTCCAAAGTGCTGGGAATATAGGCGTGAGCTACCACGCCTGGCCTATTAAATTTTTAATAACAAAAAAGTAACTATAATTAATTTTTAGTGGCTTTGAGATTTATTTTTGGATCCCAAAAGTTCCTTCTCCATGGCAATATTTGGTTTGGATCTTTTTTGCATATATATATATATATATTTT
>NW_012110101.1:0-1234 GCF_000951045.1 Mandrillus leucophaeus
CTGACCTCAGGTGATCTGCCTGCCTTGGCCTTCCAAAGTGCTGGGTTTACAGACATGAGCCACTGCGCCCCGCTGGAATTAACTGAATTTAGATCATACTCATTTACTAGACATTCTCATGCAGCTCTCCAGTGTGGTTTTCTTCATATATTTTCCCATCACCTCTTTTTGAAAGTTCCTATTTTGTAACATCTTCATCAACATTTAGTATTTTCAGTTCTTTGTAATTGCTGTAAATCCCATAAATATAAAATAGTATCTTAATGTCGTGTTTATTTCTCCTTCTTTAATGACCAGTAAAGTCTTTTTTTACATTTGTTGACCATTTAGGCCTTTTCTTTTCTCAGCAACTGTTCATTATTTTCCCCCATTGTTCAATAGAAAGTTGTATTCAAAAAAAAAAAAGATTTATAGGATTTGTTTTTATATATTGATAATTCTTTATTGGTTCTATATTGCATATATAATTTCCCAGCAGCTCATTTTTCCACGTTAGCAAGTTTTAGTGAATAAAAGTTTTAAATTTTAGAATAGTCAATTTATCAAGTTAATTTCATGTATCTTCTGAAGAATCAAATTTTTTCCCATGTAGTGTATTAAGTTTCTAAGCAACACTTAGTAAGTAATCTGCCCATCCTTCACAGTAATCTAACGCTGCCTCTTCAAGTAGCATCTTCTTTTAATGAATATGACTGTTTGATTCATTTAATCTGTGCCGCTGTTCCAATTGACTTTCTTGCACCAATAGAACAATATCTTAAATATTGTAACTTTATAAGTCTTGCTATCTAGCAAGGCAGGTGTTCCCATTTTGTTGTCTTGAAGTTCTGTCTTAGCTATTCTTGACGATTTTCAAGATTAGCTTAATACATAAGGAAGCCCTTTGAGATTTTTCACTGGAGTGGCATTGAATTTATATATTATTTTAGGGAAAATGTCTGTTTAATCATTTAATCCATGAATATAGTGTTTATGTCTCATTTGTTTAGAGTCTTATATTATGCTGTTAGATAGGGTTTACGCTTTTTTCTGTAAAGTTTGCAAGTTTTTTGTTGATTAATTCCTGTGATCTGATAGTGTTTATTGCTATTATGAGTAAAATCTGCCTTTGGTGGTAAATATTGATATAGAGAAATACAGCTAATTTTGTAATGTGATCTTTTGTCCAGTAGGCTTGCTGAACTCTTTTAAATGTTCTTATGGTTTGACTATAAATTTTATTTATATATATATA
>NW_012110102.1:0-1255 GCF_000951045.1 Mandrillus leucophaeus
CCCAGCTATTTTTTTTTTTTGAGAAAGAGTCTAGATCTGTAGCTCAGGCTGGAAGTGCAGTGGTGTGATCTTGGCTCACTGCAACCTCCGCCTCCCAGGTTCAAGCGATTCTCCTGCCTCAGCCTCTTGAGTAGCTGGAACTACAGGCGTGCACCACCATGGTCGGCTAATTTTTGTATTTTTAGTAGAGACGGGGTTTCTCCATGTTGGCCAGGCTGCTCTTGAACTCCTGACCTCAGGTGATCTACCCGCCTGGGCCTCCCAAAGTGCTGGGATTACAGGTGTGAGCCACTGTGCCCAGCCAATACCTGGCTAATTTTTGTATTTTTAGTAGAGATGGGTTTTTGCCTTGTTGGCCAGGCTGGTCTCAAACTCTTGACCTCAAGTGATTTGCCTGCCTTGGCCTCCCAAAGTGTTGGGAATACAGGCGTGAGCCACCACGCCCGGCCTTTTGTTTTTTCAAACAAGGCCTCACTCTGTCACCCAGGCTGGATTATAGTGTCGCAATCTTGGCTCACTGTAACCTTCATCTTCCTGGCTCAAGTGGTCCTCCCACCTCAGCCTTCCAAGTCACTGGGACTACAGATGCCTGCAACCATGCCCGACTATTTTTGTATTTTTTGTAGAGACAGGGTTTCATCATGTTGCTGAGACTGGTCTGAACTCCTGGGCTCAAGCAATCCACACGCCCCAGCCTCCCAAAGTGCTAGGATTGCAGGCGTGATCCACCACGCCCAGCTGATTTAAGACGTCCTGACTAAACAACTCATCTCTTTCTAGATAAGACCCAGTGAATATGTGAACTTCCAGCTGAGTAGGAAAAAAAAAACCAAAAACGAAACAAAAAAAAAAAACCCAAGATGTGAAGATAGAGAGGAATGTAATTTCATAGCCCTATTAGAAATTCTCAGAGACATAAATCTGAATTTATCTTCATCCTGGCTAATTTCCTTCAACCTTTATAAAGAAGTATAGCACCTTAATCAGCATAGGCACAGGACCCATTCCCTTAATCCATCAGCTGCGAAACAGGTTTTTACTGTAGGCGACTTAAGTCATTTATTTTCACAGTTTACACATTACACAATGACTTCGATTTGAGAGCCAAGAAATATAGTGAGAGCAAGATCAATTCCATCAACATTAGCAAAGTATGAATCCCTTATATTAGCCTTTTTTTTTTTTTTTTTGGGACAGAGTCTCACCCTGTTGCCCAGGCTGGAGTGCAGTGGCGCGATCTTGGCTCACTGCAACC
>NW_012110103.1:0-1865 GCF_000951045.1 Mandrillus leucophaeus
CAATAAAATTTAACAACCCTTCATGCTAAAAATTCTCAGTCAACTAGGTATTGATGGAGCATATCTCGCTATTTATGACAAACCCACAGCCAATATCATATTGAATGGGCAAAAGCTGGAAGCATTCCCTTTGAAAACCAGCACAAGACAAGGATACCCTCTCTCACCCCTCCTATTCAACATAATATTGGAAGTTCTGGCCAGGACAATCAGGCAAGATTAAGAAATTAAGGGTATTCAGATAGGAAGAGAGGAAGTCAAATTGTCTCTGTTTGCAAATGACATGATTGTATATTTAGAAAACTCCATTGTCTCAGCCCAAAATCTCCTTAAGCTGATAAGCAACTTCAGCAAAGTCTCAGGATACAAAATGAATGTGCAAAAATCACAAGCATTGCTATACAGCTACAATAGACAAACACAGAACCAAATCATACGTGAATTTCCTTTCACAATTGCTACAAAGAGAATAAAATACCTAGGAATACAACTTACAAGGGATGTGAAGGACCTCTTCAAGGAGAACTACAAACCACTCCTCAAGGAAATAAGAGAGAAGACAAACAAATGGAAAAACATTCCATGCTCATGGTTAGGAAGAATCGGTATTCTGAAAATGGCCATACTGCCCAAAGTGATTTATAGATTCAATCCTATCCCCATCAAGCTAACATTGACTTTTTTCACAGAATTAGAAAAAACTACTTTAAATTTCATATGGAACCAAAAAAGAGCCTGTATAGCCATGACAATCCTAAGCAAAAAGAACAAAGCTGGAGGCATCATACTACCTGACTTCAAACTATACTACAAGGCTACAGTAACCAAAACAGCATGGTACTGCTAAAAAAAACAGATATATAGACCAATGGAACAGCACAGAGGCCTCAGAAACAACACCACACATCTACAACCATCTGATCTTTGACAAACTTGACAAAACTACAATTGGGAAAGGATTCCCTATTTAATGAATGGTGCTGGGAAAACTGGCTAGCCATATGCGGAAAACGGAAACTGGACCCCTTCCTTACACCTTATACAAAAATTAACTCAAGATGGATTAAAGACTTAAATGTAAGACCTAAAACCATAACAACCCTAGAAGAAAACCTAGGCAATACCATTCAGGACATAGGCATGGGCAAACACTTCATGACTGAAACACCAAAAGCAATGGAAACAAAAGCCAAAACTGATAAATGGGATCTAATTAAACTAAAGAACTTCTTCACAGCAAAGCAAAATATCATCAGAGTGAACAGGCAACCTACAGATTGGGAGAAAGTTTTCGCAATCTCTCCATCTTACAAAGGGCTAATATCCAGAATCTACAAAGAATTTAAACAAATTTACAAGAAAAAAAACAAACCCATCAAAAAGTGGGCAAAGGATATGAACAGACACTTCTTAAAAGAAGACATTTATGCAGCTGACAAACATATGAACAAAAGCTTATGATCACTGGCCATCAGAGAAATGCAAATCAAAACCACAATGAGATACCATCTCACACCTGTTAGAATGGCGATCATTAAAAAGTCAGGAAACAATAGATGCTGGAGAGGATGTGGAGAAATAGGAACGTTTTTACACTGCTGGTGGGAGTGTAAATTAGTTCAACCATTGTGGAAGACAGTGTGGCAATTCCTCAAGGATCTACAACCACAAATACCATTTGACCCAGCAATCCCATTACTGGGTATATACCCAAAGGATCATAAGTCATCTACTATAAAGATACATGAACACGTATGTTTATTGTGCCACTGTTCACAATAGCAAAGACTTGGAACCAACCCAAATGTCCATCAATGATAGACTGGATTAAGAAAATGTGGCACATATACACCATGGAATACTAT
>NW_012110104.1:0-1075 GCF_000951045.1 Mandrillus leucophaeus
TCTGCCTCCTGGATTCAAGCGATTCTCCTGCTTCAGCCTCCTGAGTAGGTGGAATTACAGGCACCCACCACCACACCTGGCTAATTTTGTATTTTTGGTAGAGATGGGGTTTCACCATGTTAGCCAGGCTGGTTTTGAACTCCTGATCTCAGGTGATCCTCCCACCTTGGCCTCCCAAAGTGCTGGGATTACAGTCACTGCGCCTGGCCTCTTTTTTTTTTTTTTGAGATGGAGTCTCGTTTTGTCACTCAGGCTGGAGTGCAGTGGCGCGATCTCAGCTCACTGCAACCTCCACCTCCCAGGTTTAAGTGATTCTCCTGCCTCAGCCTCCCAAGTAGCTGGGATTACAGGCGCCCCCCCCACCACACCCGGGTAATTTTCGTATTTTTAGTAGAGACGCGGTTTCACTGTGTTGGCCAGGTGAGTGTCAAACTCCTGACCTCAAATGATCTGCCCTCCTTAGCCTCCCAAAGTGCTGGGATTACAGACATGAGCCACCGTACCTGGCCTTTTCTGGTGTATTTCTGATTAAACCTGCCACCCACTGTCTAACATTTGATTTGATTGGATCTCCGTATGACCATTATTGTCAACCACAAAACATATGCCAGGTTCTAACTTAACTTAAAGGGCCTCAAGATTTAAAACATAAGACTTGGAGCCTATCCTCAAGAAGCTTACAGTTTAATTGGAGAGAGAAACAAAAAACAAAAATAAATAAATAAATAAAAAACAGCACCGTGCATATTAACCACAGAGACAGCAGCATGACAGAGCTGGCAGAGGGAAAAGTGAAGATGGTTCCTGCACAGCTTCAAGAGCAGCAGCAACACTGTCGGTCTTCCAGGGCTTCCCAGTGTGTGTACTCAGTGCTATACTAACTACTTCCATTTAGGGTCTTCAAGGTCCTCGTCTATTAAGGGAATAACTCTGAATCACAGAATCTTAGAGGTAGCATGGGGGGCAGAGGTCATTTAATCCTACTTGCTCAATTAAAAACTGGCAGTTTGAGGCCCAAAGATGTTAAGCAGCTTGGCCAAGGTCATGCAGCTAGTTTAGTGATGAAATTAGAACT
>NW_012110105.1:0-2015 GCF_000951045.1 Mandrillus leucophaeus
TTTTTTTTTTTTATGAGAAGGTAAGTAGCCAGGAACAAAGGGACACAAAACAGGGTTCCCCTGTGCTCTCTTCCAAGTGACCTCCAGCCTACTGCGCGGATGACATGTTTAAAAGGAAGATAATTTGGTCTCCATGGAAGCTCAGTTTGTGGGCTCTGCTTTGGCAGATTGACAGCTGTGCTAAATGATGTTGAAATTACATGTAATAGATTTTAGATTATGACTATTGTCCACTAGGGACTGAAGCACCCCATGCAGTGAGAGGAGGCTGTCTGGTGATCTTAAGTTTCATTTGAGAGTAAAAAGGCACGAGTTTTTCTTACTATAAATTGACCTTTTTGTCTGTTGAGGGAGGTGGTAACTAACAAAGTAGTTTAATTAGAAGCCGCAGGTCCAGAATAACCACTGTCACTCTTTTCTAGAATGAAATCCAAACATGTTCAATACAATTCTGGCCACAATTCTTGCCCCAATGTAAAGCTAAGTATACATGAAATGCTCACTTTTTCAGTGCCATAATAGCAAATTAGCATAGAATTACCCCAAACTGGCATTTGAATTGTATTCCTTGTAGGACTAGTGGGTCACTGACTTTCTCCAGATACAGACTGATTGACATGCATGACTTTTGTATTGTATATTTGTTTAGTTTTTATGAAGGAGAATGGGATTTGTGTGAGGATGTTCAGGAGAGAGGAAAGCAATGGAAAGAATGCTGGTGTCAACCCCCAAGGAAATGAAGTAGATAAGGAAGGACAGACTTGAAGCTGGGCACAGTTGAGATGGGCCCCCGGAGACTCCCAGAAATAACTAGGGGAGGCTCTGAGGAGCGGAGTGCCTGTATGAGAAGCAGACATGTCATATCTGGGAAATACGCAGTTAAAAAAAAAAAAAAATTACCATATGTGTACTCAAAAATTGGGAGGCCGGGAGACACAGGTTATCCTATGTACCCAGGTTTGAACAGCATTCTTTTTGTCATATTACACATAACATAGCTCACGCCCTGCCTTTTTCCTTTTAGAGAAAAGTAAGTGTGTTTGCTCAATAATTAACACCTCTGCCCAAATGACTCGAATCTCTTTACAGGAAACAATTTAGGAGGCAACTGGATAAAGAAGTAGGAAGCGGACAGGAGAAGAAAATGAGTTAAAAGGGCACTTTACATTTCATCAAAATATAAAATAGCATTTCATGTTGTCTCCTCTAGTATACCATCACCAGCACCCCCAAAATAAAGCACGAATCATATGGAGACAGGCCAGTATATGTACTGGTTCCAAAAAGACATTTCAAGAACTGTGGTCTGAAGTTCATCCAGAGCCAAGGGAGGCTGTCCATGATGCAGTCTAGTCATACCCAGGAGTAGTCTGGAGTCCTGTGGCCCAGAGCCAACAGCATCAGCGCCACCTGTGAGCCTATCAGAAATGCAGAATCCCAGGCCTCACTTACGACCTACCACATCTGTCCTTTTACAAGATCCCAGGTGATTCATGTGCACATTCAAATTCACATCCGGCTTAGATGACCACCGGTCATCTAAGGTATTGGGAAAGGCAGAAAAGGAAAACGTAAAACAGAGAAGAATTCTGAAAATAATGAAGGTAGTATCTCCTCTTTAATTTCTCGCCTCTCCCACTAAGAAAGAAGCTTCCCAACATGCAAAAGAGCATAGTGTGTGTAAGCAATAAAGGGAAATGAGATACATATATATATATGTTTCTCTTTACCCAAAAAAAGCACAGGTGAGATTAATCAGGAAACACTGAATCTGGTTACTTATGAGGTATAACGGGAGAGAGTGGGGTAGAAAGGCTATAGGGGAGACTGATGCTTCTCTGGGTATACCTTTTAATATAGCTTTAACTTATGGAAGCATATTTTACATATTCAAAAAGCAAAATGAGCCAGACACAGTGTTTCACACATGTAATTTCAGCACTTTGGGAGGCCAAGGCAGGCGGATCACTTGAGGTCAGGAGTTCAAGACCAGCCTGGCCAACGTGGTGACACCC
>NW_012110106.1:0-1616 GCF_000951045.1 Mandrillus leucophaeus
GCTACTCGGGAGGCTGAGGCAGGAGAATGGCGTGAACCCGGGAGGCGGAGCTTGCAGTGAGCCGAGATCTCGCCACTGCACTCCAGCCTGGGTGAGAGTGCGAGACTCCATCTCGAAAAAAAAATTGACTAGTAAAATAGGAAATAGAAGTTAGCAATTCCTTCTTCTTATTTAAATCCTCAGTGACCCCCAATAAAGATGTCAGACTGTAGCATCCTGGAGCAGGTGCTAAATTTGTCCATGTTTTTTCATGACAAATTAATTTCTACAGTCCTAAGTATTTTATTGTAAATGTGACAGTTTTTCAAGTAAGCAAGGTTTGGGGCACCAACCAGCTATAAGGAAGAAGGCATTGTGCTAGTGCTGCAGAGTTCTTTTGCATATACTGTTTCTCTTGGAGTAAATAAAGATTTTGTGCGCATGGCTGCCTCCCATGCATTATTTCAGTTTCTGCTCAAATATCACCTCCTCAAACACTTTCTTTGACCAGCTCATATTACACTCCTACATCACAGTCTATTATATCACCCTGTCCCACTGCCTTATCACTATTGGAAATTATCTTGTTCATTTGATTGATTGGTTATTTCCTGAATGTAATGTCCAAGAATGTAATGGCCACGAAGACTAGGACTGTGCCCGTCTTGTTCACAGCCATACCCCCAATGCCTAAAGCAGTGCACCTGGCGCATATCAAATTTTCTGAACAAATTAATAAATTATGAAGTCCCTAAGAGATAGTCAGCTAAATTAATTCATAGGAGGCTGAGTGAGTCTGAAAGTTTTATTGAAATATTTGCATTAAAATGTTAATTCGCACAGTATTTATAGAACGCAATGCAAACATCAGAGATGTGGTCTTCTCTAACCTGAGATTCCATTATTCAAATATGTTTCATCAGCTCTTGACATAGTGTCCTTGCATGGGATGGCTAAATTTGGAATAAGTACCAACATTTGCATGCAAATCCATCTTCTCCCTGCCTATTTCTTAGAAATTTATATGCTATCCAAAGGTAGGGAGACTAGACAGAAAATACGTGGCTTGAATGAGAATTGCTTCAACTGGAGGCAATTGTAATCGTTGAAGTCAATAGAAGTTACACATTCATCTTACTCTAGAAATGGAATTCTCTTTTCAATGCTCATCTTTGACAGGGCAACCCATATGACTAAGACAAATGTATATGTCTAAGAATACTGAAATCATTCTATGGTAAAAATCAGTTTCATTTTTGGTAATTAATATTTCTGTTCTTAGCATGCATTGTAAATTTAGTATATGTGATAAATTGAGCTGTCAAAAATATTTCTCTGGCCAGGCATGATGGCTCATGCCTGCAATCCCAGCATTTTGGGAGGCTGAGGCGGGTGGATCACTTGAGGTCAGGAGTTTCAGACCAGCCTGGCCAAGATGGTGAAACCCCGTCTCTACTAAAAACACAAAAATTAGCCAGTCTATAGTGGCACATGCCTGTAATCCCAGCTACTTGGGAGGCTGAGGCAGGAGAATCTCTTGAGCCTGGGAGGCGGAAGTTGTGGTGAGCTGAGATCGCACCACTGCACTCCAGTTGGGGGCGACAGAGTGAGACGCTGTCTCAAGGAAAAAAAAAAAA
>NW_012110107.1:0-1253 GCF_000951045.1 Mandrillus leucophaeus
AAGAAATTCATACTTTTTCCAAGGAATTTTGGATATGAAATAGACAATCACTAGTTGAATCACAGATCATAAATTAATAAATTATTTATATTATATATATGTTTAATATAGTTGCTGCCTTGGCATTCATTTTTAAGCCTAAGTTGTTTGAAACCCAGTTGTACTCTGTCGCTTTGGGCCTAGTGAAATGTTTCCTTTCTTGCGTGTTTTCTGTGATGTAGTTCTGAATTATCCTAATCACACTGGCTCAAAACACAACAGACTCCACAGGTGTTAACCAGGATAAAACCCAGTGGTCAACACTACAGCCATGTCAATAAGTTCCCTCCTTTATGTGTGTTTTCTTTAAGCTAGCCAATCTACCACTCCCATGGGAAAGCCTAAGAGATAATGTCCATAGACCTTAATAAACGTATAGTTCCACAGATTCTCTCCTCACTCCCAATTTGCTTCTTGAGCTCCCTGTTGTCTCCAAACTTGTTGTCCATACCCCTAACCTCTAGAGAACCTAGGGTAATAAATTTCTTCAGTTTCATGCATTTTGGTTTTTACTTCCTTATTGTGTCTTACCTTGTTGACCCACTAAAACCTAACTTTCTCCTGTAAGGGCTCTCCTAGAAAGTGACTATCTTGGCAATGGCCGCTGTCAAAAGACAGACCTCACCATCAAATTAGAAAGAATCTGTAACAGAAAAAAGTCAAAACAACTTACAATTTCCAACTAAATAATAATACAGACACTATTTCCCACAGATTTTGGGGTTCTGCAAAAATTGCAATAAATTGTCTATGAAATAAGGTGGACTTGCAGGAAATTTACTGGATGGTGCTCTCAGTACCAAGACCTGTGATGGAGGGAATGAAGGAGGGAAGAAAGAACAGGCACAGCAGAGGTTGTACTGCAATTCCATGGGAAGTTCTACTGCTAGAATGTCCCTCAGAGTTGCAAATTAAATTAAAATGTCCGGAGAGGCCAGGCGTGGTGCCTCACACCTGTAATCCCAGCAATTTGGGAGGCTGAAGCGGGTGGATCACTTGAGCTCAGGAGTTTAAGAGCAGCCTGGGCAACATGGAGAAACCCTGTCTCTACTAAAGGTACGAAACTTAGCTCAGTGTGGTGGCATGCACCTGTAGTCCCAGCTACTTGGGAGGCTGAGGTGGGAGAATTGCTTGAACCTGGGAGGTGGAGGTTGCAGTGAGCTGAGGTTGCACCACTGCACTCCAGCATGAGTGACAAACCAAGACTCTGTCTC
>NW_012110108.1:0-5217 GCF_000951045.1 Mandrillus leucophaeus
CAGAAATCGCCCATCTTGTGTGTCACTCACGCTGGGAGCTGGAGGATGGAGCTGTTCCTATTCGGCCATCTTGGGCATACCCCCCCCTTTTTTTTTTAGATAGGGTCTCACTTTGTTGCCCAGACTAGAGCACAGTGTCATGATCCACCTCCTAAGCAATTCTCCTGCCTCAGCCTCCCCAGTAGCTGGGGTCACAGATGTGCGCCACCATGACTAACTAATTTTTGCATTTTCAGTACAGATAGGGTTTTACCATATTGGCCAGGCTGGTCTTGAACTCCTTGCCTCAAGTGATCTGCCTGCTTTGGACTCCCAAAGTATTAGGATTACAGGTGTGAGCCACCATGCCTGGTTAGTTCCTAAGTTTTAATAGTTTTTCTTTTGAGTAGACCCCTCAGTATTTTATATATACCAGGTCATATCATCTGCAAATATAGTTTTACTTATTTCTTTCCAATCTTGATATTGAGCCTTGCCTACTTTTTTCTCATGTAATTGCCCTAGCTAGACTTCCAAAACAATGAACAGAAGGGGTAAAAATAGACATTCTTGTTTTTCTCCTGATATTAAGGGGAAAGTATCCAGCTTTCACCATTATGATGTTAGCTGTAGGTTTTTTTTGTAGATGTCTTTTATCAGGTTGAGGAAATATCCTTCTATTTCTACCTTATTCAGTGTGTGTGTGTGCATGTGTGTGTGTGTTTTAATCAAAAAAGGGCACAGGTTTTGTCAAATGCTTTTTCTGTGGTTATTGTGATGATCATGTGGTTTTTGCCCTTTATTTCTTTAACGTGGTGCACTCCATTGATTGACTTTTTCATGTGTTGAAGAAGCCTTGCATTCTGGGATAAGTCTTATTTGGTCATTGTATATCTTCCTTTTTTTTTTTTTTTTTTCCTGGTAGTTATGTGCTGGAATGGGAAGTACTTTCCTTTTTATATGTTGTAAAATCCCATTGAGATGGAACCTACATTTATCATGATATTCGCCCCTTAAATAAAGTCTACTTTAACAAGTGCCATAAATATTTTCTTCTTTAAACAGCTATGGTGTCTGTGACTCAGGTAGAATCAGAGTCATCATCATTGTACCCCGACCTCTCATCCAGGGCCTTACATGTGTTCCTCTGAACCCTTTGTCTTCAATCCCCACGGACTGTTCAGGAATCTGTTGGTGAGTCAGATTCCTGAACCATTGCTCTGGATGACAGTTCACTGAAGCTAAGGACAGATTTTGATTCTTAAGATTCTGAGTATACTAAAAATTCTGGATTAGAGTCTCAGAACAACAGAAGCTGAATTTGAGGCCCAAGTTTCTTTGTTTGCAAGAAGTTGGACTATAAGCAGCTGTTTATAAGAAACTAGGTTAGTCCCAGGTAAAAGGAGGTGGGTTAGAGGCCTAGAATTCTTTGTTTGAAAGATACCTGCTGGACTAGAAGTCTCTCTTCCTGGCTCTCTCTGTCTTGAGTGAGGATTGATCCCTGACTTCCTGGGTTGGTAGTTTTATTTCCTGACTCTCAGTCTTGAGTGGGAAATTTTTCTTGGCTCTTTGTGAGGCCTCTCCATTCTCTCTATTTTATCCTGTCTATCTCATGGAAAATTCTCAGTTGGCTGAAACTCCCTTCTTGAACTCCTACTGACTATATGCTCTACCAATCTGTCCACCTCCTTCCTGTTGGCATAAATTTGCAGAGAATAATTTGGAACTTCATTGTCCTCTTTGGGAAACTTATGATCTCCCCAAACCAGCTTCTGTAAGGCCTCTCCCTTCCCATTCCTCCTTTGTTCTTTAACCACTTTTGATCTTCCCTTCAGCTCTCTTGAAGCCTTTGATATATCCCCCTTTTAAGTCTACCACCTTCGTCCCTCTGTTCATTCTGCCAGGCTTTTCATTTTCCACTTCAACCTCTCAGCTCCCAACAGTCACTTGAACTGTAGACCCCTTGGCTTCCATTGGGGGCTCTCCTTAAGAGACAGAGGGATCCCTGAGGGATCCCCAAAAGCAATGATTAGAGGCTGAAAACGAAAAAAACTTTGGAAACAGACTGGATGTTTTGTCTACTTAGGGTGTTGGATACACACAAACAGCTTCGTAATAATTCACTGAAATTTTAGCCCACAACTTCCCTAAGATGACAAAGAAAGTCTTAAACATTTCTGCTGCAAGTGTTGGTGAACAGATGTCCTTAAGTTGTCCTATTTGCCAGAAATGCGATTTGGATAAAAATATAAAGTAGAAGAAAGGTGAGAGGCAATTATTTTACATAAACCAGAGAATTTTGTATTACTAACTTATGGCTAAACTTTTAAAATGAAAGCACTAAGATCTCTACAGTCTGTATGTTTCTTTATGTGTATATGCATGTATGTTATGTTTATGTGATATTTTTCTACTCCCAAATGGTATTATCAAATGAATTTATGGAATTTCTTAGAGGAGTTCTATGCAAATTGACTTAGAGATAAATGAATGCTTACATAAATATTCCTAAAACTCACATAACTTTAAAAACTAATTCAAATGTCTTTCAAGTTAATGTGACTTGGGTAAGTCTTTGGTAAATAAGATTAGTTTAATATTGTTAGTTTAGTAAAAACAGCTGTGTTCTGGGTTATCAGCATTAAGTATAATAGAAACACATTTATATTCTACTTGGGTTTAATAGTCATATAAGGTTAAAATAGTTAAGGGGGAAATAACTTGAGATGATGACTAACTTTGCTTAATGTTCCACTAAGTCTACCTGAAAATAGTTTCTTTTTGGTAACTTGAAACCTTAAGTTATCCTAAGTTAAATGATGCATACTCATTGAATATCTAGATTATTTCCAAATAAGATAAAATACTGAAACGATTACTGAGCATAAGTTTAAGTTTATATATTTTTGGCAAGTTGCTTTTATACAGTATAAAGAGACTGAATGTATCTGAGTCTGTTAATTTTTGTCACATTGAAAAATTATACTATGAGGAAGCATATGCCTCTAAAATTGTGAAATGGTATATGCATCACATTTGCAAGCTTGCTACAGAATGCCGCTATGTAGCAAAGACAATTCACAATTATCTACCTCCTAATTTTCTCTATAAAAGAAAGCTTACTAATGGTTAAAAATTACAATAAATACGTGAAAATAATTAGGAAAACAATTCTTCATCAAAAGTTTTCAGGGAAAATACGATATATCTTTGATAAGGAAAGATATGAGTATGAACGATGTGTTTTTGTTAAGGGAAAAAGAGAGTAATTTCATCCTAAAGTTAGATGACTAGTTGTTCCAGAATGAGGAATAAGAAAAATATAGAGCAAAACTAAAGGATACAGAAAGTTGCAGAAGGCTTGTGGAAAAGGAAATTTATGTGTAGTTAAGCTGGCTAAGATTTGAATTCCTTTGTTTATATATTTAAAAACATGAGACTTAACATCAAAAGTACACAAGTACAAAGCCAGAATATGGCTTTCTCTCTGTTAAAAAGACAAATTTTGGGTGGGGTTTGCTCTTAACAAGAGATTGTGAAAGACTTATCTTTAACTTTTGCATAATGTGCCTGGGAAACCAATATTTTGTGTCTTTTCTGAATAATTTCCTCTGTTTTCTTTATCATATCTTTGATTACTTAAGAGTCCTTACAATATTAAAAGAGCTAAGGGTTTTGTTTACAACTATGTAAGCTTCTGTATTTGCCTTTAAAATCTTTTATTATCACTTTGGTTAAATGGATAACTATTGTTTCATGGTGACCTGTGATCCTACTTACTCATGTATTTAAACTTTTTGACCTTCTTGACAATCTCTAACAATCAGATTCTTTATGAGGTCTTTTTGACCTAAAACTGACTGAGATGTCACAGACGGCTCCTGGAAAATATTCAAGAGTATTTTTCTTTCATTTTGCAAAGTAAACTGGTAAAAATAATTTAGTTTATTTGATATGTTAAGTTGCATGAAAATGTGTCAAATAAGAAGTGATGCTTATCCTTCTCTAGGTTACATTTGTATGGGTAAAATGCTATTTTCAAGAAATCATATAAAATTTCTAGAAATTTCACATGTCCTGGTATAAAGTGATCAGTTATAATTCCAATTATTATTTTAAACTTTGTATGTCACAAAATAACCAAGTTTTCTTATTAAATGAACTATCATCAGATCTTTAACCTGGATTTATATTTGTTTTTCTTTTAAAATTCTTGTACCAGTACAGCACTGTATTGGTTACTGTAACTTTGTATTAATTTTTGATACCTAGAAGAGTAAGAGCTGCTGGTTTGACCTTCCTTAGAGCTGTCCTGGACATTTTGGGTCTTTTTCCTTGACTTTTTATGTATGTTTTAATAAAGCATATTCTTTTATGCATGCATTCATATTCACCTACACACACACATCCAACCTTTTGAAATTTTGATGAGTTTTGCATCGAATATATAGAATTATATGAGGAGAACTGGAATTTTCTAATCTATGCAATGTTTTATTTCTTAGTTTATTTTTCCCTTTATTTACTTTCAATAATGTTTTCTAGTTTTTTGTATAGATGAGATCCACATATCTTTACAGTTATACACACCTTTCCAATACTTGGTATTTTCAGTTCATAAAATTTCAGCCCATCTGATGATGCATAGTGCTATCTAATTGTTTTAATGTTTTTCCTTATGTCAAACAAATTAGAGCACATTTTCATAAATTTATTGGTCATAAAGATGTCCTCTTTTCTGAAGTCTTATTCAAAACTTTTCCCCAATGGTTATATTGGATTATCTTTTTCTAAGGAATTTATAAAATAGTCTACTTAACAGTTGTTTGTTAATTACATGCATTATAACTATATCCTCTAAATGTGTGACTTGAATAGTGCTTTGGATGTAAGAGCTTTTATACTAGTTTAATTCATCAATCTATCTCTTCAGGGTTAGTGCTTTGATTTTGTTCTATATAAGAAATATTTGTGTGAACTTCATGAACTTATTTTTCTATATTATCTTTTAGAAGATTTACTGTTACACTTATTATTTACATATATTATCTAAAGAATAAACTATTTATTTGAAATTTATTTTAGTGTATTGAGTGAAGTCGAGTATTTTTTGTCTTCTATATGAATCTTGAATTTACCTATCAGCATTTTTAAACCATCTTTTCTTCACTTTATTTTAAAATTCAATCAGTCACTGTATATTTATGAATTAGTTTCTGCTCTCTCTCTTCTTTTCAT
>NW_012110108.1:5267-9631 GCF_000951045.1 Mandrillus leucophaeus
AGTGCTTTGATTTTGTTCTATATAAGAAATATTTGTGTGAACTTCATGAACTTATTTTTCTATATTATCTTTTAGAAGGTTTACTGTTACACTTATTATTTACATATATTATCTAAAGAATAAACTATTTATTTGAAATTTATTTTAGTGTATTGAGTGAAGTCGAGTATTTTTTGTCTTCTATATGAATCTTGAATTTACCTATCAGCATTTTTAAACCATCTTTTCTTCACTTTATTTTAAAATTCAATCAGTCACTGTATATTTATGAATTAGTTTCTGCTCTCTCTCTTCTTTTCATCGTCTAATTGTAAATCCTCATCACAAGCCATACTGTTTCACTGGTGCAATTTTATTGTATTTTATTTTTAAAATTTATCTTTGAAGTTTTGTATATTTAAGGTAAACAATGTAATGTTTTGATACACACAGTGAAGTTATTACCACAATTCAACTAATTAGCATAACATTCTCTTTACATAGTTACTTTTTTTGTGGCGAGAATACTTAAAATCTACTCTCTTAGCAAATTTCAAGTATACAATAAAGTATCATTAATTATAGTGACCTAGCTGTATATCTCTACAATTTATTCATACTACATGACTGAAATTTTATACACTTAAAATAAATACATATTTTTATTTCAATAATTTAGGGGGTACAAGTGGTTTTTGGTTATATGGATGAATTTTGGGGTGGTGAAGTCTAAGATTTTAGTGCACCTGTCACCCGAGCAGTGTACATTGTATCCAATACGTAGGTTTTATTCCTCACCTTCCTTCCACTGTCCTCCATTCTGAGTTTCCAATGTCCATTATGCCACTCTGTATGCCTTTGCATATGGATCGTTTAGCTTCCGGTTATAAGTGAAACAATATGGTATTTTGTTTTGCATTCTTGAGTTACTTCACTTAGAATAATGGCTTCCAGCCCCATCCAAGTTGCTGGTTGCTGCAAAAGACATTACTTCATTCTCTTTTATGGCTGAGTAGTATTCCATGGTGTACATATACCATATTTTCTTTATTCACTCATTCGTTGATGGGCACTTAGATTGGTTCTATATTTTTGCAGTGGTGAATTCTGCTGTGATAAACATATACACACAGGTGTCTTTTTGATATAATGACTTATTTTCCTTTGGGTAGGTAGCCAGTAGTGGGATTGCTGGATCAAATAGTAGATCTACTTTGTGTTCTTTGAGAACTCTCCGTATTGTTTTCCGTAGAGGTTGTACTAATTTACATTCCTATCAGCAGTGTGTAAGCATCCCATTTTCACCACCTCTATGCCAATATCTATTGTTTTTTTTGACTTTTTCGTAATGGCCATTTTGGCTGGGGTAAGGTGGTGTCTCGTAGTTTTAATTTGCATTTCCCTGATGATTAGCAATGTTGAGCATTTCTTTCCATATATTTGTTGGCCATTTGTATATCTTCTTTTGAGAAATGTCTATTCATGTCATGTGTCCACTTTTTGATGGGAGATTATTATTATTATTATTTTTTTTCTGGCTGATTTGTTAGAGTTCCTTGTATATTCTGGATATGCCCTTTTTTGGATGTATAGTTTGAGACTATTTTCTCCCATTCTGTGGGTTGTCTGTTTGTGCTGATGAGTATTTCTTTTGCTGTTAAGAAGCTTTTTAGTTTAATTAGGTCCCATTTTTTTTTTGTTGTTGTTTTTGTTGCATTTGCTTTGGGGTTCTAAGTCATAAATTTGTTGCCTAAGCCAATATCCAAAAGAGTTTTTCCTTTGTTTTATTCTAGAATTTGTTATGGTTTCATGTCTTAGATTTAAGCTTTTAATCCATCTTGAGTTGATTTTTGTATAAGAGATAGAGATCCAGTTCCATTCTTCTACATGTGCCTATCCAGTTCTCTCAACACCACTTATTGAATGGGGAATCCTTTCCCCATTGCTTGTTATTGTCGGTTTTGGCAAAAATCAAATGGTTGTAGGTGTGAAGTTTTATTTCTGAGTTCTCTAACCTGTTCCATTGGTCTACGTGTCTGTTTTTGTACCAGTATCATGCTGTTTTGGTTCCTATAGCTTTGTAGTATAATTTGAAGTTGGGTAATGTGATGCCTTCAGCTTTTTTCTTTTTGCTTAGGATTGCTTTGGCTATTTGGGCTTTTTTAAATTTCATATGAATTTTAAAATAGTATTTTCTAATTCTATGAAAAACAATGTTGGTGTTTTGATAGAATTTGCATTGAATCTGTAGAATGCTTTGGGCAATATGATCATTTTCATGATATTGATTCTTCCAGTCCATGAGAGTGTGATGTGTTTCCATTTGCTTGTGTTATCTATGATATCTTTCAGAAGGGTTTTACAGTTCTCCTTGTAGAGATCTTTTATCTCCTTGGTTAAGTATATTCCTAGGTATTTTGTTTTATTTTTGCAGTTATTGTAAAAGGGATTGAGTTCTTGATTTTATCCTCAACTTGGTCATTGTAGCTGTATAGCAGTGCTAACGATTTGTGTACACTGATTTTGCAACCTGAGACTTTATTTAATTCATTTATCAAATCTGTGAGTCTTTTGGAAGAGCCTTTAGGACTTTCTAAGTATGCAGTCATATCATTGGCAAACAGAGATAGTTTGACTTTCTCTTTTCCAATGTGGATGTCCTTTATTTCTTTCTTTTGCCTGATTGCTTTGACTTGGACTTCCAGTACTTTGCCGTACAGAAGTGGCAAAAGTGGGCATCCTTATCTTGTTCCAGGTCTTAGTGGGAATGCTTTCAACTTTTCCCCATTCAGTATGATGCTGACTGTGGATTTGTCATATATGGCTTTTATTATTTTGAAGTATGTCCTTCTATGCCTAGTTTGTTGAGGGTTTTTATCATAAAGGGGCAATGGATTTAATTGAATGCTTTTTCTGTGTCCATGACTTTTTTTGGTGTTTTTACATTTTTATCATTGTTGCTTTAAAGCCTGTTTTATCTGACATAAGAATAGCTACTCCTGCTTGCTTTTGGTTTCCATTTGTGTGGAATATCGTTTTCCACTCCTTTACCTCAAGTCTATAAGAATCCTTATGGGCCGGGCATGGTGACTCATGGCTGTAATCCCAGCACTTTGGGAGGCTGAGGCGGGCAGATCACAAGGTCAGGAGATTGAGACCATCCTGACTAACATGGTGAAGACCCATCTCTACTAAAAAAAAATACAAAAAATTAACCGGGCGTGGTGAGCTGAGATCACAGCACTGCAATCCATCCTAGGCGACAGAGTGAGACTCTGTCTCAAAACCAAAAACAAAAACAAATCAATGTTTATATGTTAGGTGAATCTCTTGAAAACAGAAGATTCTTGGTTTGTGATTGTTTAATACATTCTGCTAATTCGTATCTTTTAAGTGGCGTGTTTAGACCATTTACATTCAGTTACGTTCATATATATATTTAACATTGAGACGTGAAGTAGTAGTTTCAGTCATCATGTTGTTACCTTGATACTTTGCTATCTTCATTGCATTATTGTTTTATAGGCTCTGTGAGTTTTATGCTTTCAAGAGGTTCTATTCTGGTGCATATACATCTTTTGTTTCAAGATTGGGAACTCCTTTTAGCATTTCTTGTAGGACTGGTCTAGGAATGACAAACTCCCTCCATATTTGCTTGTCTGAAAAAGACTATTTCTCTCCACTTATAAAACTTAGTTTTGCTTGATACAGAATTCTTTGCTAACAGTTATATCATTTAAGGAGGCTAGAGATAGGACCCTAATCCTTTCTGGTTTGTAAGGATTCTGCTGAGAAGTCTGCTGTTAGTTTGATATGTTTTCCTTTATAGGTTATCTGATGCTCTTTTTCTCACTGCTCTTAGAATATCTTCTTTCACATTGACTTCAGATGGCCTGATGACTGTATGTCTTGGTAATGTCTTTTTGTCATGAATCCCACAGGTGTTCTTTGAGCTTCTTATATTTGTATGTCTAAATCTTTAGCAAGGCCAGGGAAGCTTTCCTCAATTATTCTTTCAAGTAAGTTTTTGAAACTTTTTGCTTTTTCTTCTCCCTCAGGAGCACAAATGATTCTTAGGTTTGGCTGTTTTACATAATCCCATATTTCCTGGAGCTTTTGTTCATTTCTTTATATTCTCTTTTCTTTATTTTTTCTGATTGAGTTAATTCAAAAGGCTTGTCTTTGAGTTTCAAAATTCTTTTTGGTCTAGTCTATTGTTAAAACTTTCCATTGCACTTTGTAATTCCCTAAATGTGTCTTTCATTTCCAGAAGTTCTGATTTTTCTTTAAGGTATCTATTTCTTTAGAAAATTTTTCATTATTATCCTGAATTGTTTTTTAAATTTCTTTACGTTGAGTTTCACCTTTCTGTTGTATCTCCTTGA
>NW_012110108.1:10466-29562 GCF_000951045.1 Mandrillus leucophaeus
GCTGATGTTCCATGTAGAGAGGGATTGTGAATACTCCTTGTGGAAGCCTGAACCTGGAGGACACTCCTTGTGTAGGGATGTAGTCACCCTGAAGTGTTCCAGAAAGTCTGTGTACAGGTGCACCCATGGACTGTGTCAGTTGGCCTCTAGCCAGGAGGTGGCACTTGCAAAAGAGCACCAGCTGTGGTGGTATCAGTGGGATTGGTGCTTTCCTTGTATTACCCAAGGGAGGTACTTGGTGCCTCAGGCAATGAGCGGGGTCATAAAGTTCCCACAAGTTTCTGTCCTTCGCAGTAAACCCCACCCAGCTCCCACGCATTTGGCAAAGCAGACATGTTCCAGGGAGGAGCACAGCTGCCTCTGCCACACAAAAGAATCCACATGGGGAGTAGGGGGTGGGGAGTAAACATTATACCGGCAGCCAGAGAACTGCCCTCCAATCCCCACTGGGGTCACTGCTTACACCCACATATGGATAGCCAGAGTGTGGGACTTGCTTGACCCAGCCATAACCTGGCTTTTCCCCTCCACCTGCCCTGGGAACTTAATGCAAAGGACAGAAACTTGTGGAAACTTTATGACCCCGCTCATTGCCTGAGGCACCAGAGTACCTCCCTTGGGTAATATAAGGAAAGCACCAATCCCACTGCTACCTTTTGCAAGCGCCACCTCCTGGTTAGAGGCCAACTGACACAGTCCATTACAGCATCTGCAGGCAGAATAATACAGCATTCTGGAAGGAAACTTATTCGTATCGTCAGCTATCACCATTGTCTGCATCACTCTGGCTAAGCAGGAGGTCCTGAGTCTGTCTACATGACCAGTTTATTATTACTGCAGCTGGTATTTGAGAAACCCAACACACTAAGGCTATTTATAACCAAGGAATTTCACAGTAAACCCCACCCAGCTCCCACGCATTTGGCAAAGCAGGCCTCATACCTGCAGTATTCCACTAGTAGCAGCTAGCAAAGTTCCAGGTAGTCTGTGCTCAGAACTCAAAACTGCCCCACACCATAAACCTTCCCCAGGGATGAAACTGTACAATTTGACCAGCATCTCCCCTTTTCTCTTTGACCAGCATCTCCCCTTTTCTCTCACTCCTGTGCCCCTGGTATCCACCATTCTGCTCTCTGCCTCTATGAGTTCAATTATTTTTAAGCTTCCACATGTAAGTGAGATCATATAATATTTGTCTTTCTGTGCCTGGTTTATTTCACTAAGCATAATGTCCCCCAGGTTCATCCATGTTGCCATAAAATGGAAGAGTTTCCTTCTTTTTGTAGCCTAAATAATATATATATATGTGTGTGTGTGTGTGTATATGTGTGTGTGTGTATATATACATAGTTATCTATACATATATATGTAGTTATCTGTCTGTATCAGAATTTCTTTATTCGTTTATTAACTGACACTTAGATTGTTTTCATATCGTGGGTATTGTAGAATGATGCTGCAATCAACACATGAAGAGGCACAGATAGATCTATAAGATGCTAATTTTCTTTGGGTATATACGTAGATGTATTGCTGGGTCATATGGTAGTTATATTTTTAAGTTTTTGAGAAACCTCCATACAGTTTTCCATAATGGCTGTACCAATTTACATTCCTACAAACAGTATACAAATGTTCCTTTTCCTCCACATCCTCACCAACCCTGCTATACTTCGTTTTTTCAGTAATAGCCATTCCACTATGTGGGAGGTGATATCACATTGTGGCTTTGATTTGCATTTTTCTGATAATGAATGATGATGAACACCTTTTCATATCCTTGTTGGTTATGTGTCTGTGTTCTTTGGAAAAATGTCTGTTCAGGTCCTTTGTCTACTTTTTAATTAGATTACTATTAGTATTTTTAGTTGTTGATTTTGAATATTAACCCTTTATCAGATATATGATTTACAAATCCTTAGGTTTCATTTCATTTTGTCAATTGTTTCCTTTGCTATGTAGAAGCTTTTTGGTTTGATGTAGTCCCATTTATTTTTGCTTTTGCTGCCTGTGCATTTGGTATCATATCCAAAAAATTGTCACCATAATCAACATCCAGCGGGCTTTCTCTTATGCTTTCTTCTTGGAGTTTTACAGTTACAGGCCTTAATAATTCTATATAAGTATTAGAACAATTTCTATAATTTTTCTTCAAGATTATCTTGGCTACATGTGGCTTTGAATTTTAATATAGAAAAGAATCAACCAATTAGTTTCCAAAAACAAATTCCCTACAATTTATGCAATTGCCTTCAATCTATAAATTACTTTGGAGACAACTACATCTTTATAATATTGAGTTTTCCTGTTCATTTGTATTTTATCCCTCCATTTATTTTGCATAGTTCCTACAGAGATGCTTTGAACATCTGTATTTATTACTATTTACTTGGTTACATTGCTGTTATTGTAAATTATATCATTAAAAATTCTAATTGTTTGCTGCATATATATGTATAAATGCAATTTAGTTTTGTATATTGACCTTGTAGATAGAAAGTGGCTACGGGCAATTTTATTTTTATTTTTAAAATTTATTCACTTTTAATTGACAAGAATTGTTTATGTTTATCATGTACAACATGTTTTGAAATTTATACTGGGGGATTGCTAAATCAAGTTAATTAGCATATGCATTACCTCACATACTTATCATTTTTTGGTAATGAGAATCCTTAAAATATACTCTCAGCAATTTTCAAGGATAATATTTGTCTTTCTGTGCTTGGTTTATTTCACTAAGCATAATGTCCTCCAGGTTCATCCATGTTGCCATAAATACATAAATACATACATTGTTATAGTCACCATTTTATACAGTAGATCCTTGAACTTATTCTTCCTGTCTAACTGAAACTTTATATCCTTTGACCAACATCTTACAGTTGATTTTAAATTCTCATTGTTTTTCTGTAGGTTGTTTTAGAAGTTCGATGAACACAATTGCTTCATCTATAAGTAATTATCTTTTCATAATTTCTTTCTATTCATCTTTTCTTTTTTTCTACTTCCTGCCTGATTGCCCTGTTTGAATCTCTAGCACATTATCGATATACAGTCATGCACCATATAACAATGCTTTCGTCAGCAACAGGTTACATATAGGATGGTGGTCCCATAAGATTATAATACCATGTTTTCACTGTATCTTTTATATGTTTAGCTACATTTAGATACACAAATATTCCCACTGTGTTACAATAACCTACAGTATTCAGTGTAGAAACATGTTGTACAGGTTTGCAGCCTAGGATCAATAGGCTATACTATATAGCTTAGGTGTGTACTAGGTTATAATATCTAGGTTTGTGTAAGTACACTCTGAGATGTTTGTGCAATGATGAAATCACCTAATCACCTAATAACGTATTTCTCAGGATGTATTCCCATTCCCATCATTAAATGATGCAGGACTATAAATGGTATCCATTGTTGTCCCAGGAGAATTCTTTTGATACTTCAGTCTTTACTATGATGTTTGCTGTTAATTAAGACGATACTTTTCTATTTATATTTTTGTAAGAGCTTTAAAATAATGAATGGGTATTGAATTTTATCAAATGCTTTTCTACATCAATTAAGATAATCCTATGATTTTTAAAAATTGTTAATTAGATGACTTTGATAGACAGAATATTGGAACCCCAAAGAGGGTCCACATTTTAATGCCCGAAATCTGCATTTATGTTAGATGGTATGGAAAGGTGTGATTAAGGTCATAGATGAAGTTAAAGTGGTTAATTAGCTGAACATATAATGAGCAAATTATCCTGGATTATTCAGGTAGGCACAGTGTAATTGCAAGGATCCTTTAAATGTGGAAGAGGGAGACAGGAAAGTCAGGGTCAGGGTCATACAGAATGAGAAAAACTCAAACAGTCATTGCTGCCTCTGAGCTTAGAAAGGGCCCGCAAGGCAAGTAATGTGAGCAGCCTCCAGAAACTGTAGAAGGAAAGAAAATAGATTCTTCTATAGGGCCTTCAGAAAGAACGCAACCTTTGATTTTGGCCCAGAGAGACCCATTTCAGACTTCTGGACTCCAGAACTGTAAGATAATACATTTGTGTTGTTTGAAGGCACTAAGTTGGTGGTAATTTGTTATGCAGAAATAGGAAAGTAATACACTGACATTCGTTGATTTTCAAATATTGATCCTATCTTGCATTCTTGAAATAAATTGAATTAGATAACGTGGTCTTAACCTTTTTATTTATCACTGGATTTGGTAATTTATAAATTTTGCTTTTATGGTCATAGTAATGAATGTTTTGCAAGTTATCTTTCTTATAATATACTTTTGAGGCTTTGGCATCAAGGATATACTGGTGTCATCAAATTATGTTGAAGTCTTCCATCATTTTTTCAACATTTGGGAAGAATTTTGATGAGATGAATGTTTTTTCCTTTTCAAATTTTAGGTAGAAAGTCTTGATGAAGCTACATGGGGCCTCAGATTTTTTTATTGGGGGATAATGTATTATGAATTTAATTTATTTAATAGATCTATGGCAATGCAAATTAAGGTTTCTGTTAGATAGATTTTTTTTGATGTCCTGAGAGGTTGTTGAGAAACAACGCCCTGATGATTCCTAGAGGCTTCATGCTTAACAGGGATGACCCATGATACACATTTATAAAGTCCTAAGACAGCCTAAGGATCTAGCTGAAAGGTACAATGTGACACTGAATTTCTGAGATCTTAGCACAACATCTTTATAAATCTCATCTCTCTCTACTTGTGATGTACACCTAAAAGAGAAACTGATGACACTTTTGACATTTTGTCAGGAAATCTCCTTATCTAGATCTAGCAGTTCATTAGATATATTTTTATGTCTTACCTTTCTTTAAGCAAGAGTTTTGCCAGTTTCTCCCAGCCTTTAATAACATCTTATTCAATTTCCTTAAAGCCCTCAACAACAAGCTTTAGTCTTGTCAGGTGTTGGACTATTTTCTCCTCACATCTTTTACATTTTCTTTCTTGCAATTTGTCCAAAGCCAAAGCTACATGTTTTATGTTTTTGTTATTACAGCATCCCAATTTTGGTGCCAAATTTTATTTTGATCATTTATTTCTGCATAAAAAAGCCACTGCAAAATATCATGACACTGTACAAAAACTGTTTTAATAGACTCACATACACTGTGGGTGAAGAATCTGGGCAAGGCACTGAAGGAATGTCTTATCTCTTCTTGACAATGTATGAGGCACACTTGGGACTATTTAAATGGCTGGAGGTAGAAATCATTTGGAGGATCCTTCAGACATATTTGTTGTACTTGGTCTCAGATGACATTAAGGTTGAGCTCAGCTGGGACTGTTGACCAGAATGCCTACACGTGGCCTTTCTTTGCAGCTTGAACTGCCTCAGTGTGATGACCTCAAGGTAGTTAACACAATGGAGATGGTTCATCTTCTTAGTCAGATACATTGGGTATATTTTGTTACTGAGCAATGAGCTCTCTGCCCAATGCATATAGCAGTCAATGCTATAGCACCAGCTTTTGAGAAAAGGAGGGCCTTTATAGTGAGTTGACTGGCAAGGAGACAGGAGGTAACACTCAAATTTGTCCCCCTGACCTGTGGTTTTGGGGCAGGTTTTATAGGCAGAGAATAACAATGAGAGAGATAGGAAAATGCAACAAGATGTGATCTGATTGGTTAATGCAAAAAGGTGACGATGGCTTCCTGCCTCTTAAGTCTGTTCTGCAACAAAACAAGGCACCCTTCACTTCATAATTTGGTCCCCATTCTCAAACCAAGTACTTAGATTCTGCTTGTGGTTGGCTTTTTTGTTCCAGCTGACTCTGGGGTTACCAGTAGGGTACACTTGCTTCATCTGAGCATGCTCAGGTTATGTGACCTGCGACTTGAGGGCCATTGTGCTCAAAAACGACTCATCATTTGGTTACATTTCGTTACTGACAAAGTGAGCTGGACTGGACTGGTTCTGCTGTTGTAATTTCTGTACTGCTAAATATTTAGTGTATGTTTTAGCCAAAATTTTCTTACATACCTACAGTACAGTTTTCAATTTTAGTACATTTAACACGGGTGCAATGCGTACTTTCTCCTCTAAAAGTGTTTCTGATGTTATTTTTGATCCAGTGAGTTTCCTTATAAAATTGTTTTTCTCCAGTACATAATCAGATTCAAGATCATATACTGCATTTAATTGCCTTGTCTCTTTTGTTTCCTTTATTCTGCAAAAAAACTTGTAGCTTTTTTTATGTTTTAAGACATTGACAAATTCAGGAATACATTTTTTTAAATAAACAAAATATTCTTCATTTGGAGTTTGTTGGATGATTTCTCACAATTTGATTTAGGTTTTGCATTCCCACCGAGGCAAAAACTACCAGAATGATCCAGAAACTTGACTAAGTTTCTGAGTAAATATTTCACAGTGTGCAAAGTAAACATCCAGCAAGTACAATGGTCGAAGACTGACAATGTAAGTGTTAGGGTAGATGGAGGTTAGCTAGAGGAAGAGTCTCCCTCAAGCATATCAAGGTCAGTTTGGCACTCTATTTGAATGATAGTGCTTCAAAGTGTCAGGAAGGAGACTTGCAAGTGCTGTCAATGCCCAGAAGGGTAAAGTGATGATCAAAGACTGACAGGGTGAGTGCAATGGTAGAGAGAGGTAAGGGAGAAAGAAGGAGGCTCTCTTAAGTCTTTCCAGGGTGGGGCTGACAATGTATTTGAAATGATATTTCCTCAGGTGTTAGGGAGAAGATTCACAGACTGTAATTATTTTCAGATTTTCAGATAGGGAATTGTGGAAGCCTGAGCGTATTGCACAGTTTGCAACATTTATTTAAATAAAATAAAGGCAATGTGTTAGCAAAGCTTGAGATGGGGTAAAAGATGATCTGACTGATAGGAAAACTGAGTATGAGAAAGACATTCAGAGAGACAGAGTGACATTTAGAGAGAAAGAGTAAGAGCTGCAAATTCAGAAAAAGGGAAAGAATGCAACAAATAATATAGGAGGAAAAAAGAGTGTGATAGTTCTCAGAAAGAAGAGTGAAGTGATAATGATACAGGAGTGGGGCGGAGAAGTGCTGGGTAGAGAACAGCAGCGTCCCTGGTGAGGGCTCTACCCTTGGGCGTGTGCCCACAGACCTAAATGAGAACAGGCACTCCTATTTTCACACCCAAATGTTGCATTTTCCAGGACTGCTCCGGCCCACCACACCCCCATCTTGTGTCCATGTAAACACCAGACCTTAGTGGGCACAGACAAAAGCAACTGAATGTTGAGAGGAGCAGAGGAACAGACCAACAGACACCAGCAGAGACCAGTAGAGCAGCAGACCAGTGATGGTGGAACTGCGGCAGAGAAAGAAGGGATATCTGGATGCCCAGAGGAATTAGGTGGGGTTGGGGGCAGGTGGTCAGAGAAGAGTCTGGCCGCTCGGCGGCCCGACTCCAGGGGAAGACCACCTTCCCACTCCATCTTCCCCTTCGGCTCACCATCCATCTCACTGGGAGCCACCTTCACCACTCAATAAAACCTTGCACTTGTCCTTCGGACCCATATGTGATCCAGTTTTTCCGGTACACTGGGCGAGAGCTTCGGATACAGAAAATGGTCACACTGGCCCTCTATGCTTGCCATAGGCAGAGGGTCCACTGAGCTGGTTAACACAGCCATCTGCAGATGGCAAAGCTGAAAGAGCACATTGTAACACACACCCTCTTGGGCTTCAGGAGTCATAGACACCCACCCCTAGATGCTGCCATGGGACCAGATCCCAAAAGTGCTCCCCATGGCCTCTGCACTTGCCTGTCTGCATGCTCCTCCTAGGGGTTTGAGTATTCAGGCAACCTAAGGAGGGAGCCACATCCCTGTCTCATGTCCTGCGAAGGGGATCAGGGAACTCTCCCATTTCAATAATAGTTGGAAATATCACTCTTCTGATTGTTTCACTTCATGGGAGAGTATTTTGTGGTTTGTTCTTGGGTTTCCAGCTTGGGGCAGCCCTTCAACATTAGTGGGAGCAAGATAGGGCAATGATAGGAAATGGGTATAAAGGAGTGAGTGGGATGAGCCAAGACTGGGGAAAGAATGAGAAGTAGGGGAAAGACTGGAAGTTCTTTTACTTAACTACAAAGAGCCAGTGGTGGAGAGAATTTGTGTTTAGGAAAGATCTTTCCTGGTGTTAAAATAATGAATCAGGACACACAGAGCTCTGGAAAGAACTTCCGTTGACTTTCATCATAGGAAGTGCCTGTGAGGTTTATTAGCGTGACTGAAAATGACTATGCTCATTTGTGTGGGTAACTTGTACTTTCAGCTTTAGGTGTATGCTGTTTTTGCTGTGTAACTGTTTATTTCCAGATTTCTGGGACTATGAGATCTTTCAGACAATAAAGCATTCCTGTACCTAAACACTATTTGAGTTTTATTTAGCTAATTCTGTTTATGGTTTTCCTGCCTGCCTACCCTTTCACAGCCTGAGGTTCTACCTTCCACGATATCATCCACATCCTGCTTAGTCCTTTTCCTAGACCTATGCTCCCTCCTCAATACTTCATGAAAAGCCATCCCTTTTCGTTTTAAGCTTATCTTACGAATTTGTCTTGCTTCTTTCAGCCTGTCTGACTTCCTTCCTTCCTTCTTTCTTTCCCTCTAGTTAACTCCCATGTATCAAGAACTAACCAAGTGCTTGGCACTCTTCTAAGCACTGTGAAACAGTGTTGAGCAAAGAACCTCTTTTCCCCCTCTTTCTCTTAGAGCTTATTTACTGAGAGGGAGGCAGAAAACTGACAAGCAAAGAGCAAAGAAAGGTTGGGCATGGCAGCTCATGCCTGTAATCCCAGCACTTTGGGAGGATGAGGTGGGTGGATCACCTGAGGTCAGGAGTTCAAGACCAGCCTGACCAACATGGTGAAACTCTGTCTCTACTAAAGATAGGAAATTAGCTAGTCATGGTGTTGCACGCCTGTAATCCCAGCTACTTGGGAGGCTAAGGCAGAAGAATTGTTTGAATCTGGGAGGCAGAAGTTGCAGTGAGCCAAGAACATGCCATTGCACTCCAGCATGGGCGACAAGAGGGAAACTCCATCTCAACAAAACAAAACAAAACAACAAAACAAAACAAAACAAAACACAAAGAGCAAAGAAAGAAAGAGACAAGCAAACATCGGGCAATAATGGGTATTATGATAAGAATAGAATCAAATTATGTAATGATAACTTTGGGGATTACTTTAGTTTGGAAGGCATCGAAGGTTGCCTGAAGATGTATTTAATTTGAGATTGAATGGCAATAATGTATGACAGAAGTTACGGGTCATGCATTGAAGAAACATGCTGGGTCTATATATCATGCTTGGGGCACACATTCAGATTTCTAATGCTAGACAGTCACTGCACACAGCGCTGTGTATGCCCCAGCTCCCTTGGCATGAGCACAGGACGAGATCTTACCCTTGGTCCTAACAGCAAATCCTATTTCACCTCCCATCATCCTAGGACTTCCCTTCACCTCAATTCTTTTTGTTTTGTTTTGTTTTGTTTTCTAAATAAATATAGTATCTGAACCCATTGTTAGTCTGTGTCTAGTTAATTCTTGTTTTGTTGAAACTCAGCCGTGTGTCCTTGATGATCCCAGGCCAGGGCTGCTGCAGGTTCTTCCAACTTCTCTGTGGCATATGGTGAGGAGTGAGGAGTCTGATTTTGGACCAAGTCCCTAATGCTCCCTGAAAACCTTTTTTCAGGTTGGGGCTTCTGTGCTGCTTTCTCTAAGAGCCTGTCTCCCTTTGTGATATGCTCTAAATTAGAGTGTGCAGTAATGATTAGGGGCAGGTTTGTAATCCTTGAGTCAATCTGGGGATTAATAATAGATATGATTTTTGTATGGAGGAATATTATCACAGTTATAAGATGACCCAGTTGTGTGTTTTTCAAATTGTTTAATGTAGAAATTATAATGAAAATGATAGTTCCACTTAATTTAAAAGCTCTAATCATATATTGTGAATAAAATTAAAATATATTAGATTGGAAAACTTTTTGATTTTTATTAAAGATAATACATTAATATTTCTTACATACTCAGAATCCTTAAAGGGATAAACACAGGAAACGCAAGAGATAAAAAGATTAGAGTATGTAAATCGTGGAAGAGGAAATTCAAGTTGTCAGTAAGCCCGAACTTACTGCACTCAGGGAAATGCAAATTAACATAACAAATATTGCTTGTGGCATAACAGTCTGGCAAAATTCAACCGAAATAACCTTTACCACTTGCAGAAATGGTCATAAAAATATGCCCTGATATTTGTTTTTGTTATTTTAATTTTTAGAACTCTTTGAGAAAGCTGTTGGCAATACATATCAAATTAAGTGTGTACATATATTGTGACTCAAAAACCTCTGAACATTTATCACATAGAGACTGTACATAAGGGTACTTTAAAAAGTATATCAATGGCTTCATGATTTGATAATAGCAAAAGAAACAAACGACTTGAATTCCTGTAAGCCGGTAATGCTAGAGTAAATTATGATATAGCCAAGCTACTGAAAGGAAAGGTACAGATATATAAGGACTGAGTTAGAGTTCTAAGAAGTAGTGTTGAGTGCAAAAAGGAGAAAGAATGGTTTACAATTAAAGGCCATTTCGTACAGCATTTTAAAAGAATTTGTGTACAAACACAAATATATGGTCACTTGCATCTACCTATATTTGCCTATTATAATAGGAATATGGGGAAATTTATTTAACATTTGCTTTTTGGTATTGATGATAGCAGTCTATGAAATACTAGCCATAAAAGAATAGGAATAAATAACCACGTATAAGTTCATATATGCATAAAATTTTCATAAATATATAATCACCAAGTAAAAATGGCAGTTACCTCATTGTTTTGGTCCATCTAGAGACTTTTACTTTCTTACGTATACTTACGTATACTTACTATTTTAATTTTTATAAAAAATGCAAAAATAACCTTGTAATGGTAAAGAGCAGTAGGAAAAAGTTTTGGAGATATGTCATCTATTGAATTTCACTTTTAAAATTACATATCTACTAGTATATAGTGTATACATATATAGAGAGATAAGGTTTGGTTATACACACAATATATGATTTTATATAGAATATATTGCATCATATTTGACAGATGTTACAAAATGGAATAATTTGTAGATATTAGAAAGATCTCAGTTTAATTTTAATATAACATGCCCTATATATAATGCTGTTCATTTTAATGAACAAGTTTGGTGTTAGATCTGAGTATATTTTATATACTCACACATGATAGTTTATGCTTGAATTTTAGATCCCTCTTAAAGTGATAATATTAAAAACCTACAATTTGAAGCATTATAATATTATCAAAATCCAATAACTTCAGAAAAATAAAGCCTCAAGACTGTTGCAGGCCCCACGGGACTCCCCTACACCCTGAGCCTTCATGTCCTCTGCACACTCAGGCCACTGGTTGCAGGTGGTCTGCTTCCCCAGCAACTGCAGACCAGCTTCAGCTTGGGCAAACCAGCACACTTCTCTGCCACCCAGAGGGCTGCTTCTCCAGTGAGTTCTGAATATCAGCTTCAGGGAGGAGGGCTCTTTCCATGGTTGTCCTTCCTTGGATATTCTCCCTCGACCCTAGGGTTTCATAGAACTTCCTTATAACTACTCATTTATCAAACTTTAGAAATTCTTTGTATCACACTTTTCCTGTTTAATCCAGTGTGTGATTTTGATCTCTTCAGGGGACCCTAACTGATACATATGTTTAATCTTTTTTCTTTAGCAACCCAGTCATTGCCTTAAGTCTGTCTGGTGAGTCTCTGCCTCTGTGGAGGGACACAGTGGGCTCTCAATAAGTAACCATCTCCTAGAAGACCCTTCAATTTGTGTCAGTTTTGTTGGGAGGCCTTACAAGGGTGACTGTAGGGCTTATTTCCTATGGGGTAGAATCAGATAGTACCTGATTTTTAAGTCTTCCTTCCTTCTTTGTCTCTTTTAAATACTTCTCTCTTTCACTTTTCCTTCAGAATATGTGTTTTTTTTGTTAGCTTTTTTTAATGCTAACCTCTCACCATATTATGACAACTCTGTGTCTCATGGCAGATGTGAGTTTACCCAAGACAAGGACATTGACTTGCCTTTCCGAGGTTGAAGACCACTCTCAGGAATTTCCTCTGCCTTTCTTCATTCACCTGATGGGGATCTCTTAGCATGTTTTGGGAAGTAGACTGGTTGCTGTTATCAGACAGACTTTCCAATAAAAGGAGAAATAGATGTTCAGTGCTGTTCCAGGTTACAGAGATCCTTCCAATGAGGGTATGACCCAAAAAGGCATACTTTTTTTTGAACAAGAAGAACTTTAAAGCAAGGGAAATCTTTAAAATGTGGAGAATTCCCTATGATTCTGGGTATTCCAAGTCTTCACATCACCCCTCTTTGAGGCCTCGGTTGGGTCCAGTACTTGGTTGTGCTGTAAATGTGGATTGTTTTCCTCCCTTGCTGTCTTTACTTAGCAGCTTGGCTCCATTATGACAAAGGACGAGTAGACTGATGTAACTTGGTGCAGTGCTGGGCCCTACTCAACAGCTGCAGGGAGGTCTGGATGATCATATTCGCCATGTACTCACCATTCTTTTCCTTCAGACTGACGATTTCCTTTCCGTTGCATTGTCCAAACATACCACATTGTTGATTCCTCAGCTCCTTAAGACTCTGTTCAAATATCACCTATTCAGTAATGCCTTTTTTAGTCACCTTTTATAAAATTGCTCCCCATTTTCCATCTCTAAACTGACTCTCCTTTCTTCTTCCTGCATTCTTTTTTTATTACGTCTTATCACCTCACACACAATACATGGCGTTTTGTCTTTCTTTACTTTTTTAGTGTATGAATCCCTGCAAAACCATGTATGAAATAAAATTTTTGTGTGCTTTGTTCACTGTTATTTTTCTAACATCTAGCATTGTGTCTGGCCCACAAGAATGCTCAATGAATGTTTTTTGAATGAAAAAATTGATTAAATGGATGCATGAATTAACAAATGTTAGTTTATTCTGTATACTTACTCCTTGATTTTGAATTTTTACACAATGGTTGCTAAATCCAGTAAAGTCATATTTGGTTCTTTAGATCATTCACTGTTGGACTCACTCTGCACCAGCGTCAGATGACCTAATTACACGTTCAGGAGGGAGGCCATGACTTGAAGAATGCACAGGCTGAGTTACACAGGATGGTCTTTGGATCAGCCTGTTCTACCCTGATCATTCCCCTGGGGGGAGACAGAGGGCTAAGCACTTTGTAAGTGTATGACTCCTAGAATCTATGATTTCAGGAAGATTTCAGGAAGGCTGGTTATGAGGCATCTCCAACCTGTCAGAGGAGCTGGTAATTATGGAGACACTATACCCTACATGTAAGAGGAAGCCTGAAAGAGAAGTTGCCTGGAGCATATTTAATATAAGAGACTCGATTTGAAACCTGTTTAGTCAGAACCAATGATTTGAATTTACAACCTTTCCAAAGGGCCCTGGCTGTGCTGTTGATTCTCCAGTGGTTTGTGTCCCAACGTTTTCTGGCATTACCTAACCCGGATTCTGGTTGACAGCTCCTGATTGGTGCCTTCTGCATATATATTGTCAGGATGTGGAATCCTGAAGTCAGTGCCTTGCCTTCTCTTAGGCTTTGAAGCATTTTTGTCTGTGCTTCCTGATCTTCAGGTCACCACCATGAAGTTCTTAGCAGTCCTAGTACTCTTGGGAGTTTTCACCTTTCTGGTCTCTGCCCGTAAGTAAAGATACTTATCTGAACATAAGTTTTGTGGGAATACACATAAAATATCTCCTCTAAAGATGTGGGCTTGTGGTTGCTTAGAATGTGCTTTTTAACCTCTCCTGTCCTAACTTGTTCTATTACCATTTTGACTGACTGTTCAAGATGGAGAGGACTATCCTTAGGCTCTTCTTAATTCAGTCTGATCTTAATTCAATAATACCTTGGAACCCAAGTTTATTGTTATATGTTAGTAAAATATGTTTAATAAATCAGAGATTTATTTTGGGAAAGGAAAAATGACCACATATTAGGTTTTTATTGGTTTTCTTATCTTATCTGTGCACTGGTTCTGCCTCAACTGGTACACCAAGGACGGAGGGTCTTCCATTGTAAAGTCTGAAATATTGTCCATATTCTCTCTTACCTCTATCCTCCAAACTGGCATTCAGCTAACATCTTATTTTTGCTTCTTCTCTTTCAGAGAGTCCAACAACATCTGCTCCAGCTGACACGCATCCAGCTAGTGAGTCTGCACCTGAATGTCATCTCTTTCCTGCAATGACCATTTTCCACTTCCAGCCTCAAGTCAAATAGCCAGTTTCCATGTGGGCAGTCTCGGTTATAAGGAATCCTAAGCAAAAGCCTGTGAAAGCTATATTCCTGATTTTAAAATTCACCACAAACATAGTGAATCTGCTTACGTCTTATACATTCTTAGAACATATGAAATCTAGGCCATAGACTTATACAAATGTGGACTTATTATTCATTGTTTTTCAGCAGAAGGCACAAGAGCATGAGGTCTGATGTTGTAGCCTGAGAATTTTTGAGAGATGCCTTTAATAAATGGAAGGACTGAATATATAGCCAGTGTCAAAAAGAGGCCAGTGGGTCTCAGAATGAAGGAAGATACTGTAATTTTGAAGTGATATAAAAATAAGTCCATTTGGATCACAAGCGAGGGTGGTGTGTGGGATGTGGAGTGCAGGGGTCAGGTAGAAGAAGAGGTCTAAGCTTTACTCTTTGAAATGGTGTATATTCCTTATTCCCAGGCTGATGTTTGTTTCCCTTCTCTAACCTGAAAATGAAAGTCGTGGACCAAAGTCTTTAGTCATTCTTGGGCTTCTCCCAAAGTGTTCTTCACATTCTGTACTGTGTGTGTGTTGTGCCCATGCATAAGTTAATGGGGTCTGTCTTTATCCTTCACATCTTGGTCACAAGGGCATTAGCTTTAGTCAGACCTCACATATATTTTTCCTGCCATGTGAGGCCCCATTTTAAAAATATTCTCTCTTAAATAAGGCCTAAGACAGCATGGATAGAGTGTGGGTTTGGAGGTGGAGCTACTTATTTGCTGAGGTGGGTTTAACTCACAAATATGGGATCTGACTCTTGATTCTTATCAATAGCTCTGGTGTAAGGTCTAGAGAGAGAGAGAATTTTCATAACTCTTACCCAGTCCCTTTTTACACATAGTAATGGATGGGGCATTTTTATTACTGTCAGAAGTAATATTTCTCCTGTTATATCTAATGTGGCTCTCACAATTACCTCTCTGATAAACAGAGTCCAAGTTGTCACAAAGGGTGAGACAAATATGGCTCTTTTCATTCTAGAATCTGATAGAAGATATCTTACTGCACTAAGACAGGAGATATAACTCCAAGATGAGATACATCTTCTCAGTCTGCCTCCTCCTTCCCTCTAGAGTTCACTCACACTCATTCATGCTGCATTGGAATGAATGCTGTCTTAGGTTACTCTGTGGGAAGGCATCAGAATGTCAGGCTACTAGAGATTTCCTTATTGCTTCTGAGCGGTAGTCCCTGTGAATAGGAACACTCATGGTCTTGCTCTTTTGTGCTTATACCTGGGACAAAGTACTTGCTTGTCTCTTTAATTGGTGTCACTGCCCTTGGAGGGAAATCCCAAATTCTTTCTGTACCAGCAAAGACAGGACGGGGAAGGGTGAAGCATAAGGAAAGAGGGCAGGTAGGCTAAAGATAAGACAGAACTGATGACAGATTTGCAGAGATGAATTTAGGAGGAGGAATGTATATCCACCCCTGGGTGGGATAAATTTTGTTCCAGAAGGAATCAGTCTCACCTAGAGCTTTTCCTTCTAATTTCACCTGGCTCTGACGATGATGAAGCCACTGAAGCTGCAACCACTGCTGCTGCAACCACTACAACCACCGCTGCTGCAACCACTACGACCACTGCTGCTCCTACCACTGCAACCACCGCTGCTTCTACCACTGCTCACAGAGGCATTCTAGGTAGCAAGACTCCTCCATCTGTGTGCTTCCTTTATGTGGCTCCTTGATTCCTTGGTTTCTCTATTCTCACAGAGACCCTATTTTTGAGGTCAGGGAGACCTCTTCTTTACGTTGTTCTCTAATTCCTTGTAGTTTTCTAAGTCAAGTCAATAGACAAATACCAGAAGAGTCAAGAGGTTACCTGACTTTTAGGTTACCAATATTACCTGAACAGATCTGGAAATATTGGCATTTATTAAGGAAAACTCTTCGTTAGTAGAAACATCATTGGAAAGACCAAAATAAGTTTCTCCATGAAGCTAGGTAACTGCTTATTTACTTATTTTTTAAATCAGGTAGGGGGTGTGTGTGTGTGTGTGTGTGTGTGTGTGTGTGTTTAAATCAGGCAATTTAAAAATCAGGTAATCTAGTAAAATCTTTGTTTCCTTTAGAGAATTTTGCCAAAACAGAAAATAGCAAGGAGTGATTTTACAATCTTTCTTGAGGCAGATTATTTTGAGTGCTCTTCAGGGTATTTCTGGGGTGTTGGACATTCACTGAGGATCAGTGTACATTCCTCCTATTCTGGGTTCACTTTTTCTTGAACTTTAACTTTCACGTAGTATTGATGACAACATTTGTTCAATCTGAACATATGCCAGGAACTGTGTCATAAAATTTACATATATATTATAATTTAAATATCACAGTCATTCTATGAAATAAACATTTTAAAGATGAGGAAATGGAAGCCTTGCAATGAGAAACTTTCCTTTGATCACATAGGCAGAAAGAAAAAGGAAATTGCATTCAAACAAATGGAGAATTACAATGAGAAACTTTCCTTTGAGCACACGGGCAGAAAGAAAAAGGGTTCAAATTGCACCCATACAATCAAAGTCCCTAAGAAATCTTTAAATATTGCTTTATACTTTCTCATGTCTGGGTTAGTGCTTGGAACTCTGTCAATAATCTGTAGAGTAGACTATGAGTGAGAAAATGGGTTTTCGCTCTTATCAGAAGAAGGCTGGATCTCTGTGCCATATTATAGGAAAACTCATATGTATTGACTTTCTTCTAGCTCTCTTTAAAGTTCCAACCTGCCTGGGCTTCCGTCTAGGGCTGTATTTCCAAAATCTTTAAGGACAGAAATTGGTTGTTTATCTTCCCGTAATTACAATCCCATGTTCCTTTCGAATCCCCTGAGTTTTGTTGACATTTGACACTTGTTAGTTCCCTCAGATTCTGAAGAATAAATCCACATTCTTCATCCTTTGTGGAAGCCTCTTGACAATATTTTTTTCTCTTACAGATATTCCCAAATGGCTTCAGGATTACCTGAAAGGCAAACGGTTTCCCTGAGATGGAATCAACTTGAGTCTTCTGCAATTGGTCACAACTAATCACGCTTCCTATGATTTCATCCAACTACTTACCTTGCCTACTATATCTCCTTTATCTTAATCAGTTTATTTTCTTTCAAATAAAAAATAACTATGAGCAACATAAAAATGGCATTTCTTAGGGACTATCGGGTGGTTGTCCAATGTTTAGACAATCCAAGTGACAGACACTTCAGATTTTACCTAATACTTCCTTGTGCTCCTACTAATAACTAGATTTCCTACTTGTTTCTTTTTTAAATAAGACACTAGTTTTGTGCTTAATACTAAAGACTACAGTTTTCTCTAACATGGATAGACTAATCAATACTTAATAGATACAAATGTTCAGTTTGATTCCGCCAAACTCTCCTATCAACTGACAGAATTTTTTTCTTATCTGTAATGACTTAGCACATGTGGTAAGAAAGAGGAAAGGAACTCCTGACATCTGGGTACTGGTTTGACACAGCCAAGTTTCAGAGTTGTTAGAGGGTGACTGGATGCTCACAGTTAGGCAATGGTGTTTTCCTGTTGGACACAATCTCACAAAACACCAGCATCAGACAAGGCCATTCAGTGACTGATGAATTGAGAGTAAAAAGAAAAACCAATGCATATTCTTTTTTTTTTTAAGCACAGACAAAACCAGAGTTAGTGTGCAAACCTTAGAATACTAAGCATTCCTCTCTCTCATTCAGTGATTGCTGCTTCACTATGAATTACAGGTTAAGCTTCACAGTAGTCTGCCCTCCTTTTAGATACTGTTTATCAAGAAACCTAATCTTAGCATTGTTCATATTTGCTGACAGCATCCAATCCAGAGGTTAGCCTCACTTCCCTGATCCTTCCCTCAAATCTCCTGACTCAAGCCCAAATCCTAAAATACAAAACACCCTGACAATAAGACACCTCTCTCAGTTCCCCATGGTGTGCGCTTTCTCCCATTGAAACAAGTAAGAAATCTAACTTTTTCAATCCAGAAGTGCTCCTGGTGGTTATTGGCTAGAGGACTTTGACACCTGAATGCTCAGTTGCACAATGTATTATATATGAATAAGACATGGTATATTGGTTTTTTTCACTGACTTGATTATGATCAGATTCATCACTGGAACCCTGGACATCTCACTTAGGACTCTAATTGTGTACCTTTGAAGGCTTTGTCTTCACTCCTGATTGATTGATCCATTGGTGGGATCCATTGGTGGGTCAGACTCTTGAAGCATTACTCTGAATGATGTTGATGATCAGCAAGGACAGGTTGTTATTAAGATTCTGTGTGTGTTCTAGAAGCTGGGTTAGAGTTGTAGATGGAGGTTGCATTAGGATTCTGTGCTTTCTGTTTGTAAGAAGCTAGGTTAGAGTCCCAGGAAAGCAGAAATTATGTTAGAGGCTCAGGCTTCATTGATTCAAATAACTGTGGGGCTGGAGGTCTTTCTTACTGCTTCTTTTTTTATTTTATTTTATTTTATTTTTATTTATTTATCTATTTATTTATTTATTTTATTATACTTTAAGTTCTAGGGTACATGTGGATAACATGCAGGTTTGTTACATATGTATACCTAAAGGATTATAAATCATGCTGCTATAAAGACACATGCACATGTATGTTTATTGCAGCACTATTCACAATAGCAAAGACTTGGAATCAACCCAAATGTCCATCAGTGACAGACTGG
>NW_012110108.1:29612-50877 GCF_000951045.1 Mandrillus leucophaeus
CTCAGCAAACTATCGCAAGAACAGAAAACCAAACACCGCATGTTCTCACTCATAGGTGGGAACTGAACAATGAGATCACTTGGACTCGGGAAGGGAAACATCACACACCAGGGCCTATCACGGGGAGGGGGGAGGGGGGAGGGATTGCGTTGGGAGTTATACCTGATGTAAATGACGAGTTGATGGGTGCTGATAAGTTGATGGGTGCAGCTTACTGCTTCTTTGTTTGGTGTAAGGATGATTCTTTTCCTGACTCCTGGTTCTGGCCCTGGCCATGGGCTGGAAAATTCTTCTTAGCTCATTTGTTTCAAGTGAGGATGCACTCCATGACTCCTGGGCTGAACACTTTTTTTTTTTCCTGGTTCTTTGTGAGGTCTCTTTGTTTTCTCTATTTGATCCTGTCTCTCTCATGGGAACTTTTTAGTTGACTAAACTTCCCCTCTTGAACTCCTGCAGACTTTATGCTTCCCTGAATCTGCCTACCTCCTTTCAGTTGGCATGATTTTGCCAAGGATAATTTAGAACTTCATTGACCTCTTTGGGAAACTTACTATCTCCCCAAACTGGCTTCTCTAAGACTTCTCCTTTTCCATCAGTTCCTCTCTTCCTTCTTCTTACCACCTTGAATCTTCCCTTCAGCACCTTTGAATCCTTTGATATGTCTCCCTTTAAACCCTACCATTTCTACTCCTCTGTTCAGTTCTGCTAGACTTTTTCCTCCACACTTCAATCCCTCAGCTCCTTATAATCACTTGAACTCTAAACCTTCTGCTACCACTGGGGGCTCCTAAGGGACTCAGTTTCCCCCAATAGCAACTACCTGAGGCTTAACAGATAAAAGGCTAATTGGAAACATACTAGATATTTTATTATCCATTTAGATGGGTATTGAAGCTATCCAAAGAGGTGCTTGATGTCTCCTTAGTCACTGGACTAGAATGTAGTCCCAGCCTCCATTAGATTGTCCATCAGAGCAATGAAAGGCTTAAAGGTGTTTTCAACAAATAATGGTAAGAACTTTAGCCCTCATGTTGAACGGGCAAATTTACCATGTCCCATTTTTGCTAGAAACACAATTAGGTTAAACATGTAAAGTGGTATAAAGATGAGATTCAACTGTTTTATATAAAGCAGTGTTTTATATTATTGACTCCTAACCAATCTTTAAAATGAAAGCTATAAAATATCTGTTTGCATCACTGAGCATGCATGTTTATGCATATTTATGTATGTTTATGTATGTATGTATGTTATGTATATGTGACATTTTTCTATTGCTGGATTACCAAATCAATTTACAAATTCTCTTAAAGAACTTGTATTCAAATTGGCTTACAGACTGGTCAGTGCTTTTATATATATTAAATATTCCCCAAATTCCCAGATATATAAGAAGTAACCCAAGTATCTTTCAAATTCAGGTGACTTAGGGCATTTTTGGTAAATAAGATTATTTTAATATTGTTGGTTCAATAAAAATAGCTACATTTTCTGATTGATTAGCATTAAGTATATGATCATACATTTTTATTCTTCTTGAGCTTACTAGCCTGACTAATATTATAGATATTGGATGTTTAAGATGATAACATTTACAAATTCAATCTAAGGACAAATGTACAAGCAAAGATGCAGTAAAAATGAAATATGATTATCTCTTGGTGTATGCAAGGGATTGGCTCCAAGACACTTCCCATCCACTCGCCACCTGCGAATACTGTATTTTCCATCTGACTTTGGTTGAAAAACATCTGTGTGTAAGTGGACTTTCACAGTTCAAACCTGTGTTGTTCCAAGGCCAACTGTGCTTGATATCTATTACTTAAGGTATTAAGCACAGTAGTAAAGAGAAAACAAATCCCATGTACTTAGCTTTTTAGGTTTTTGCTTTTGTAATGCATGCCTAACATGTATGTGTTGTAAATAATTTAACAGGTACTAATTTGTGAATGATGACTAGTTTTATTTGATGTTACAGTATGTCTGCCTAAAAAGAGTTTGAAAACTTAAGTGACTAGCAACCTAAGAGCTATGCTAAGTTAGGTAATACATATTCATTAATAATTTCTTTTTTTTTTTTTGAGATGGAGTGTTGCTCTGTTGCCCAGGCTGGAGTGCAGTGGCGCAAACTTGGCTCACTGCAAGCTCCGTTTCCCAGGTTCACGCCATTCTCCTGCCTCAGCCTCCCGAGTAGCTGGGACTACAGGCGCCTGCCACCACGTCCGGCTAATTGTTTTTTTTTTGTATGTTTTAGTAGAGATGGGGTTTCACAGTGTTAGCCAGGATGGTATTGATTTCCTGACCTCATGATTCACCCACCTCGGCTTCCCAAAATAATTTCTTCTTTAGACTAGAAATGTATTACAATTTATTTAAACTTTTTGTGTGTATAGATGTAAATAGTTGCCAATATTTTCCGTTATAAACAGTGATCTGATGAATATTCTTGTATAAGAGTGATTTTATACATGAGCAAATATAGCCGTAGGATAAATTCCAAGGAATAGAATTGCTGAAGCATAGATAGATTTTAAATAATCGTATGTGTTGTCAAATTACTCGCCACAAGGATTACATTAGGATAGACCTGAAGAAATTGCTGTTTTATTTCTTAATGCATTGTAATAGCATAACTTTATGGGGCACAATTTGATGTTTTGATACATACATGCTGTCTAATGATCAAATCAGGACAATTTTTGCATTCGTCACCTCATGCCTTTACTTTTTCTCCCAGGTGATAACATTGAAAAGCCTCTCTTCCTGCTCTTTTGCAATATACAATACCTAACCGTCAACCATAGTTACTCTTCTGAGCAACAGAACACCAGAACTTATTCTTATCTAATTGCAACTATTTTGTAGTCATTTACCAACCTCTTCCCTCCCTGTACTTTCTCCTCCTCTCCTCAGTGTCTAGTAGCCACTGTTCTAGTAACTTCTATGAAATCAACTTAAGAAAATTAGATTCCACATATGACTGAGCTCATGTGGTATTTGTCTTCCTGTGTCTGGCTTATTTCACTTAACATAATGTCATCCATGTTCATCCATGTTGTTGCAGAGGACAGGATTTCATTCTTTTTCATGGATAAATAGTATTCCATTGTGTATATATACCACAGATTTTAAAATCCATCCATCTATTGTTGGACACTGAGGTTGATTCCATACCTTGGCTACTGTGAATACTACTACAATAAACACGGGAGTTCACGTATTTCTTTGACATACTGACTTCATTTCCTTTGGCTACATACTCAGTAGTGAGATTGCTAGATTATATGGTAGTTCTTTTTTTAACTTTTCGAGGAAACTCCACACTGTTTTCCCACAATGGTTGTACTAATTTACAATCTCACCAACAGCATGCAACTGTCCCCTTTTCTTCACATCCTTGCCAATACTTGTTTTCTTTTATCTTTTTGATATTAACCATTGTAGTTGGAGTGAGATAATATCTTGTGATTTTGATTTGCATTTCCCTGATGATTAGTGATGTTGAGCATTTAAAAAACATATTTGTTGGCCATTTTTGAGGTGTAGGCAACAGTGGAGGTAGTATGTGGGAACACTGAACTCATTGTGCTAGTGTCTCTCAGAGCTAAGGGAATCCAGAGAATTCTGCATGCTGTATCCAAGCTGGTGGATGAAGCTCAGACCATGGAATACCTTTTCTTAGGCAGTAGAAAGATTTAGTTAGACATTTTTCAGTTCAAACAAATTCCACTGAGGTATTGTATGGTGGAGATTTTATGGTGGAGAAAAGTAGAAAGAAGAAGAAGAAGAAAAAACTTACTAGGCTCTTTAGTTCTGTCTCCATTTGATCCAGACATAATACTCCCAAGGAGTATTATGTGATCATACAAGTTTATGTGATCATACAAGAAGTCAAGGAGACCCTCCTAAAAAGTAAGGGATTGACCATAGCCTAAGTCCCCATTTCAAGTTGTCTATAATTTTAGTGGTAAGTTGAGGAAATGGTAGGCAATCAGACCATGGCAGGACAAAGTTTGGACATTCACCAGAAAACATGGTAGTGTCCGGTATGACATGAGAATAGGAGTGGTCTTTAGGGAGACTATTTTAAGGCATGTGCACCATGAACTTCCAGACAGTGTCCTCTCTAGAAATAGATACAAGTTATTCACACACCTACGGCCAACTGATTTTCAACAAAGGTGCCAAGAATAGCACCTTGGGAAAAAGACAGTCTCTTCAATAAATGACACTGGGAAAATTGTATGGCCACATGTGGATGAATGAGACTAGACCCCTACTTACCACATTCTTATTTCCCATTTTCTACTGGAAATAAAATATAGATATTTGCAAATTTTATAAGATCTAGTTTTCAGAGACTTCATGGTTAAACAGCATTTGTTAAGAAGCTGTTTTCTCCACAGCCCTGAATTTAATGAACAGAAGAAAAGTCCCCTTAAGCTTCTTGGAAGTAATTTTCTTCAAGTATCATAAAGGAGTAAGAATTATTATTTGTTCCAATAAGCAGGTGAAGGAATGAAATAAACTTGAGTGTAACCTTCTTGTTATCAAATTGCTATGTTCAGACTGTGTTCAGATTGTATCTTAGAAGTGCTAGAAAGACGCAGATCGTCAAAGGCTAGGGATAAGAAAATACCGACTTGTGAGGATAGATAGCTTCTTTTTTTTCGTCCTGACTTTTACTCTAGGTTTGAGGATACATGTGCAGGTTTGTTACACGGGTAAATTGTGTGTTGCAGGTGTTTGGTGAACAGATCATTTTGTCACCTAGGTAATGAGCCTAGTACCTGATAGGTAGTTTTTCTTTCTTTTTGTTTCAATCAATTATTTGCATGCTTTATTACTTGGTTCAATTATTTACATTATTATACCAATAATAGAGGTTTTCTGGGAATTTAGCAAATGTGAAACAAGCAGAGAAACAAACAAAAACAATCTTTAAAGAAAAGTAGTTCCTCTGTGGACAAAAACAATCAAGTATTCAAATTAATTTGGTCTCTAACTAATGAAAACCTTTCTGGAAGAGTCCTATCATTTTCTTTGTGGCACCAAATTTATTCATAATTTAAAGTTCTGACTTGTTGCTAATAAAAGATGCCAAAAATGGTCAGAAGCACTGCTAAAATTAACCTTGAATTTTGATTGAAAGAAGAAAACCCAATAAATTGCATTTATCTCATTCCACTTAAACCTTGACATGATGCTTTTAGACCTTACTGCTTTAATTTGAAGATGTATTTGTAGGACTTCCCACTTAGTTCTTGATATTTTAGGGGGAAGACTTACACGATAATTGTGATAAAACTTCTTGTTTTATTCTTTGAATGGATCTCCAACAATAAGGAAGGCAGCTAGCGTGCTGTATTAGTCTGTTCTCATACTGCTAGTAAAGACATACCCAAGGCTGGGTAGTTTATAAAAGAAAGAGGTTTAATTGACTCACAGTTCCACATGGTTGGGGAAGCCTCATAAAGAGAGTTCTATTTGTGAGATTTATCTGTAGGATCGATTCCCTGAGATGATCTCAGGCTGCAAAACACACTAGTCTATACCCAGCCCAATGTGTGTAGGCTGGAATGTGGTGATTGTGATGGAAAAAACAGTGGGTTTAGGGATGCAGGGAGGGGAGAATTGGGCCCTAAACTCAAGATGTCTCTCCTCACTTGATATGGTTTGGCTGTGTTGCCATCCAAATCCCACCTTGAATTATAATAATTCCCATGTGGCAAGGGCAGAGCCAGGTGAAGATGATTGAATCACAGGAGCAGTTTCACCCACACTGTTCTCATGGTAGTGAATAAGTCTTATGCGATCTGATGGTTATAAAAATGGGAGTTCCCCTGCACAGGCTCTCTTGCCTGCTACCATGTAAGATGTGACTTTGCTCCTCCTTTGCCTTCTTTTTTATTTTATTTTATTATCGAGAAGAAGTCTTGCTCTGTCACCCAGGCTGGAGTGCAGTGGCACAATCTTGGCTCACTGCAACCTCTGCCCTTGGGGTTCAAGCAATTCTCCTGCCTCAGCCTCCTGAATAGCTGGGATTACAGGCGTGCACCACCACACCCAGCTAATTTTTGTATTTTTAGTAGAGATGGGATTTTGCCATGTTGGCCAGGCTGGTTTCGAACTCCTGACCTCAAGTGATCCACTCTTCTCAGCCTCCCAAAGGGCTGAGATTACAGATGTAAGCCACCATGCCTGGACTCCTTTGCCTTCTGATACGTAGTTTTTTGATTCTCCTCACCCTCAACCCTCAAGTAGGCCCCAGTGTCTATTGTTCCCTTCTTTGTGTCCATGTGTACTAAATGTTTAGCTTCCATTTATAAGTGAAGACATGTGGTATTTGGTTTTCTGTTCTTGTATTAATTCATTTAAGATAACGGCCGCCAGCACCATCCATGTTGCTGCAAAGGATATGATTTTATTTTATTTTTTTAGGGCTACATGGTATTCCATGGTATATATGTACCACATTTTCTTAATCCAGTCCACAGTTGATAGGCATCTAGGTTGATTCCATGTGTTTGCTATTGTTGACAGTGCTGGGATGAACATGCACATGCATGTGTCTTCATGGAAAAACAGTTTATATGCATCTGTGTATATATGCAGTAATGGGATTGCTGGGCTGGGTGGTAGTTCTGTTTTAAGTTCTTTGAGAAATTGCCCAACTGCTTTCCACAGTGGCTGAATTAATTTACACTCCTGCTAGCATTGTATAAGTGTTTTCTTTTATCTCAACCTTACCAGCATCTGTTATTTTTCTGACTTTTTAATAATAGCCATTTTGACTGGTGTGAGATGGTATCTCATGCAGATGGTTTTGTTCTGCATTTCTCTAATGATTGGTGATGCTGAGCATATTTTCGTAAGTTTGTTGGCTGTGTTTATGTCTTCTAAGAAATGTCTGTTCATGTTCTTTATCCATTTTTTAAATGGGGTTGTTTGTTTTCTGCTTGTTGATTTGTTCAAGTTCCTTATAGATTTTGGATATTGGACTTTTGTCAGATGCATAGTTTGCAAATATCTTCTCCCAATCTGCAGGTTGTCTGTTTACTTGGTTGATAGTTTCTTTTGCTGTGAATAGATGCTCTTTTGTTTAATTAGGTCTCATTTGTTTTTTTTTGTTGTTGTTGCAATTGCTTTTGGAGTCTTCATAAGGAAATCTTTGCCAGGGCTGATGTCCAGAATGGTATTTCCTAGGTTTTATTCTAGGGTTTTTATAGTTTTAGGTTTTTACATTTAAGTTTTTAATGCATCTTGAGTTGACTTTTGTATATGGTGAGAGGAAAGGGTCCAGTTTCAATCTTCTGCATATGGCTAGCCTGTTATCTCAGCACCATTTATTGAATAGGGAATCCCTTCTCCATTGCTTGCTTTGTTGACTTTGTCAAAGATCAGATGGTCGGAGGTGTGTGGCATTATTTCTGGCTTCTCTACCCTGCTCCATAGGTCTATGTGTCTCTTTTTTGTATTACTGCTATGCCATATGGTTACTGTAGCCTCGTAGTATAGTTTAAAGTCAGGTAGTGTGATGCATACAGCTTTGTTCTTTTTGCTTATGATTTCTTTGGCTATCTGGGCTCCTTTTTGGATTTCATATTAATGTTAGAAAAGTTTTTTTTATAATTCTATGAAAAATGTTATTAGTTCAATAAAAACAGCATTGAATCTGTAAATTGCTTTGGGTAGTATGGCCATTTTGCCAATGTTGATTCCTCCTATTGATGAGTACGGAATGTTTTTCTATTTGTTTGTGTTATCTCTGTTTTCTTTCAGCAGTGTTTTGTAATTCTCATTGTGAAGATCTTCACTTCCCTGGCTACCTGTGTTCCTGGGTATTTTTGTTCAACTTTCGTTTTGTGGCTATTATGAACGGAATTGTGTTCTTGACTTGGCTCTCAGCTTGGATGTTGTTAGTGTATAGAAATGCTACTGGCTTTTAAAAATTGATTTTGTATCCTGAAATTTTGGTAGAGTTGCTTATCAGATCTAGGAGCCTTTGGGAAGAGATGCTTGGATTTTCTAGTTATAGAATCATATCATCTGCAAAGAGAGAGAGTTTGACTGCCTCTCCGACTATTTAGATGCCTTTATTTATTTATTTATTTATTTATTTATTTTCATTTGCTTGATTGTTCGGCTGAGACTTCCTAAAATCTTTCAAGTTGGGAAGATTCAAAGACTTACCAGATTTATGTCTTTTTTGGAAGTGGTGATAAGATGGTCCTCTAAAGAAGAAAAGAAGACATTTATAGTTTTATAGTATAACATATTTGGGAAACAGTGAGGGAGACATCAGGAGTATATCATCTCTTACCCAGTGAATAGTCCTTCACTGAAAAATAACTTGCATCAGTAGTTGTGGAGCAAGAGTAGGTTTACCTCAAACCACACTTTGGTTCTTAAAATGTTTAATGTTACAGGCGTTCTACTCACATCAAGAAAATAATGACTACTTCCCTTCCTTACAAGGTACGTTGATACTGAGTACAATGGAATTTGTGTTACCCAATATGCACAGAGTCATATGGAGAAATAAAGTCTAAGGACTTAACATCAGATACTGACTGATGTATAGACTTTATTTCTCTCAATCTAATCTGCTCTAGCTCTGTAGACAAGTGTCTGACCTACACTTTCCTTCCTATGCTATCAGGAAGGATTCAAGTGCCCAGTTAAATTCAGTCCTCACAGAGGAGCATTATTTGGATGGCTAACAATCCTTCTCCATTTAGATTCAATATAAGAATGCTAAACCTGGATCTAAATTGTAAATCTATCTTTGGCTTGAGGGTGGCCACAACACAAAGTATGTGGTTAGAGAGAATAATGAGACCTGTAACTGAAAACATAATTAACATCAGTCCACCCTCCTTTAATTAATTAGGTCTCCTTCAAATATGCTTGATTAAAAATTTTAAAATTCTATTTTAGACCTATGGCTGTTTACTAGGAGATTTGTCATGCCCATTGATATCAAGAACGGCAAGGACTTCATGATAGTGTGTGGCAGGACAGCTCTACTGCTGAGGAAGAGTATAGAAAGGGGGTTCCAGGCCCAGCTCACAGATTTGTTAACAGCAGAGAAATACAGGTACTAGGAAGAAACTTCAGCTCTCCTGTGCAATAGGATGCTTCAGCCCAGTAAGAATTATTTTCAGAGAAACAACCATTTGAAGAACCAACAACTCAACTTGAGAACTGAAGGCTAGAACACAGGTGTTTGGATTTGCAGTAAGCCCTACTTTTTGTCATCTGCTGGTCAGACTTCAACTTTGGCGGCTAGTCACTACCAAGCTGTGACTCCTTCAACTAAAATATTTATGTGACAGCAGTCATATTAAACCTTTTTTTGAGGATATGACTTCTAGTGGAGAAATTACGTGAGCTTGATCTATCTTTTTTTTCCACTGAGTTCTTTCTCTTCACATGTCTTTAGTAAGCTTGATATACGAATTAAGCCCTATAACACCTTTAGCTTGCACCTTTCATGGCACCTATAAGTATTCTCATATTTTTCCATTCTTAAAATAATTATTTTTTCTATGCTTCACCTTCTCTATCTACAAAATCATTTATTCTTTTTCTGTTTATAATAAACCTTTCTCAGCGGTGAAGGAGTGTGGATGTGCTAAGTTGACAATATTCAGTCAATAATTATAATGAGGGTTGAAGAAGTCTTGGAAGTTTTATTATCCAGTGGGTAAAGTGAAAGTGAATGTCCGTTCATCTTCCTTAACAATTTCTGTCCCAATAACCTTAATGGAGTTGACTTGAATCAGAGAATTTGTAGTCTCACAGTTTGTTGAACACTGAAACACTGATACAGAAACTCCTGAAAGCAGCAGGATAAATCTTTGAAGAGAAGAGTGCTCATGTGAAGTTTGATCCAGCGTGCCACTCAACATCAGGCTGCTCAGGAAATTAAGCAGTGCCTTAATTTCCATTATGAGCCAAAAAGTAATCAGTCATTTGTGTATGAAGGACAATAAAAAATAATCAGGTTTTACTGTATGTATCCTACATTTTCAAAGTGTGGATTGCAACTTGGAGCCAGTATTTCCTTTGTCCTCTTTCCCCCATCTCTGTTATGGACATGATAGTCTGTGGGAAAGATACATACACATACAAACATACATTCACACATCCTGAGATAGATGTGCTTGGTTTTGGGAATTTTATCTCAGTAAGAGAGGAAAACAGCAGATATTCTGTTTACACTTTGGCATTTTAAAGAGTGCTAAGGATTTTTCTAATTCTAAAGCTCTATCTTGTATATAAAGAGAATTTTTTTCCCTGTAAACCCAGGAGTAAGCAGTCTTTAAATGGGCAGACAGACTTTATGGGGGCGTATATTCTGTCAGAACTACTCAACAACGCTATTGTAGTGCAGCTGTAGACAATAGGTAAACAGATGGGTGTGACTATGTTCCAATGAAGTTTTCTTTACAAAAACAGGTGGTGGCCCAATAGTCCTGTGACTCATCCTTTGATGATTCCCTTAGACTCAAGCTGAACAGTTTTCCTTTTAGAATACTTGACTGTGTGCTAGTTTAGTATACCTTCCGTTTGTCTCTAAGTCAGACTTTCTAACCTTAGGCCAAACTCTAGAATTTATTTAATGATGTTAATGATGGTTAAGAAGGTGATGACATCTACTAGTTATTGAGATTCAGAAATATTTTATGTTCTTTTTATATGTATAGTCAATTATCAATATTTGCCGTAGTTATGTTTTATAAAGTCTCCACAAACTCTGAATTAGTGCATAATGAACCATGGTTCTTAGCATAGTAAAGGGTTATATTCCTGCAAGCCTCTGGCACATTTTTGTCAACTGATCAAAGCAAAACTTTATTAAAATAATGTGTGTTTCTGTTTTAAAGTTATTCTATTTAATATATATTCTGATTTGTTAACATTGAACTCATGTCCAACAGCGTTATAACTCATGTCTCAATGATGCTTATCTAACACACATATTTTTTCCCTATGGCACATCACAGTGTTTTTGTACTTTGGAACACTGGACAGAACTTCACTATTCTTTTAAGACATTTTAAACAGTGAAATCATCAAGAAAAGTCACAAAAATGTGAAAACACGGCACTGAGTAGATCACACACAACAAAACTTTACAGTATGAGAACTGAAACAAGGAGGCACAGCATTGCCTTGTTCAACCTCAGCTGGAAACAATGCACATCAGTGACAAATTTTTCACCAGCTCTGTATGTCCATAAATGACCATGAAAGTACACCGAGTATTGATTTCGGAATCAGAAATAAGCTTTAGCAAGTAGACAGATGTGCAGATATGCAACCTATGAATAATAAGGATTGACCCTAACTTAAATAGATTATTTAAACTTTGATGCTGTACTAATATTCCCATTTTACAACTGGGGAACTAGAAGGTTAATCCTTAAATAAATTTTACAAAGTTACAGAGTTAGTAAATGGAGAACCCTGTATTTTAGCTTTTGTTATATGACCTTAAGTAAATGATTTAATTTTGTTATGCAGAAACTGTGTGTTACATTAGGAATGTTAAAATAAATTTATAATTATTTACTTGGAAATATGCACCTTGACCCTCACTAGATTTCAGGTTGTATGAGTTTTAGCTATCTGTAAATGCAGGTCTCTTTGCTCTGCTTTCTTACATGCTGTTTGTTGAAAGTGTGGCAATGACATTGAAAGTGAATAAGTGGGACAAACACATCATTGTGCTATTTAAAGAAATTTAAGCATAAAAAGAGGAGATATTGAGGACAATTATTTTCCTCTAAGACTGTATGGTTTACAAGTATTATCATTCTTATTTTACAGAAAAGAACACTATGACAATAAAGTTATGTCATGCCAAGATCACAACAGCTACTAGGAATCAAAGCTTGGTTTTAATCCAACTACTTATCCTGTTATATTATTTTTACTTAGATTTAAATATATTTGGGAAATCTTTTGATTGTTTATGAAAATTGAAAGATTCAGAGAGAAAGACACAAGTTGTCATGGAGACAAAAATCAGATTCAGATACCTTGTACTCTTTTTGGTCCTATACCATTGCATTTAGCTGTCTTCAAAGTTCCATAAAAGTTAAGAAATGGCCATATGAGTTCTCAAGGTGTATGTGTGCATAATGCTTAAGCTCTCCTTGGTCTTAGAAAACTTCGTGCTCATATAGTTGCGAGGGCATGAAACACTTTACACTTCCCTAAAACTCCACATCCTTGACTGACTTACAGGGAACAAATATTTTCTGATGCATCTGTAAACTTTGTTTTGTCTTTATCTTTGTGAGGCTTTGAGTTCTGGAACTTACATCTCATTTTCACTTCCTACACTTTTCTGATCCATTTTCTTGAAGGATAGTCAATAGCCCCAAGAGGAAGGTTGTTTTATTCAATTAAGTTAATTTGTTATTACTATTAATAAAATTAATATTAGTTTTGTCTGTTTTGTCTGTTACATCAGGCATTTTCACAAATACTGGTGATGATGGTAGTAGAAGCGTAAGAAGTCAGAAGAACAAAAAATGTGACTCTAAGAACTTAAAATACAGTCAGGAACACAAACATACATAAATATTTCTAGTAATTTCTAGTAATTTGCTGATAAACATTTAAAAAACTTTTTTAAAACATAAAGTCTTTTATTTATGGCATTTTTCTGGTATCTAGGGCACAAAGTTTCTACCATGGCTTATTTATTACCTTAAATGTAAATGAATTAACCTAATCTCCTCACTGAAAAGACAGTGGCTGAATGGATGAAAAATATAAGACTGAAAGTATAAGCTGTCTATAAGAAGCTCACTTTGAAATGAAGAATAGACATAGGCTAGAAGTAGGGGATAATTTTTTTTTTTTTACAAATGCTAACAAAAGACAATAGGATGACTATACTTATATCAGACAAAATAGACTTGAAGTCAAAATCTGACACACTAGACAAAGAAGGGCTCTGTAGAGTGATAAAGGGGCCAATTAATCAAGAGGCTACTAAAATTGTAAATATATATGCACCCAACATATACACAACTAAATATATAAGGCAAACATTGACAGAACTGTAGGGAGAAATAGATAACAATACAATAATAGTAGAACTCTTCAATACCCTACTTTCAATAGTGGATAGCACATCCAGACAAAAGACCAATAAGGAAACAGAGGACTTGAATAACACTGTAGACCAAATGGACTTAAAAGACATATACAGAGCATTCCACCTACCAGTAGAAGAATACAGATTCCTCTTAAGCATGTAAGTCTTTCTCCAGGATAGATCACATGTTAAATTACAGATCTTAACAAATTTAAAAAGATTCAAATTTAACCAAGAATCTTTTCTGACCACCATGAAATAAAACTAGAAAGCAACAGCAAAAAGAAACCTGAAAAATGAACAAATATGTGGAAATTAAACAACAAACTGTTGAACAACCACTGGGTCAAAGAAAAAATAAAAAGAAATTAGATAATTAGAAATTACAAAAATGAAGTACAATATACTAAAACTTATAGAATGTACCAAAATAGTATTAAGAGGGAAGTTCATAGCAATAAATGCCTATATTAAAAAAAGAAAAATCTTAAAGAACCTAAATTTATACTTAAAGGGGCTATAAAGGAAGAATAAACTAAACCCAAGGTTAGCAGAGGAAATAACAAAGATTAGAGAAGAAATAAATGAAAATGTTGTTATAACGACATCAGAAAAACCTCAGTAAGACTAAGAGTTGGTTTTCCAAAAAGGTAAACAAAATCGACAAACTCTTAGCTAGATTTAGAAAACAAGACAAAAGGCTCAAATAAATAATATCAAAAATGAAATAGAATATATTACTACTAATGCCATAGAAATGAAAAGGATCATAAAACACAACTACGAAAAATTATACACCAGTAAACTATAACCTAAAATAAATGGATAAATTCCTAGAAATATACAATCTATCAACATTAAATAATACAGAACTAGAATGTTTATAACAGGCTTATAATTTGCATAAACATTGATTCATTAATTTAAAAGTTCCCAACAAAGAAAAGCTTAGGACCAGATGGTTTCATGGGTGAGTTCTACCAAATATTTAAATACGAATTAACCTTATTATTTCTCAAGCTCTTCCTAAAAAATTGAAGAGAAGAAGGCTGTTAAATTGTTCCTTTTACAGACAATATTATCTGATTTGTAGAAAACCCTAAAGACTCCACCAAAAAGCTATTAGAACTAACAAACACATTCAGTAAAGTTATAGGACACAAAAACAACATATAAAAATCAGTTGCATTTCTATAAACTAACAACAAAATCTCTGAAAACAAAATTAGGAAAACAATCCCATTTGCAATAGCACCAAAAATAATAAATACTTAGGAATGAACTTCACTAAGAAGGAAAAAGACTCTTATACTGAAAACAATAATAATAGATAAAAGAAATTAAAGCCTCAAATAATAGAAAGATATCCCATGTTTATGAATTGGAAGACTTAATCTTGTTAAAAAGTCTTTGCTATTCAAAGTGATCTACAGATTCAGTGCAATCCTTGTCAAAATGTCAATGGCATTTTGGATTAAAATGGAAAAAACAACTGTAAGATTTAGGGAAATCCACAAAACACCAAGAACACCCAAATCAATCTTGAGAAAGAACAAAGCTGGAAGCATCATACTTCCTGATTAAAATATTTCAGAAAACTACAGTAATTAAAACAGTATGGTGTTGCTATAAAGACAGATATATAGACCAATGAAACAGAATAGACAGCCCAGAAACAAATCCATACATATAAGGTCAACTGATCTTCAATAAGGATGCTAAGATAAATGATGGAAAAATGATAGTCTCTTCAACAATTGGTGTAGGGAAACTGGAAATCCACTTATAAAAGAATAAAATTTGACCCTTATCCTGCATCAGACAGAAGAACAACCCTAAAATAAAGACTTAAATGAAAGACCTGAAAATACAAAATTCCTAGAAGAAAATGTTGGGTGAAACCTTCATTATACTGGTCTTGGTAATGATTTCTTGGGTATGACACCAAAAGTACAGGCAACAAAAACAAAAATAAAGTGGAAGTACATCAAACTAAAAATCTTTTGCATTGCAAAGAAAAAAATATAGCATGAAAAGATAAACCATAACATCAGAAAAAATATTTGCAAACCACATATCTAATAACGGGTTAATCTACAAAATACATAAGTAGCTCAAGCAACTCTATAGAAACAGATAAATAACTTGATTTTAAAATGCACAAATGAATCAATATTTCTCCAAAGAAGACATATAATTGGCCAATAGATATTTGAAAAAATGCTCAACATCACTAATCATCAAGAAAATGCAAATCAAAACTATAAATAGATAGAGGGATATATTAACATATGGATTAGAGGCCCAAGAATTAGCCCTCCAGTACCCACTAACACTGGAGCCAGCATAAGCTATTCTTGTACCACTGGGGCCAAAAATCTGACTCAGTTAGGTCCAAGTCCTCAATAAAAGCTTACCACAACTTCAACTAACAACTGTACCATAAGCCACCAAGGAAATCACAGATACTACGGGTCCTCTGTACTGCCAAAGAAATCACACAAACATTGCACTCCCTATTGGCAAACACCCTATTGGCCAATTATATGTCTTCTTTGGAGAAATGTCTATTCATTTGCACATTTAAAAAATCAAGTTATTTGTTTCTATTGAGTTGTATGAGTTATTTATTTTGCAGATTAACCCTTTATTAGATATATGGTTTGTAAATGTTTTCTCCTATTTTGTGAGTTATCATTTCATGTTATTAATTGTTTTCTTTACACTGTTTCTTTACAGTACAGTGTAAAGAAAACATTGTTTTCTTTACAGTGTACTTTACAGTACAGTACAGCACTCAAAATCAAAGCCAAAATATCCTACTCAACCAACAACATATGTACATCTTCAGGAAAAACTCTTCCCCTACAAATGCAATTTCAAAACATTGAAACAAGTGATGGCTATACCAGATGTGTAGATACCGACAGAAGGACACAAAAAACATGAAAAGCAGGGAAATATGACACCACCAATGAACAGAAAAATTTTAAACAAAATATTAGCAACTAAATTAATAAAAAGAATTGTACACTATGACCAAGTATTGCTTATTCCATGATTGAGGATTGGTTCAATGTTTGAAAAAAATAAATAAATGTAATCAACAGTATAAACAGGATAAAAATTACCTGATCACATGATGCAGAAAAGTAATTTGACAACATGTAATACATCATCATGATAAAGGTCAGAAAATTAGAAAGAAGAAACATATCCAAAAAACATAGCTGACATTATACTTAATGACAATGACTGTTCTCCCCACTAAAGTCAGGACAAGGGAAGGATGTACATGTTTTTCTACTTTTATTCATTATAAAGCTGGAAGTTCTCACCACTGCAATAAGGTAAGGAAAAGAATGTAAAAGTATAGGAGCAGAAAGGAAGAAATAGTAAAAGATCCTAGGAAAACTTTGCAGATGTCATAATTGTCTATGTAGAAAATACTAAGAACTCTCAAAAAATAATTCTTAGAACTAAAAGTGAGTTAACTAAGCATGCAGAACACAAGATAATCATACAAAAATCAATTATATTTTAATATACCAGAAGTAAATACACAGACACCTAAATTCAAAATGTATTATTTGCACAAATGTATTATCAAAATGGAGTTACTATTGCTAAAATACCCCAACTTAGATATAAAGTCAATAAAACACATACTAGACTACAACACATACAGACCATTGTCTCTTGTCATTAGCTTAATTAGCAGAAGACTGAAATTCAGAGTAGCTCACTAGATTGCTAAAAATTTGAAACCAAACAGTAAGCCTATTATTGAGAATTGAAGTTTGTGAGTGTCTCGTGTATCCTTCCAAACATCTGAATTGTAAAGGTTTGTGGTCAAATAATCAATGTAAAACAATGCACAGTTTTACATTAAACGCATTAAAACAATGCGTTTGCGCACTTTGGCCTGAGGACTTTGAAAATGGAAATGAAATCTGGAGCAGAATTATAATTGTAAGGGCAATTCCCACTTGGACTTGCTAGTCTGATCATTTCCTTTGTCTGTGTCAGTGGGAGTTAGTTCATACTTAATAAGTCACATATTAAATCTTCAGTGTTCTTCATTCTTATCTGTAATTATTCCTTTACATTTATTGATTTTTGTAAAAGTATCCACGTACTTGCAGGTCTCTTTGAATCCATATAAAGTTTCTGTTTTTTGATGCTACCCTCAAGGTCCTGCCCCAAAACCCAGCTACACAATGCTTCACAAAGGGCTGTTGGCGAAGTCACAGACATCATAGTAAACTCTAATAGATAATTGATTCAATTTAGGAGCATTGGCAATACTAGGTAATTATATTTATTCTTCTAATACTCATTGGCTATTAAAACTCATAAGATATTAGGTTTATCCTTAATATCAGTACTTTAAATGAACAGAAACAGGCATTTTAATACAGATTAAATTGTTTCCTTTTAAGATACCATAGGATAATGTCTTCCTTTGTAGTAAGCAAAGATTTTTCAAAAATCAGGTGTTTTAGTTCATTTTGTCTTGCTCTAACAGGATACCTGAGACTGGGCAATTTATAAAGAATAGAAGTTTATTTGACTCATGATTCTGGTGGCTAGATTCAAGATTGAACAGTTACATCTGGTGGGGGCCTCAAGCTGCTTCCACTAATAATGGAAAGCAGAAGGGCTGCACATGTGTACAAAGAGATCACATGATGCGAGAGGAAGAAAGACTCTTTTTTTAAAAAAAACAACTTGCTCTTGTGGTAACTAATCCATTCCCACCAGAGTGAGAACTCATTCACTCCATGGGAGAGCATTAATCTATTCATGAGAGATCCTGCACAATGACCCAAACACCTCCCACTTGACCCCACCTCCTAACACTGATGCATTGGCAATTAAACTTCAACATGAGTTTTGGCAGGGAGATACCACATCCAAACCATAGCATTAGGACAGAAGTGTGTTAACCATAGAGATAAGATGTATAATTAGAGCATATTAAGAAATTTAGTCCATTAAAAACCACCATTAAGTGACTGAAAATTCACATCTGGGAGCACAGTTTCATATTTTTAATTCATATATACACATATGAGTCAATTTTCAAGTGACTCATATACAGAATATGTAAGCCATTTCCGTCAAATATCAAGAAGACAAATAACCCAATTAAAAATGGCACACTGAATAGATATTTCATAAAAGAATATTTAAATAATGCAGATACCTCAAATTATTTTACTTTAAAAGTTTGACCTCTTTGACTATTCTTTCATTATGTTTTATTTTCCACAATCCTCTAAGTGCTTTATATATTTTAAATTTAATATAGTAATTTCAGTTGAAGTAAATTTAGTTGTTCTTTATCAAAGTCATTTTTTCTATTTTAGGTCTCTTGCCTTTCCACATACGTTTTAAAATCAGCTTGTGAATTTCTACAAAACTCCCAGTTCTACAAAATAGGGAGCATTGACATTTTTATGGCAGTTTATTGGCCACTTATGTACTTCCTTGTTATCTACCATTTCTTTTTGTGTGTGCCACTTATTACCTGTGTCAACTCAGACTTTGTGTCTGTGGGTGAGAATGTCTGCTTTGACCATATTATTTTCCCACAGGGAAAGGAAGCAGAGTAGTCTTGCTAGAACATACTTTTGTCATTCCTAGGAAGAAAGCATAAGGTTAAGATGACAGGATTCTCTCTGCCACTAGTAAGTAGGGCAGTACTCATGGACAATTCTTGGTTACTTGCGTTATCTGAAGCCAGTTTCCAGTCCATTTTTTTCTTAGACATGTACACATCTAACAAGACAAAGTAAAATGGTGTCCTAAGCAGAAATGTCTTATTCTTCTGGCAAAAGAAGCACAATTTCAGTACAATTGAATATGACAAAGTAAAATAAACATGTTCAGAAAGGGGAAGACAGAGTAATTGGTAATTGCATCACCAATCCATCAGACTTGATCACCACATCCTGAAAATTTCCCACAGGTGTTCCCTCTTCACTACCATTATACACAGATGAAGTGCCCAATTATACAGTTGGTCAACTTAGTCTTTCATGTTCCTACAAATCTAGGATTGTTTGAATCCACAACAACTTTAGAGGCAATATTTTACACTTCCATATAAGAGATGACATAATATCTCTCACCTTTAGGGAATTTATAATCTAGAATAAAATACATAATGTACATGTTTACCTCAGATATTGTGCAAAATGAGCACCTGAGTGAGAGACAGCAGTGCTATCATAAGAAAACCAAGAAAGAGAAAAGATGATTTGAGGTCTAAAGAGAAGAAATCATGGATATAAATATGGAACGGGAGATTGTATCAGTGTCCCAGGGAAAGCACAAAAAGTACCTAGAAAATTGTATATATTCAGTAATCAAGATGAAGATACTAAAATGTGAGAGACATTGTCCCCTGACCTCATGAATTTGATAGTTCTTCAGACAATATAGAATAAGCTAAAATATCAGTGATGATGTCAGGTTATAAAATCGCACATTGGGTAAAAAGAAGTTGAACAAAGCTACAGCTCCTTTTGGGTGCTGGATTACACCAGGTACTGGGAAAACAAGGATTTGGAAATCTAACTCCTGAATATTTAGGGAAAGTCTTGTAATACAATGAGCCAAGTGCAACAGGAGACTTGGAGAACATGAAAGTGTAGTTTACAGATGCATAGGATTAATATACCTTGATCTGTCTGGGGAACCATTTCCTACAGAATTTCAACTGAATATAGAGAATAAAAGAGTTTTTTCTTAAATGATAAAACACATTAACAAGTGATGGGAAATACTCTAAGTAGAAGAAATAGCAGACAGAGAACATATCTAACAGCTTTTCAGGGAATTATAACAAGTGGACTGGTGAGTAGAGGAGAGACTCACATGGTGTTTAGAACGAGGAATTGATAGGGTAAAGACTATGAGAAATAATGACTTGGATTTTTAAATGGGAGGGTAGATGGAAGGTGATGCTGTTTTCAGAAATAGAGTGAAGGGGTAAAATAAGACAGATGAAGAACACAATTAGAAAATAAGTTTAAGATTGTAAATTTACAGTAATCTTGAAAAGCCAAATGGATGTGAGATCAGCAGTTTAATTTTACAAAGATATCTGGACTAGAGATATCAGTGGTATCTACATGCCAATATGTTTAATATTCTTCCACCTAAATCTTGTTGTTGAATCATGCTGGAAATTTGCATATTCATGCTATAACAAATAGTATATTTATTAAGTTTTTACTCTAAGGCAGATACTATTCTGGGCATTGAGGAGAAAGCAGTGAGCAAAACAAATATCCCAGTCTTTTACAGGTTACATTCAGTTGTGAGGAACAGAATAATGAAAGCATAAATAAAATATATCACATAGTGATAACTGTTTTGCAGAAAAATAAAACAGGAATTGGAATCAGCTGAGGTACAGGAGAGTAAATAAAGGAGGTGCTTTTACTGGTCAGAGATGATGGGGAATATGTTCTTAGTGGTGTAGAATAGACAAGCTGGTTATTCTAGTATTTTCTGGATAGCTGTCAAAAAGAGGAATAAAATGTAAATTATGTTTGTCTTGATGGTCTATAAGAGAGAGTGGTGGTGAAGATGTGTGTGTTCAGTGGCAAAGAAGAAGTCAGGAGAAGAATGCTGTTATACAGGAAACTTTCTGTCCCCAAAGCACAGAACACCCTGGATGTGCTCTTAAATATTATACACCAAAGTTTGAAGTGTTGGGAAAGGAAGAAGCTCAACGATACTTCCTTTTCCTAAAAAGTTCTTTCATTTCAAAAAGTTGATTTTAATTCTTTCTTTATATCCAAGCTCAATGTGCACTTTTTCAGGGAATTCTCTGATTTTTATTACTAAAATACACCCTTATATTAAATCTGATTAAAACACTCCAATCTAAGCCCTCTAAAGCAATTACTAGAGTTATGATTTTTCTCTATTTTTTGAATTTTATGATTTGACCTCAGTCATTAGCTTCATAAAGTAGGAGAGAACATTTTATTTCTGTTGTCCTTTGGCTTACTTTAAAAAATCTCTTGTGCCTATAAGACTTTTTGATGTATAGATATCATCAATATTTATTGAAACAAATGAAATAAACAGCCTGAACAGAATGGAAGCTAAAAACAAAATGAAGGA
>NW_012110108.1:50927-52951 GCF_000951045.1 Mandrillus leucophaeus
AGACTCACATGGTGTTTAGAACGAGGAATTGATAGGGTAAAGACTATGAGAAATAATGACTTGGATTTTTAAATGGGAGGGTAGATGGAAGGTGATGCTGTTTTCAGAAATAGAGTGAAGGAGTAAAATAAGACAGATGAAGAACACAATTAGAAAATAAGTTTAAGATTGTAAATTTACAGTAATCTTGAAAAGCCAAATGGATGTGAGATCAGCAGTTTAATTTTACAAAGATATCTGGACTAGAGATATCAGTGGTATCTACATGCCAATATGTTTAATATTCTTCCACCTAAATCTTGTTGTTGAATCATGCTGGAAATTTGCATATTCATGCTATAACAAATAGTATATTTATTAAGTTTTTACTCTAAGGCAGATACTATTCTGGGCATTGAGGAGAAAGCAGTGAGCAAAACAAATATCCCAGTCTTTTACAGGTTACATTCAGTTGTGAGGAACAGAATAATGAAAGCATAAATAAAATATATCACATAGTGATAACTGTTTTGCAGAAAAATAAAACAGGAATTGGAATCAGCTGAGGTACAGGAGAGTAAATAAAGGAGGTGCTTTTACTGGTCAGAGATGATGGGGAATATGTTCTTAGTGGTGTAGAATAGACAAGCTGGTTATTCTAGTATTTTCTGGATAGCTGTCAAAAAGAGGAATAAAATGTAAATTATGTTTGTCTTGATGGTCTATAAGAGAGAGTGGTGGTGAAGATGTGTGTGTTCAGTGGCAAAGAAGAAGTCAGGAGAAGAATGCTGTTATACAGGAAACTTTCTGTCCCCAAAGCACAGAACACCCTGGATGTGCTCTTAAATATTATACACCAAAGTTTGAAGTGTTGGGAAAGGAAGAAGCTCAACGATACTTCCTTTTCCTAAAAAGTTCTTTCATTTCAAAAAGTTGATTTTAATTCTTTCTTTATATCCAAGCTCAATGTGCACTTTTTCAGGGAATTCTCTGATTTTTATTACTAAAATACACCCTTATATTAAATCTGATTAAAACACTCCAATCTAAGCCCTCTAAAGCAATTACTAGAGTTATGATTTTTCTCTATTTTTTGAATTTTATGATTTGACCTCAGTCATTAGCTTCATAAAGTAGGAGAGAACATTTTATTTCTGTTGTCCTTTGGCTTACTTTAAAAAATCTCTTGTGCCTATAAGACTTTTTGATGTATAGATATCATCAATATTTATTGAAACAAATGAAATAAACAGCCTGAACAGAATGGAAGCTAAAAACAAAATGAAGGAGGAAAAGAAGAAAAGAAAGAAAGACAGAAAGAAAGAAAGACAGAAAGAAAGAAAAGCAGACAGACTGGGGGAAAATATGGAGTGAAAAGAGAAATGGGAAAATAATATCCCTTCCAAACACATTTAATACTAACAGCAAGAAGAATGAAATATGAGGAATTGTAGGAAGAATTTATCAGAAAATTAATGAGGATAATGAGTAAAAAGTAGATAATGCAATATAAAGATCTTGAGTCAATCAATTGCTGCTTTTAAAAACTATCCAAAGTTGTGTTAGTAAGTAATGGTCACTTATTTCACATTGATGCTTTTCTTATAATAGAGATATAATTATTTGTACTTTTGAAAATGAATGATTAATCTAGAGGGTGAAACTTTTCAAGTAACAAGAGAGAGTGCACTCTTACTTGAAGAAGCAAAGAACATTTCTTTTAGTTTAATCTACAAGTGTCACACCTAATTTATTCATTTATTTTACCTGCTTGGCTTCTGTGAGCACCAAGGTTTGCAAATATTCCATTAAATTATACTTTTTTGTGTGTGAAATTTTGAGAAAACTGTTTCAATTCTCCAAAGCTCCTTTTCCTTATTTTAAAAATCATGGATAAAGCTAGAAACCATCATTCTGAGCGAACTATCGCAAGAACAGGAAACCAAACACTGCATGTCCTCACTCATAGAGGGGAATTGAACAATGAGAACACTTGGACACAGGGTGTGGAACATCACACACCGGGGTCTGTTGTGGGGTGGGGG
>NW_012110108.1:53696-60517 GCF_000951045.1 Mandrillus leucophaeus
AGGGTGTAGTGGCAGGCGCCTGTCGTCCCAGCTACTCGGGAGTCTGAGGTAAGAGAATGGCATGAACCCGAGAGGCAGAGCTTGCAGTGAGCCGAGATTGTGCCACTGCACTCCAGCCTGGGCGACAGAGTGAGACTGCGTCTCAAACAAAAAAACAAAAAAACAAAAAAACAAAGAAAAAAAAGAAAAAAGAGGACAGTTCTGAACCTTGGAGATTGTCAGTATGTGAAGTGTTCCTAAAAGTTTGCTCTTTTAAAGATGAAGCTACAAGGTAAGATGGAAGTTGTCAACTGCACAACAGAGGGTGCAAAGTAAATGGATAAAATTGGGGATTAGGGTAGGTGTGAGAGCAGGTGTCTGTGGACTTGAACAAGTGGGTGAAGCAACTGAGTTCTGAATCCGGAGGGTAGAGGCAGTGAGTAGTAGCCAAATATCCTGCGAAGGAGAGTTGGAGGTTTTGGAAAAGTTGGAGATTGGAGTGGAGATAACTACCTAACCTGTTTTCTACACACACACACACACACACACACACAACTTAGCCATGGTTCCTTCTCTAAAAGGATTTCTTTTGAGTCACTCTTTAAAAGGAAACTTCAGCTTCGCTAGGAAAGACATACTCATGTCCCACATACATACCAATTACATTATCACAAGCAGGTATGAAGTTGGTGATTTGAAAACAAACTTATCTCACCTGCACAATTTTACATCCTTATGGCGTAGCTATGATTTTTCTGTCTGAAATCTCCTTCAAGTAATATGGTAGCATCTTAACATCTTAACCCATGTATATATTACATATTTTGATAAAATGAGGTAATAAGTCTCTTTTCTTCTTTAAATGATGCTCCATAACAGTAACATTACGTATGACACTGGGCCTCATCCACGGTCATTAATATGTTCTTGTTAATACATACAGTATTTCCCCTTTATCCATGGTTTTGCTTTCCAAGGTTTCAGTTACCTGTAGTCAGCCCCAGTCCAAAAGCATCACATGGGAAATTCCAGAAATAAACAATGTATAGGTTTTTAATTGTGCACCATTCTGACTAGCATGATTGCATTTCACACCGTCCCTCTCCATCCTGCTGTAGATATGAATCATTCCTTTGTCTAGCATAGCCATGCTGTACACAATACCTGTCTGTTAGTCACTTCATAGCCATCTGGATAATTTGGTTGTCACTGTATTGCAGTGCTTGTATTCAAGTAAACCTTATTTTGCTAGTAATGGCCCCAAAGCATAAGACTCACCATGCTGGAAATTTGGATATGTGAAAAAGAGCCATAAAGTGCTTCCTTTAAGTGAAAAGGGAAAAGTTGTTGACTTGATAAGAAAAGGAAATAAATGATACGTTGAGGTTTCCAAGATCTACAGTGCAATAATATATTTTGGGAGGGAGAGAGAGATTATCATACATCATTTACATAACATTAGAGTATATTGTTATTATTGTTCTATTTTATTATTGTTCTTGTTAATCTCTTCTTGTGCCTAATTCATAAATTAAACTTTGTTATAGGTATGTTTAGGAAATATTATAATACATATAGGGTTCATTACTATCTGTGGTTTCAGGAATCCACTGGAGGTTTTGGAATGGATCCCCTGCACATAAGGGAGAGTACTGTAATCCAAATCTCACAAGCTCTAGTTAAATCCTTCTTTGTCTCCTGCTTCCTTTTTTGAATAGGAGTAACAACTCATTTTCCCTGGGATTTGCTAGACCAGGGCAGGTGCAAACATGGCAGAAACTTTCTTCATACAGGGCACTAGTAATTCTGCAAGTTCTCCACTTTTCTGACTAGGTCTATGCCGAGGCTTTATATCCTTTTGAGGCAGTAAAACAATTGCAACTGTGTGAAACCCTGATCTTAGTTATTGGCCAAATCTGCAAATGACCATGTTTCCCCATAATGGAGTATACAGTCGCTGTACCATTTTCCATCTTTCTAAAATACTTAGGGATCCATTTGTGTTTTGAATATATCCGTGTTTCTTCCCCACCCCCCCAGGAAGAAATGTCCCAGAGGCTCTACTTAGATCCAGAGCTAATTGCAATAAGTAAAGTATTCCCCATTCCCATCAGACACATCGCCTGTCTGTTTCCTTCCCACTAAAACCCCTTACACTCCTAATCTGTTATATCACTAACACTACACAGAAAGGAGGAGAGGCCCAGAGATGTTTTTCTCTACTCAAGAGGAAGCTGGACAATTCAGGAGAATTAGAATAAAAATAAATAAATGTTGGTGCAACTCATATGTAGTGACTGTCAGAAGCATTGGCTTCCATGTCAAGAATGGGCTCCTGTCCTGTAGCTAAGATGGAAGAGAGAGACATTGGAAGAGACATGTACCATTCTGATTCTCCTTCAGTAATAGAAAAGCAGACTTTTTTTTTTTTCATATTCACATGGACCCAAAAGCTGAGAGCAATCTCATGAATACAGAATTGCTACAGATACATGGCTCCTCCTTCCCAGGCAAGTTCTTAATTCTAATTCTTGGTTACTCTGGCTATTTATTAACTTATTTCATCTACAAGTATTTATTACTTGCTTGCTATGTGACACCACATTTGCGAAGTTCCGGTTAAAATAACGTATTCTTCTCCCATATTCTGACTACCCTTCTTTAGGTAAGAAATACCTTGAATAAATAATTACTTGTGATGAATGTAACAGTGTAAAATGGAAGGTCAAACAGAAGGTTATAAAAATGAACACAATCTCTCTTGAGTTGGGAGTCATTGAACCACTGTTATTTCAGTGATGTTTGTACAAGGCCATAAACGCTTCTAGCAGTTTAGTGAAATGAACCAGAGGGAGGATCCCTGGGAGAACAGCAAATATAAAGGCTCAGACAAAGCAGGTCCTTTTGAGTTAAATGTAAACAATATATTGGATCTGGTATGCTGAGGGTAATATGTTGGATCAGCACAATGTGAGTTAATCTGAGGTTAGATCTTAAATAGCTTGGTAGGCAACATAAGAAATATTCTCTATATTGAAGTCAATGGGGCTGGGAGTGGTGGCTCATGCCTGTAATCCCAGCAGCACTTTGAGAGGCTGAGGTGAGAGGACTGCTTGAGGCCAGGAGTTCAAGGCTGCAGTGAACTATGATTGTGCAGAGACTCTGGGTCTCAAAAAAAAAAAAAAAAAAAGAAAAGAAAAGAAAAAGGAAGAAGAAGAAGAAAGAAAACCAATGGGAGTGTCATAAGAGTGCCTTAAGCAGAACTGGATTGCTGATTCAATTTCCTTACTCGTTAAAGGTCTGTTCAGATTTTCTATTTCTTCATGATTCAGTCTTTTTAGGTTATATGTTTCTAGGAATTTATCCATTTCTTTCAAGTTATATAATTTATTGGCCTGTAATTGTGCATAGTAATCCTTTTTTGTTTCTGGAGCATCAGTTGTAATGCTTCTATTTCATTTTTTACTTTTTTAGTTTTTACTCTGGATTTTTTATTCCTTAGTTTAGCCAAGGGTTTGTCAATTTTATTTATGTTTTTGGAATACCAATTGTTAGTTTTATTTTTTTCTATTTTTAAAAATTCTCTATTTTATGTTTGTCTGCTTTAGTCTTTATTTCCCTCCTAATATCTTTGGCCTTAGCTTGTTCTTTTTCTAGTTCATTTAGGTTTAGAATTAGATTGTTTATTTGAAATATCTCTTCTTTTTCTTTCTTTTTTTTTTTTAGTCTGTCACCCAGGGTGGAGTGCAGTGGTGTAATTGCAGCTCACTGCAGCCTTGAACTCCTGAGCTCAAGTGATCCTCCCACTTCAGCCTCCTGAGTAGATGGGACCATAGATGTGCGCTACCATGCCTGGCTAATTTTCTTTATTTTTTGTGGAGATGGGGTCTCACTATGCTGCTCAGGCTTGAATATTTTCAAAATACCTTTCTTAGACGTTTTTTCCAAGTTAGAACACAAATATGTTTTTCCAATTTAATCATTATATCTTCTAAGTTTTTTTTCATTCTATTATAGACATCCCCCTGCCTTTATCTCCATGTGTTTGGCTTAACGTGGAGTGTGAGCAATTTTCCCCCTTTTGAAATGTCTCATGTTCTACATATGAATAATTGATTCCTCTATATCTCTCTAACACAAATGGAATAGTCAGTATGTCTTTTGTAATTTATAATAGGTACATCAGGGTTTCAGGGAGTTTGAATGGTCACAGGTTATTAGGATACTATAGAGAAATTATGTGATATCTTAAGAGTAGATAAAATGTAAATTTATAAAAGTAGCCTTATCAGCAGAAGAATCTGTGACTGTAAATTCACCTCAGGAATGTTTATATTTCATAAGCTCTACCATTTTGGTAAAGGACATCTCTGTCCTGAGACTCTTGGAAACATTACAAAAGTTGATCCATTAGGTTGTGACAGTCTGTTTAAACTTCTTTAAACTGCATGTTAATAGTTCATTGATTATCCATTTATTCTCTTTCCTGAACAACATTCAAAGGCCCCCAAAATAACTTCAGGTTGTCTGGGCCTGGTGTCTAAATATGGATCAACCAACTAGCAAATTCACATATCCAAGGGATCCTAATGAGCTTAGAAAAAAATCCTAAATCCTCGTTTAAAAATAGATGAATTTAACAAATGAAAATAAACAAATACAAATATACCCCACCTCCAATATGTGGGTACACACACACACACACACACACATGCCTACACACACTTTGGTACGCTGTAATAGATAAGTGAGTTCTTTCTTCTGTACCCTCACAGAAAATAATTAGGAAAATGTGGATAGGCTTTGCTTTACCATTTGTCTTTCACCATGCATCTATTTCTCTAGGCTGTTGTCTCTTAAATAAGTGAAGAAACATGCATACATATGAATATGCATAAATATTTTTATACCTTCAAGTCTGATTTTGAGTATTCTAAAATGTTTCTTTAGTTACTTAAAGTGTTTTTGTATATCAGCCAAGATAATTACATTTATCTAATTGAATTTACAAATTATTTTGATTGTATTATTGATATTGAACCATCCTTGCTCTCATAGATCATGTTGTGCTTTTATGCAGCATTATTTTAATACAGAGTTCACATTGATTTACTGTTATTTTATTTTCATGCAGCTAGATTATAAATTGGTATGTGCATGTCATTTTATTTTTTATGCCATTCTTGGTTTTTCATAGCAGCAAAAAACAAGATGTGATTTTCAAGAGTACATATTATATGACAATTTTCATCATGGCAATTTGCTGAACTTAGGCTGAAGACCTTAACAAACACCTCACCAAAGAAGATATACAGAAGAAAATAAGCATATGAAAAGATACCCTACATTACATACCATCAGAGAAATATGAATTAAAACAACAATGAGGTACCACCCCACAACTATTAGAATGGACAGAATTCAGAACCCTGACAATACCTAATACTGGTGAAGACGTGGAGCAACAGGAACACTAACTCATTGCTGGTGGGAATGCAAAACGGTATAGCCACTTTGAAAGACACTTTGACCATTTCTTACAAAACTGATCATACTCTTACCATATGTTCCTGCAATCATGCTCTTTGATAGTTACCCAAATGAATTGAAAGCTTACTGCAAAGAGACGTTTATAGCAGCTTTATTCGTAGTTGTCAAAACTTGAAGCAACCAAGATGTCCTTCAGTAGGTGAATGGAAAAGTAAATGGTGGTATATTCAGGAAATGGAATATTATTCATTGCTAAAAAGAAATGGGGTATCAAGCTATGAAAAGACATGGAAGAACTTAAATTCATATTATTAAGTTAAAGAAGCTTATCTGGAAAGGCTACACATTGTATAATTTCAACTATATGACATCTAGAAGAAGCCAAACTATAGAGACAGTAAAAAGATCAGTCGTTGTCAGGGCTGAAGAGAGGATGAATGAATAGGCAGAGCACAGAGAATTTTAGGGCAGTAATAGTATCTGTATGATACTATAAGGGTGGATACATGGCATTATACATTTTCCAAAACCCATAGAATATACATCAAGAGAGAACCCAGGAGGGCACGCTCAAGATGGCCAAATAGGAAGAGCTCCAGCCTCCAGCTCCCAGCGTGAGCAACACAGAAGATGGGTGATTTCTGCATTTTCAACTGAGGTACTGGGTTCACTCACTGGGGCGTGTCGGACAGTTGGTGCTGGTTCACGGGTGCAGCCCAACCAGCAAGAGCCAAAGCAGGGCGAGGCATTGCTTCACCTGGGAAGCACAAGGGAGAAGGGAATTCCTTGTCCTAGCCAATGGAAAGTGAGACACACAACACCTGGAAAATTGGGTAACTTCCACCCTAATACTGCGCTTTACCAAAGGTCTTAGCAAACGGCACACCAGGAGATTATATCCCACACCTGGCCCAGAGGGTCCCACGCCCACGGAGCCTCCCTCATTGCTAGCACAGCAGTCTGAGATCTAACTGCAAGGCAGCAGCGAGGCTGGGGGAGGGGCGCCCGCAACTGCTGAGGCTTAAGTAGGTAAACAAAGCCCTGGGAAGCTTGAATTGGGTGGAGCCCACCACAGCTCAAGAAGGCCTGCTTGCCTCTGTAGACTCCACCTCTGGGGACAGGGCATAGCTAAACAAAAATAAGCAGAAACCTCGGCAGAGGTAAATGTCCCTATCTGACAGCTTTGAAGAGAGCAGTGGATCTCCCAGCACAGAGGTTGAGATCTGAGAATGGACAGACTGCCTGCTCAAGTGGGTCCCTGATGCCTGAGTAGCCTAACTGGGAGACATCCCCCACTAGGTGCAGACCGACACCTCACACTTCACACGGCTGGATACACCCCTGAGACAAAG
>NW_012110108.1:60567-62385 GCF_000951045.1 Mandrillus leucophaeus
AATAGGAAGAGCTCCAGCCTCCAGCTCCCAGCGTGAGCAACACAGAAGATGGGTGATTTCTGCATTTTCAACTGAGGTACTGGGTTCACTCACTGGGGCGTGTCGGACAGTTGGTGCTGGTTCACGGGTGCAGCCCAACCAGCAAGAGCCAAAGCAGGGCGAGGCATTGCTTCACCTGGGAAGCACAAGGGAGAAGGGAATTCCTTGTCCTAGCCAATGGAAAGTGAGACACACAACACCTGGAAAATTGGGTAACTTCCACCCTAATACTGCGCTTTACCAAAGGTCTTAGCAAACGGCACACCAGGAGATTATATCCCACACCTGGCCCAGAGGGTCCCACGCCCACGGAGCCTCCCTCATTGCTAGCACAGCAGTCTGAGATCTAACTGCAAGGCAGCAGCGAGGCTGGGGGAGGGGCGCCCGCAACTGCTGAGGCTTAAGTAGGTAAACAAAGCCCTGGGAAGCTTGAATTGGGTGGAGCCCACCACAGCTCAAGAAGGCCTGCTTGCCTCTGTAGACTCCACCTCTGGGGACAGGGCATAGCTAAACAAAAATAAGCAGAAACCTCGGCAGAGGTAAATGTCCCTATCTGACAGCTTTGAAGAGAGCAGTGGATCTCCCAGCACAGAGGTTGAGATCTGAGAATGGACAGACTGCCTGCTCAAGTGGGTCCCTGATGCCTGAGTAGCCTAACTGGGAGACATCCCCCACTAGGTGCAGACCGACACCTCACACTTCACACGGCTGGATACACCCCTGAGACAAAGCTTCCGGAGCAAGAATCAGACAGCAACACTCGCTGTTCAGCAATATTCTATCTTCTGCAGCCTCCGCTGCTGATACCCAGGCAAACAGGGCCTGGAGAGGACCTCAAGCAAACTCCAACAGACCTACGGCTGAGGGTCCTGACTGTTACAAGGAAAACTAACAAACAGAAAGGACACCCACACCAAAACCCCATCAGCACGTCACCATGATCAAAGACCAAAGGCAGAAAAAACCTCAAAGATGGGGAAAAAGCAGTGCAGAAAAGCTGGAAATTCAAAAAATCAGAGTGCATTTCCCCCTCCAAAGGAGCACAGCTCATCACCAGCAACAGAACAAAGGTGGACAGAGAATGACTTTGACAATTTGAGAGAAGTCTTCAGTAGATCAAACTTCTCAGAGCTAAAGGAGGGACTACGTAACCAGCGCAAAGAAACTAAAAACCTTAAAAAAGGATTTGATGAATGGCTAACTAGAATAACCAATGTAGAGAAGTCCTTAAAAGAACTGATAGAGATGAAAACCATAACACGAGAACTACGTGACAAATGCACAAGCTTCAGTAATTGACTCAATCAACTGAAAGAAAGAGTATCAGAGATTGAAGATCAAATGAATGAAATGAAGCAAGAAGAGAAGTGTAGAGAAACAAGAGTAAAAAGAAATGAACAAAGCCTCCAAGAAATATGGGATTATGTGAAAAGACCAAATCTATGTCTAATTGGTGTGCCTGAAAGTGATGGGAAAATGGAACCAAGTTGGAAAACACTCTGCAGGATATCATCCAGGAGAACTTCCCCAACCTAGTAAGGCAGGCCAACATTCAATTTCAGGAAATACAGAGAACACCACAAAGCTACTCCTTGAGAAGAGCAACTCCAAGACACATAATTGCCAGATTCACCAAAGTTGAAATGAAGGAAAAAATGTTAAGGGCAGCCAGACAGAAAGGTCAGGTTACACACAAAGGGAAGCCCATCAGACTAACAGCAGATCTCTCGGCAGAAACTCTCCAAGTCAGAAGAGAGTGGGGGCCAATATTCAACATTC
>NW_012110108.1:62435-62870 GCF_000951045.1 Mandrillus leucophaeus
GGGCCAATATTCAACATTCTTAAAGAAAAGAATTTTCAACCCAGAATTTCATATTCAGCCAAACTAAGTTTCATAAGTGAAGGAGAAATAAAATCTTTTACAGACAAGCAAATGCTTAGAGATTTTGTCACCACCAGGCCTGCCCTAAAAGAGATCCTGAAGGAAGCACTAAACATAGAAAGGAACAACAGGTACAAGCCATTGCAAAAACATGCCAAAATGTAAAGTCCATCGATGCTAGGAAGAAACTACATCAACTAATGAGTAAAATAACCAGCTAATATCATAATGACAGGATCAAGTTCACACATAACAATATTAACCTTAAATGTAAATGGAGTAAATGGTCCAACTAAAAGACACAGACTGGCAAATTGGATAAAGAGTCAAGACCCATCAGTTTGCTGTATTCAGGAGACCCATCTCACATGCAGA
>NW_012110108.1:71580-85697 GCF_000951045.1 Mandrillus leucophaeus
AGCACACCAACATGGCACATGTATACATATGTAACAAACCTGCACGTTGTGCACATGTACCCTAGAACTTAAAGTATAATAAAAAAAAAGAGAGAACCCAAACATAAACTAAATAAAGACTTCAGGTGATAATGTACCAATATAGGTTCATCAACTGTAACAAATGTACCACTCTAGTGGGAAATATTGATAATGGAGAAGGCTGTGCATGTGTCGGAACAGGAGTACATGGAAAATCTCTGTGCCTTTTACTCAATTTTGCTGTGAAACTAAAACTGCTCTAAAAAATAAAGTCTTAAAAAAGTTAGCTTACTTTGACAACTGAAGTATTTGTTAAATTTCTTAATTCTGTATTTTCCCAGGAGTAATTTCCTTTAAAAAATGTTTTGAGTTCTTTTTGAAAATTTGTATCTCTGTTTTTCAGTTGATTAGGAGATGTTAGTGGATTCTTTATTTTAAAATTTTGAAATCAGTAATCCTCGAATTTCATGTTTTTAATGTAAAAATTGAATGAAGTATAATATCATAGGAAAATCTTCACAGATTATTTGCATACAGCTTGATGCATAACCACAAATTGAATACAACTTTGAAACCAGCAATCAAATTGACTTTACAGAAATGGGATCATTCAGTAAGAGTTATTTTGTGTTTATTTTCTTTCATTCAAGATAATGTTTCTGTCATTCATCTTTGTTGTTGGTGTACAGTTGTAGTGTTTACAATTTCCCAACTAAATAGTGTTATCCTGAGTAAATATACCACTATATCATTCTCCTACTGTTGGGTATTTTGGTTGTTTTCAGTTTTTTTAGCTCTTACAAATAGCTGTTGCTATGAACACTCTTGAAAATGTTTTCCGGTTAACATAAATATGCATTTTATTGAGTGTACACCTAGATAAACATTTGTATATATTTTATTGTGTATATGTTGAAGCTCAGAAAATGATACCCACAAAAGGCGGCCTCAGAAGCAGCTTCAGATACAGTTTCTCTCTGACCTTCTTCTTCCCTCCTGTCTGTTATTCCTCACTCTTCCCCAAGGCTAGCCATGGAAACTAGAATCCCTCTTCCCCGAGATGGGTCATAGAAACCAGAACACCTTTGCCCTAAAGCCAGCCGTAGCACCTAAAAATATTATCTAACTTTCCCCCACCTTTCTACATAACAACTAGCCATAAAGAAATTCTCTGATCTACCTTGTTTGATTGTAGGTCATAAGACACTCATTCCAGTAAAGGTCCTGCCCCGTACGTTGGGGGAAAGAGTGCCGCATAGAGAGACCAAGAAGAATCTAAACAACAGGCCTTGCTGAGTTTCCTTACTCAGCCTTTTCCTATTAGATCATACCCTTTTTGCTGTCCATTCTTCACTGAACCTCACACAAAATTCAATAGTTTTCTCTGTATCTTTGGGTCTTCATTCTGAAGGCTCCTGTCTCATATGGAGCTATGATCAAATAAATTTGTTTTTTTTTCTCTTGTTAACCTGTCTTTTGTGGTAGGGGTGACAGCTGTAATGCTTATGATGGGAAGAAAAGACATTATTCCCTTTTTGCCACTGTATATAAACCTAGAGGTTACACCGCTAGGTCATCACATATACATAAGTCCAGTTTTAGACGACATCAATAAATATTTAGATGATATCAAATATTTTTACCAATTTGCACTCCCAATAGAAGTATACGTAAGTTCTTTTTCCACATTCTTGCCAACACATGGTGTTTGTGCCTTTATTCTTTTAGCCACAGAGTATGTAATGATATTCACATTGTAGTTTTAATCTGCATATTCTTTGTGGCTGTTGAAGTTGAATTCCCTTTCATACGTTTACTGTCCTTTTGCATATCCTATCTTGTGATGTGCTTGCTCATATATTTTGCCAGGTTTTCTACTGGGTTGTCTCCATTGTTGGTGGAACTGTGGAAGTTGCTTGTTTAGTCTGAATGTTAGTTCTTTGTCAGACATATAGTATGGAGCATAATTATCTTCTTCCATTTTTGTCACTTGCATTTTCACTAACATTGGTATTTTTTCATGAGCAGAAGTTCTTGATTTTAATTTAGTTACATTTAGTCTTTTTTTTTCTTTGTTGTTAGCACTTTTTTGCATCTTAAGAAATCTTTGGTGTATTAATTTTGGTGTATTAAGGAATACAGCAAAATCATGATAATATTTTCCTAAATATTTTTCAAAATCTTCGTTATTTTGTCTTTCACATTGAGATATGTAATCAATCTGAAATTAAGGTTTGCATATTGCATAAAGTAAGAGTCGTGATGCATTTTTTTGTAGGGCCCATTTTTTTTAAATACTACTCTCATTGTTCCAGTATCACTTACTGAAAACAAATAACTTTATTCTCTGTATTGCAATTGATGCTTTTGTTATAAACCAGGTGATTGCATGTGTCTTGGTGGGCTTCTGTACTCTCATCAGCCCTTTGGTCTAATATCTGTGCTTGCAACAATTACTGTACCTCTGAATTGCTATACCTTTATAATTGCTCATTTTTTATAAGTTCTTCAGTCTTACCTTTTATCTTCAAGAGTGCCATGGCTATTTTTGACCCTTCTCATTTTCATACAAATTTTAGAAGATTCTCATCATTTTCTACCAAAAAACCGTCCTAGTTTTAAAAACAAGATTGTATTTAATCTATAGATCAATTTCTAAGATTGCAATTTTCAAAACATTAAGTTTTTCAATCCATAAACATAGCATATCTTTGAATTTCTATTTTTATAGGTGTTTTTAAATTTTCTTTTTTATAATGCTTGCATTTTTCAGTAAGCATATCTTAAAATATTTCATTAGATTTATTCCCAGGTATTCATACACTGATTTATTAATGAAGAAAGGACCCAATTATCTTGTTTAAATCTAAAACATGAGTGCAAAAAACTGATTACTAATGTTTTTTCTCATTTCTTAAAATCAACCTCTCTCTTGTTTTGGGTTTTCCTAAAAGCAAAGTATAAAACCTTGTGCATTTTATACCACAATGACTTGTATATAAAAGATTATTTGGGAGCAAGAGAGAGTGAGGAAATGAGGGAATAGGGATAATGTAGCAAGTCAAAAAAGACAATAAGATGTGAGTTATTCAGCTGAATGTTAATGTAGGCAATGACACTCGGTCCCATTGGAACCCTCTGAAGAAATGTGTAGAATGTATATCGGAACTGCCTCTGAAAATCCCCCATGCATATATGTATCAGAGTATTAAAAACACACCAAGAACTTAGACTTGATCTGACCAGAATTTTGCCACAACTCTACACTTAACAAGCATCATAAAGAAAATATAAGAACTAACTCACTCATAAGTGGGAGGTGAACAATGAGAACACAGGGACCCAAGGAGGGGACCATCACACACCGGGGCCTGTTGGGGGGTGGAGGGAAAGGGGAGGGAGAGCATTAGGACAAACACCTAATGCACGTGGGGCTTAAAACCTAGATTACGGGTTGATAGGTGCAGCAAACCACCATGGGACATATATATCTATGGAACAAACCTGCACGTTCAGCACATATATCCAAGAACTTAAAGTACAATTAAAAAAAAGATAAAAGAACTAAATACATAAAGAATATACCATAATTAAATGGAGAGAGAGAGTCAATATTATTCAAATTAAAACAATCTCAATTAAATAAGTATCAGCACATACTGATGTGGAAATTGAAAGATAGATACTAAAACTTATCTGAAAGTACATAGGACCTAGTATTGCCAAGGCAATGCTGAAGACTAGGAACATGGCTGTAGAATTTACACTACCAGATTTCAAGACTTACTGCAAAGCTACATTAAATGAAATATTGTATTGGCTGGGCACGCGGTGGCTGTCCTCTGTAATCCCAGCACTTTGGGAAGCCGAGGTGGGCAGATCACTTGAGACCAGGAGTTCAAGACCAGCCTGGCCAACATGGTGAAACCCCCTCTCTACTAAAAATACAAAAATTAGCCTGGCATGATTGTGTACGTCTGTAGTCCCAGCTACTCAGGAGGCTGAGGCAGTAAAATCGCTTGAACCAGGAGGTGGAGGTTGCAGTGAGTCAAGATCACGCCACTGCACTCCAGCCTTAGTGATGGAGCAAGGGAATCGGTGACTATCTCAAAATAAATAAATAAATAAATAAATAAATAAAAATAAAAAGAGTATTGTCAACACAAATAGAATAGTTTGGAAACAGATTCAAAGATATATAGTCATCTGATTTATACAAAGCATTCAGTACGAGTCAATGGGAAAGGTGGTCTTTTCAACTCCTACATGTCAATTGCATACCTAGTAAAAAAGTATACATACTATACACAAAATTATTTTGAGATAAATCACAAAGTTAAATTTGATTCCTTTTTATCAATTAGAAAAAGAAAGACCAATTAAAAATGAACAAAATACTTGAATACATACTTCCCCTAAAAGGACATCAAAATGGCTCTTTCGATCCATTCCAATCATTACTCATTCCCAGAGTAAATAATATCCTAAATTGCATGTGTTTAAACTTTATGTAAATGGAGCCATACAGTATGAATCTATTTGAAATGTTCCTAACACATAGAAATGATAAATACTCAAGATGATTGTATTAGTGTATTCTCACACTGCTATAAAGAAATAATCGAGCCCGGGTAATTTATAAAGAAAAGAGGTTTAATTGGCTCATGGTTCTGCAGGCTGTACAGGAATCATGACAGTTTCTGGGGAGGCCTCAGGAAACTTTCAATCATGGTGGAGGGCAAAGGGTAAGCAGACACATCTTAGATGGCTGGAGCAGGAGGAAGGCCAGGGCGGGTGTGGCAATGAGGTGCCTCACACTTTAACCACATCTCATAAGAACTCACTTATTATCACAAGAACAGCACCCAGGGGGAAATCCACCCCATGATCCAATCACCTCCCGCCAGGTCCTGTCTCCAAAATTGGGGATTACAATTTGACATGAGATTTGAGTGGGGATGCAGATCCAGACCACATCAGGATGGATACTCTAAGTACCTTAATTTGATTATTACATATTCCATATATGTAACAAAATATCACATGTATCCTATAAATATGTGAAATATTATGTATCAATGATTTAAAGAAGAAACAGCATTAAATGAACACATTTTGCTAAACCTACAGTGGGGTCATGGAAGACAAAGTTAAAAAAAGCAAACATAATTACATTATAATAAATGAAGAAATAAAAAGTCATCCTAGAATAAATGTTACAAATGTATGAAAAATTAACAGAGATATTATCTGTGAAGAAGAGAAACAGAATAATAAAGTGGAAAAATATTTAAAGATATAACTTTAGATAAATTTTTATTAATGAAAATAAACAGGCCAAAAAGTACACAGTGCCCAAAACAGTTGAAACAGAGCAATCAAAACAAAGAAATATCCAACTAGGTATTGCTGGATTTTAAAATACAATGAACAGAGACTTTTACCAGTCAGACAAAAAGATAAAGTCCACAAGGCATAAATCAGGCTTGCTTTATAATTCTTCATCCCATCACTTAATGCTACAAGACATTAGGATAATGCCTGTAAATTTTAAAAGCCAAAAATCTGTGACAATATTTTTAGATTCAGATAAAATGAAATTTTAATATCAAAGCAGGAATTAAAGAGATACACCTCCTAGTAAGTCTTCATGAACACAACCAGAGAAAGAAGTTTGGTCAAGCAAGTAAAGAGTAGAGAAACTATGGCAGTAAGCAGTGAATCAGTTTAAACACAGGGTTATGACTAAAATAAACACCATATAAATACAATATAAATTCTCATTTTGCAGAAAAAATCAAAACAGGCCAGGCACAGTGGCTCACTCCTGTAATCCCAGCACTTTGGGAGGCCAAGGAGGGCGGATCACCTGAGGTCAGGAGTTCAAGACCAGCCTGGCCAATATGGTGAAACCCTGTCTCTAATACAAATACAAAACTTAGCCAGAGGTGGTGGTGCATGCCTGTAATACCAGCTACTTGGGAGGCTGAGGCAGGACAAACACTTGAACAAGGGAGGTGGAGGTTGCAGTGAGCCAAAATCGTACCACTGCATTCCAGCTTGGGTGATGGAAGGAGACTCCTTCTCAAAAATAAAAAAGAAAGAATCAAAACAATGAAAGTTTGGAGGTGAAGAGAATAATACAAGAATGCTTAATTTCTACAAATTTCATATCCGGGGTAAGAATATATTATTTTAAATTGGTCACATCACTTAATAGAGATAAGTCATAAGTTAAGTGACATGTTCAATTAAACTAGATGCTAGAAAAGAATAAAACCCATGGAGGAAGGGGAAATACATTAATTTTCATAGTAGACAAACACAGATACATCCAAATAAAAATAATCATTAGCATTAAGATGAAAACGAACAGTTATTGATCTTTTTAGTATATGTCTGATACTACTTCAAGTGACTGTAGTTGTTATTAACTCAAATTCTGACATTATATTTAGAAATTGTATATCTTATCTCCATTTTGATGAGAAACAAATTGGGGCTCATAAAGGGTGAGTAATATGCTCATAACTTCACAGTGTTAAATGACAGAACTGATATTAATACTATAATTAAATAATTTGATAAATTGTTGCTTGTAATAATATTCTTTATTGCAATAAACATAAAGGTTTTATACATAAAGCAATGAAACAGTCAATACTGTGTATTTGTGGAATTTAGAGCACAGAGTAACAGGGAGGATAGCCTCTTTTACAGATCATAGTTTTAAAAATCCAGCATATACTTTTAAAGATTGATACTTAAAAATATCAATAATGTAGGAGGCTGAGGTGGGCAGAACACGAGGTCAGGAGATCAAGACCATACTGGCTAATGTGGTGAAACCCCTGTCTCTAATAAAAATACAAAAAATTAGCTGGGCGTGGTGGCAGGCGCCTGTAGTCCCAGCTACTTGGGAGGCTGAGGCAGGAGAATGATGTGAACCCGGGAGGCGGAGCTTGCAGTGAGCTGGGATTGCACCACTGCACTCCAGCCTGGGTGACAGAGTGAGACTCTGTTAAAAAAAAAAATCGATAATGCAGCATCAATAAGCAACTTTTTGATTGCATACCTGAAAATGTTTTGACCAGAATCAGAGGGGAGAGCAACTTAAAGTATGCGGTAGATATACTACACTTTTATTATATTTATGTTTTTTAGTAAATACTAACAGTTTTTCCTTATTCTCTGATGACTGCTCCCTATTTCAAATTCTCCATTCACTTCTATTCCCAAAGTAGGATTAGTCTAATTTGTCCTTTTGCATTTAGCTACATTAAGAACAATCCTAAACGAATTCAGTTTCATTCCTGAAACATGTATTCATCATTACCTATTCCTTGCTAAATCTTGTGCTTGCCATATACAACATAAATGTTGAATATATAAAATCCCTCACCTTGAAAGGTTAAAAATCTGAAACAAAATATATAAAAATTATGACTGTGAAAAGTACCCATTTGAGAAAAAGGGTTGTTACTATGAGAAAAAAAAGAAAATATATTGCCTAAATTCTGAGAAAAAAGCTCGAATATAAATATGAGTCAGAAGGCTCTAATATTTCTAACAGATACTTCAGAAATTTAACTGCAAACAAAATGTTAGGGAAGCAATGATATACTGGAGATCCCAAGATGCCAGAGTCCAGGCACTCTATTTCCTAGTTGTTCACAGTCAAACAATGTAAATAAAGAGAATTCCTAAATATTCTGTCAGTTTGTCAATGTGAATAATGATTGAAGTTTTACACCAGTGGTGTAAAACAAAAGCAACACTGCCAACATTAAATAAGGTGTAGAGAATCCATAATGTCTATATTGAGGTGGAAACAAAAGAAATGAATAAATTCCTGGACACATAAAACCTACCAAGATTGAATTATAAAGAAATAGAAAATTTTGGCCAGACATGGTGGCTTATGCCTGTAATCCCAGCACTTTGGGAGGCTGAGGTGGTTGGCTCCCTTGAGGTCAAGAGTTCTAGGCCAGCCTTGCCAACATGGTGAAACCCGTCTCTACTAAAAATACAAAAATTAGCTGGGTGTGATGGCGGGCACCTGTAGTCCCAGCTACTTGGGAGGCTGAGGCAAAAGAATTGCTTAAACCTGGGAGGCGGAGGTTGCAGTGAGCCAAGATTGCACCACTCCAGCCTGAGTGACAGAGCAAGGCTCTGTCAAAACAAAAACATAAACAAAAACAACTACAACAAAAACTCTCAACAAAGCAGTAATAATGAGATCAAAGCCATAACAAAAAGTTTCCCTCAAACAAAAGCCCAGGACCTGATGAATTCACTGCTCAATTCTATCAAATATTTAAAGAAGAACTAATACCAATCTTACTCAAACTCATCAAAAAAAATTGAAGGAGAAAGACTACTTCCAAAGTCATTCTACAAGACCAGCAATAACTTGATACCAAATCCAGAAAAGAACACAATGAAAAAGCAAACTATAAGCCAGTATCACTGAGGAACATAAATGCAAAAATTCCCAACAAAATACTAGCAAACCAAAGCAACAACACATTAAAAAGACCAAGTGATCACCGTGGTCAAGTGAAATGCATTCCAGGGATGCAAGGATGATTCAACATATGCAAATCAGTGAACATGATATATCACAACAGAATCAAGAACAATTATACAATTATTTCAATAAATACCCAAGAAGCAGTCGATAAAATTCAACATCCATTTATGCTAAAAACGCTCATTAAAATGGATATAGAAGAAACATACCTGAAAATAATAAAGCTCATATATGATAAACCCACCGCTAACATTGTACTGAATGGGGAAATATTAAAGGCCTTTCATATAAAGGCTGCAACAAGACAAGAATCCCCACTCTTGCTGCTATTATGCAATGTAATACTGGAAGTCCTGGCCAGAACAATTAGGCAAGGAAAAGAAATAAAGGGAATCCAAACTGAGAAGGAAGAAGCCAAATTAGCCTTGTTCATAGACAACATGATCTTATACCTAAAAAAACCTAGACTCTACCAAAAAACTGTTAGACTTGATGATCTAACCCAGTAAAGCCATAGAATACAAAATCAATGTACAAAAAACGGTAGTATTCATATACACCAATAGCCAACAATATGAAAAAGAAATCAAGAAAGCAATCCCATTTACGATAGCTGCAAAAATACAAAATACCCAAGAATCAGTCTAACCAAAGATGTGAAAGAAAAGGTATAAAACTCTGATGAAAGAATGAGAAAAGAACACACAAAAAAATGAAAAGGTACTCCATATTCACGGCCTGGGAGAATCAATATTGGAAAAATGATAATACTCCCAAAGCAATTTACAGATTCAGTGCAATCTATATCAAAATACCAATGATGTTCTTTACAGTAATAGAAAAAAAACTTCTAAAATTTATATGGAACCAGAAAAGGCCCTGAATAGCCAAAGCAATTCTGAGCAAAACGAACAAAACTAGCAGTATCACACTACCAGACTTCAACATTTACTCCAAAGCCATTGTAACTGAAACAGCACAGTGCTGAGATAAAATAGACACAGAGACCAATGAAACGGAACAGAGAACCCTGATATAAATCTACACAATTACAACCAACTCATCTTTCACAAGGATACCAAGGACATGCAATGGAAAAAGAACAATGTTTTCAGTAAATAGTACTGGGAGAACTGGATAACTATATGTAGAAGAATTAAATCAGACCCCCCTCTCTCACCATACACAAACATCAAATCAAGATGGATTAAAGACTTAAAATGAATACCTGAAACTGTAAAATTACTAGAGGAAAACAATGGAGAAATGCTTCAGGACATAGGCATGGACAAAGTTTTTTTTGTCTAAGATCACAAAAGTATGAGAAGACAAAGTAAAAAATAGACAATTGGGATTATATCAAGCTAAAAAGCCTCTGTGCAGCAAAGGAAATAACCAACAAATTTAAGAGAAGCCACAAAATGGAAGGAAATATTAGCAAACTATTCATCTGACAAGACATTAATAAATGGAATATATAAATAACTCAACAGCAAAAAAGAAATAATTTGACTAAAAATTGGCAAAAGATCTAAACAGATATTTCTCAAAAGAAGACATACAAATGGCCAAGACTTACATGAGAAAAATACTCAACATCGGTAATCATCAGAGAAATGCAAATCAAACCACATCGTGATATCATTTCACCTGTTTAAATGGGTTGTATAAAAAAGACAGGGGATAATAGATGCTGGTGAAGATGTGGAGAAAGGGGAATCTTAGTACACTTTTGGTGGAAATGTAGATTAGTACAGAAACTATGAAGAACATTATGCAGGCGCCTCAAAAAACTAAAAGTAGAACTACCATATGATCCAGGAATTCTACTATTGAGTATATATCCAAAAGAACAGAAGTCAATGTATTAAAGAGATACCTGCACTCCCATGTTTATTGCAGCACTGTTCACAATAGCCAAAATATGGAATCAACCTAAGTTCCTATGAATGGATAAAGAAAGTGTGGTATATATACACAAGGCAATATTATTTATCCATAAAAGAGAATAACATGTTGTCATTTGCAGCAACATGGATGGAACTGGAGGCCATTATGTTAAGTGAAATAAGCCATGCACAGAGAGACAAATATCACATGTTCTCACTCATATGTGGGAGCTAAAAATGTGGATCTCATAATGATACAGTGTAGATTGGTAGTTACCAGAAGCCAGGAAAGAGAGGGGGTAGTTGGGGGGATGAAGAAAGAAAAGGATATAAATGCATTTATATCCACTGAACTGTGCACTTAAAATGGTAAATATGGTAAGTAAAATAAAAGATTTATGTGGCAGGAGACACCTTTTGTTGTTATTGCATATGATTATTGTTGATGACATTGTTATTATTGTTATTCTTGCCCAAAACCATGTGACCCACAGATTTCTAGCATAGAGATGCCTCTGGATAAATTGTTGTTTACAGAAATAAAATAAATCATGAATTAGAGAAAAAAGGCAGGAACAAAATAAACAGAAGGAGAAAGAAAGGAACAGAGGCGAAAGAAAGAGAGGAACAAAAAATGGAATTATTCTAAGAGAGCATATGGAGAAAAATGGAGAACAAAATTCCCTGCAAATTTTAATTCTAAGAACAAGAAGAGAAAAGCCAATGTGTTTCAGTGAAATATTTATCAGAGAAATATTAGAATAAAGATGAAAAGTTTGGAGTTGGAATAATTGAAGAACTTGATAAACCAATTTCTACTTTTTGTCTCTTTCCTTATTTTTAAACAAGGCTAGAACTGGTATAATCTTCAACTTGCTTTCACCTCCAATTCTCTAATAAGATAAAATGAAATATAAATAATCATACTTCCGCTCATTCTAAGTCTGTGGAGATCTTTGGTATATATACTGCAAATGCACACCCACAGAGGAACAAAGATGGCAGAAGGCAAGGAGGAGCAAGTCACATCTTACATGGATGGTGGCAGGCAAAAAGAGAGACAGCTTGTGCAGGGGAACTCCTCTTTTTAAAACCATAAGATCTCATGAGACTTATTCACTATCACAAGAACAGCATGGGAAAGACCTGCCCCTGTGATTCAATTATCTCCCACCAGGTACCTCTTAGAAATTCAAGATGAGATTTGTGTGGGGACACAGCCAAACCATATCATACAGGAAGGCTGAGAGACAAAAAAAAAAAAAAAAAAAAAAAGGTAAAAACCAACAAAAATGGAGAAAGTCAACTAAGAAAGGAAAGGTGTATATGTGGACTTAAATGAACTCAAGGTTGAGAGTTTCTGAGGTTATAATCAGGAGTCAGTAGGGAGTGAGTGAACAGCAAGATATCCTGCAATAGGAAGTTCCTAGAAAATGTAAAGGAGGGTGAAAATACCAAGCCCAGCCATGAGCTAGTCACAGAAAAATATAGGTAAACCTAGTCACAGTCTTTCAAAAACAACCTGGGATCTCCTAAAAACACAACTGACAGGCTCTCACATGTAGGCCACTCATTACCATTTTCACACTACATCCCAAGTGCTTAACATAAGATTAGGAATTAATTTCTTAATGCATTGTAGCTTTTGCAGCTTCTCTTGGGGGTAAGTCTAATTTGTTTCCTATAATTAAAAAAGTTTAAAAATAATTTTATAACCCTCTTACCCCCAAATAGTTAGTAAAATGACTGGCTGCTCTTTTCAGATAATTTTCTGTGTGTAATAGATTTCTCATTTACACAACTGGACCAGCCATGATAACTAGAATCCTGCCAACATCTTTATGGTGTCTGTCCTGCAGCGGTTGATTTCTTGTGTTCTATCTTGAATTCTCTTCTTAACCTGGGAGGTATAGCTCATGTTTCCCTGGATACATGCAATTTCATAATTACTTCGTCTCATGCTAGGATCTCTACTACTTGCCTACTCTAAGTCTAGCTCTCTGCCAGACCTATTTATTTCTTTAAAACACTAAAACTCTGCTGAATTAACAGAATTATAACAGAATTCATCAGTATCCCTGATGAACATAGATGTAAATATTCTTCAAAAAATACTAGCAAACCAAATCCAACAGCATATTCAACAAAAGATCATTCACCATGGTCAAGTGGGGTTTGTCCCAGGGAGGCAAGGATGGTCCAATATATGCAAATCAATAAACGTGATACATCACTGTAACTATATTTTATCTTTTAGAAGAATAAAAAACAAAATCAATGTAATTATTTAAACAGGCGCAAAAAAATAATTTGATAAAATTCAACATCTTTTTATTACAAAAACTTTCAACAAATTAGTTTGGAAAGAATGTACCTCAACAAACTAAAGGTTATATGTGACAAACCAACAGCTAACATTATACTTAATGGGTATAAAGCTGAAAGTTTTTACTCTAAGACCTGGAACAGGAAAACGACGTCCACTTTTACCACTTCAATTCAATACAATCATATAAGTCCTAGCCAGAGCAATTAGGCAAAAGAAAGAAATAAAAGGCATCAAAACTGGAAAGGTGGAAGTTAAATTTTCCCTGTTTGCAGATGACGTAATCTTATATAGAGAAAGAAGCCTAAAGAATCCACCAAAAAAACTATTAGAAGTAATAAATGAATTCAGTAAAGTTGCAGGATACAAAATCAACATACAAAAACTAGTAGCATTTCTTTTTTTTTTGAACTTTAAAAAATGAAGTTTATTTATATTAGTTTTTAATCAAAGAAAAACATATACAAAGTTAAAAAGAAATCAAATAATGCTGCTGGATTGGTAGTGAAAACTGGCAAACCTTTGCTTTTTCTCTACCTACCCTTGATTTCATTTTTCCAGAGACAACCACTTTTAACCCTTAGCAGTTTCTTATTGTAGTTTTTTTTTTTTTTTTTCCTGAAAAGACACGTGTATACTGCTTTTACTGGACTTTTCTATAACAGATCTTGATTGACTTGCCACCATTACACACACATCTCTCTTCTCTCCCATCCTCCCAATGTTATAGAATTATTTCTTATAAAATCAGTATCCAGTACTTACATAATTATGACTAACTTTATATGACTAGTATTGTTCACAGTTGAGGTATACAGTGAGTTTTTGAATTTTTATTTTTCCTGGGGTTCATAATTACCTCAGTTTTATTTTCTTAACAAAAGAAAAATTTGCAGATTATTAATTCATCCTATGCTCTCTTGAAAATGAAGGCTTTCTAGTCTGCATTCAAATACACCAGGTACTCTATCAATTTTTATATTTTCAAATATTCTATCTGAGTTCTCCATCTTTGGGCATTTCCTGTTGACTTCTTATTGTTCTCCCCTACCATTCTCCCTCTTTAATACAGTTATATTACTATTTTAGAAACTTTATGGTTACCTTGTAAGTAATAAATGTCTTTTCTCCCTCAACAAAAGACCGTATCTTTCAACTTCCCACTTTTTTTTTTTTTTTTTTTTTTGAGACGGAGTTTCGCTCTTATTGCCCAGGCTGGAGTGCAATGGCTGATCTTGGCCCACTGCAACCTCTGTCTCCCAGGTTCAAGCGATTCTCCTGCCTCAGCCTCCTGAGTAGCTGGGATTACAGGTGCCCGCCATCACACCCGGCTAATTTTTGTATTTTT
>NW_012110108.1:86237-159777 GCF_000951045.1 Mandrillus leucophaeus
ATATATATATATATATATATGGCAGATGACATTTGCATTCCACTTGGTAACCTTAATTAAGTATGCCCCTAATCAATAAAAATCATAAACAACACTTTTATTTTATGATTGTTTAAATGTTATTCACTGAATAGCCAAACTTTTGCTAGGAAGGAATTTCTTTTTCTTTGGTTCCAAGCTGTTGATTGACATCCTGCCACAGGAGCATTGAAATACAGCCAGCCCATTTTCTTTCTTTCTCACCATTCATTCAAAATCTTGCAGCATTTTATATTTGGTACTTGGAGGAGGATGCTTTTCCTGTACATTTTTTTTTTCACCTAGTTTCTAATTATTATTGTTTTGTCTTGTGGGATGAAGAAGGGTATGCCTTCTATATCATATCCTTAATACCTTCAGCTTCTTACTCCTTCAAATCTTCCTTGCAATCCAATCCAACAGTCCTGAAGTTTACTGGTATTTTTTCCTGAAAATTTTAGCCTTTAGAAAAAAAAATTTTTTTAAAGCGTCCTCTGCCCCTTTTCACTTCCTGAAATTTGTCAGGTGTTTATTTTAATCTTTTCTTAGATCTTTTCGAGGTTCTTTACTGAAGTTCTCTGTTCCTGGAGTCTCCTATTTCCTCTTTCTAGGAATTGCAGGCTCTCCGTGCTCCCAGAGAAGTTCCACTGGCAGTGAAAAGCCCAGCCACGAAGGGCACCTGAGCACTCTCGACAGACTGTGGGACTTGAGGTAGGCAGTTCGGCCGCGCCACGGGGCCCCTGGGAGTCTGCCATCATGCTGTCCCCAGAGGCTGGCAGCTCAGTTGCGGCTCTAAAAGTGTACCTGCAAGCCGATGTTGAGGATCACAGAGCCCACAACGACATACAAGTATTGGAAGTTCATGCATGTCAGGCCAGCTCAAAGAAGGCAAGGAGGGTGTGGGAGAGTCCCTTGCAGAAGACCTTATAAGAGGTGGGGGCCGCAGAGGGGCTTGAGGCCCTGATGGCAAGGAAGATGCAGCCAGGGGCAGGGCCATGGGCCTAGTGTGGCTTCCCGCTCAGGCCCTGGAGCTGAGGTCCACGGACCTCCCCAGGGATGGCCAGGACTGGTGGCGAAGGAAGGCAAAGCAGCCGCTGTAGCTCCGTCCAGTGCAGCATATGCAGGCCCTCCAAACTAGTAGTATTTCTATAAGTTAATAGTGAACTACCAAAAAAAGAAATCAAGAAAGCAATCCCATTTATAATAGTGTCAAAAAACCCAGGTATAAATAATATAATCAAGGAGGTGAAAGATCTCTACAAAGAAAACTGTGAAACACTGATGAAGGAAATTGAAGACACAAATAAATGGAAAGATATCCCATGTTCATGGATTGGAAAAAATAATGTCAAATGTCTGTATTACCCATAATGATTTAGAGATTCAATGCAATCCTTGTCAAAATAGCAATGACATTTTTCATAGAAATAGAAAACAATTTTTAAATTTGTATGGAAGCACAAAATACCCGAAAGAGCCAAAGCAATCTTGAACAAAAAGAAGAAAGCCGGAGACATCACACTACTGAATTTTAAAATGTCCTATAAGCTATAGTAGCCAAACAGCATGGTACTAGTATAAAACAGACACATAGACCAATGGAACAGAATAGAGAATTCAGAAATAAATTTACGTATTTACAGCAAACTGATTTTGACAAGAGTGCCAAAAACATACATTGGGGAAAAGACAGTCTTTTCAATAAATGGTATTGGAATAATTGGATATACACATGCAGAAGAATAGAATTAGACCCTTATCTCTCCCTATGTACAAAAGTCAACTAAAAATGGATTAAAGCCTTAAATATAAGATTGAAAACTATGAAACTACTAGAAAAAAATTTAGGGGAATACTTCATGATATTGGTATGAGCAAGGAGTTTTTGGATAAGGCCTCAAAAGCATGGGCAACAAAAGCAAAAATGAACACGTGGGACTTTGTCAAACTAAATAGCTTCTATAAAGCAAAGGAAACCATCAACAGAATGAAGAGTCAATCTACAGAATGGGAGAAAGTATTTACAAGCTATATATCTGAAAAGGGGTTAATATCCAAAATATATAAGGAACTCAAAGAACTCAATAGGAAGAAAATACAGAACCCAATTTAAAAATGGGTGAAAGATCTGAATGGACATTTTTCAAAAGAACTTTTACAAATAGTCCACAGGTATTTTAAAAAATGCTCAACACCACTAAACACTAGGGAAATGCAAACTAAAACCACAGTGAAATATCACCTCACTCCAGTTAGAATGGTTATTATCAAAAAGACAAAAAAAAAACAAACAAACAAAAAAAAAAACAAGCGTTAGCAAGGAGTGGAGAAAAGGGAAACATTACACACTACTGTTGGGAGTGTTAATTAGTGCCACCATTATGGAAAATAGTAGAAGAGTCTTAAAAAAATTAAAAATAGGAATACCATCTGATCTAGTAATCCCACTACTGGGTGTACAGTCCAAGGAAATGAAATAATATCTCAAAGGGATACATGCACTCACCTGTTTATTACTAGTCACAACAGCCAAAATATGAAATCAACCTGTGTCCACCAATGGGTGAATGAATAAAGAAAGTGTGATGTATATGATATATATTGTACATAAATATATACACACATATATTCACACATACAATGGAATACTATTCATCCATAGAAAATGTAAAATGCTGTCATTTGCAACGACATGGGTGAACCTGGAGGACATTATGTTAAGTGAATTAAACCAGGCACAGAAACACAAATATTGCATAATCTCACTCATATGTGAATTTAAAACTGTTGATCTCATAGAAGTATACAGTGTAAGTGTGGTTATCAGAGGCTGAAGTGGTTGGGCAGAGCGGGCATGGTGAGATAGTCATCAAATAATACACAATTATAGTTAGGAGGATACATTTCAAGAGATCAATTGTAGAGCAAGGTGACAATAGTTAATGATGATACATGGTATTCTTGAAAAATGTAGAGAATGGATGTTGTTTGCTCTCACCACAAATATGATAGCTATGTAAGATAACGCATCTGTTAATTAGCTAGATTTAACCATTGCACAATGAATATGTACATCAAAACATCATGTACATGATAAACTACATGTTATTTATCAACTGGAATACAAATAAATAAAAAAAATTCAGTTCTACAAAGAAAAAAATAGTTTGATAGAATTCATTAGTAGAAAAAAGAAAGCTAGTTGCCCCAAACCACAAATAATTTGCACTCTGCCTCTAACACAATTTTTTGGATATATTCTAGTTTCACATCTGCCCCATAAACCCTTCTTTTTGGAGAGCAAAACCCTGGAGGCTCAGCATATGTTTTAAATTGGTGCTTAGTATTCAAAGCCACAGTCAAAATGAAAGAAGCTGCCTCTGCTCAGATCACTTGTCCATCTATCTTTCTGTTCTCTTCCCATTAACATTTCTACAATCTCTCCTAAACCTGCCATATCATTAACATGAAACATTCAAGTGGAAAGAAGCCAAGCAGTAACCTCCTACAATCAAAGGGAGGCTGGGCAGCTTAGGTGACTCAAATAGACATAAATCTTCAATGCTACTCACTTTCAGTGACAATGTGAGGGGCTCTGGCTGAAGTGACAGCAGTGGGTTGCTGTCCTGGCTAAAAGGAAAGATAAAGGTGTTGAGATGAGACAGCTGCGATCTTAAATCTATTGAGAACTGAAATGCCAAGCTTTATCTATTCGGTTAGTGCAAAAGTTGGCATTAGTTTTAATGGCAAAACTACAATAACTTTTGCACTAACCTAGTATATCCCTGTGATCCCCAAACTGGAAGCATCCTAGTAAAAAGAGAGGTCCAGAAAAGTTCCAAAACTAAGTCCTGGTTATTCTGGCTATTTATTTTGGGTATTTCTTTGAGTATTTAGTACATTCTTTCTATGTGACAGGACTGTGTTGGTACTGAATAAGATGATAGGTTCTTTCTCTTCCAAATGCTGAACAGTATTCTTTTGGAATCATACACATTGAATAAATAACTACATATATGAATGTAACAAAATAAAATGAAAGGCCATAAGAAGGATTAAAAATGAGCATAAACTCTTTCCTAGCAACCCCCATTGTGGAGAAATGGATTCAAACAAGAGAAATTATGGGAGTGAACAGGTTGGCTTGGTTTCTTATTCTTACCTCACCTATCTGCACAATATGGTAAACAAGCTCAATTCTCTTTCCTCCTGTGCAATGAAGTGAAATTTTTTTTCTTTTATGAGACAAAGAATAAAAGCAAGAATGAAGAGAAATTGGTTATCACTGTTATTTTGACACTGGAAAACATGATAACTAATTAATGGTTTATATTTTCTCAGTTTCAAATGAAGCATGACTTCTTCCATATTCCCAAACCAGATAGCAGTCTCCAATATCCGTGGATCAATCTCCTATACACCAGAAATGATTTTTGTCATTCTTCTCTTAAACTTAATCTATCCTTTTCTTCTCATTTATAACTAAGACCCTCAAAGAAGCGAACCGTTATGACGTCTTCTGGCATTCCCCAATGAGTATTTTCTTCACTAAGAACTAGGGAGGAGATCATTAAGTTCATTGAAAGCAATACACAATTTACTTTTTAGTACAAATGCAGCAGTCCTCTGGGCCTGGGCATGATATGTGGTACTTCAGTTTGTTGGTTTATTTGTGTCAAAACCATGATACAGACATTTTCAACTTTATCTACTGATACTTTCCTTAATCTGATACCTGAGCTAAAAATAACAACTTTGTTCTTTATAGCCAAATAACCAAGGAATCATTAATCTTGCAATGCTACAAAATGTCCTTCCAGATTTCTAAATAAAATGCATCACTTAAGTAACCTATATTTTTGTCTGTATTTTAATATTCTACCATTGAACAGTATTGAAATAGAATGAATTTGTGGTCATTTAAAAGTATTTTTTTTTTTTTTTAGACAGAGTCTTGTTCTGTCGCCCAGGCTGGAGTGCAGTGGCCAGATCTCGGCTCACTGCAAGCTCCGCCTCCCGGGTTCACGCCACTCTCCTGCCTCAGCCTCCCTAGTAGCTGGGACTACAGGCGCCCGCCACCTCGCCTGGCTAGTTTTTTGTATTTTTTAGTAGAGATGGGGTTTCACCGTGTTAGCCAGGATGGTCTCGATATCCTGACCTCGTGATCCGCCCGTCTCGGCCTCCCAAAGTACTGGGATTACAGGCGTGAGCTACCGCGCCCGGCAAAAGTATTCTTATCATATATCCCTGTCAGTCTCTTTAAACTCCCCTGTGTCTCCATGACAACTCATAGGCCTCAGGAATATACTGACACTATGAAAAGAATATTACTACAATGATACCTTCTCTGAAAATGTGATTACAAAGCATAAGCTCAGAAACTTACTAATTGTAGTTGTGTCTTCAGAAGAAATGATGGTCGTGTCCTCTGGAAAATAAATAAGATAAATTAAGAAATTACTGATACTCCTACTAAATAGTTGACCAGCTAATTTCCTACCAACTCAGTTAGATTCAAATTACATAAACTAATGATAGATAAAAGGAACAGGAGTAATATGAGTATTCCTAAAAAACATAATAATAATAATTTCTAATTGTTTTTAAGATAAAACTTTAATTCTACTAAAAAATAATTTTTTACCGATTTGGCAGTCTTCTTTCCATGGACATATAGTGGTTAAGAAAGAATAAAATTTCTCAGTATCAAAACTTGAAGTATCTTTAGATCCAGGGTGAAGCCGCTTTTAACTAGCTTCTAAAGAGTTCCTCAATCTTTATTCCCATAGACTTACAACTGGAACTATGAGGCTGGACACACCCACCATCACAGGAAGAACAAGGAAGGTAAATGGAACAAATCTGTGAAATACAGAAGGCTCAAGTAGGTAGTACACTAAGTGCTTGGATATTAGTCGATGGTCCTTTTACATCAGGCATGATCTAATAGGACCTGTTTTTCATATTAAGGTTTAGTGATTTGATACAAGGACAATAAAACTAAAACACACAACACAGCTTGAGGCTCAATGACAAGGACATTGACTTCAAAGCACCTTAGGCATTTAAATGGAATTGAGGCCAGGATGTCTAAACCAAAGAATTATCTTAAGAAGTCTCATTTCTTAGCTAATCTTCAGATATATTTCTAAGATTTTCTATCAAAAATTATTTGAATTCAAACTTTTAGCTTCTTATAACCTGTTCCATATAAGTTAGAATATTCCCCTTTTCCAAGATGAAGTTATCTTATCCTCCAGATTCCCTTCTCTTCAATATCTTCTAAATTATCCGCTTCCATTTCTCTTTCTTAAAGTCTATATTTCTTGTTATTCCTGACTTTTAACACATTATGTAATTCATTGTAAATCTTCTTTTATTAATCATTAAAATAAACAAAACAAAAGAAAAATGGGATCTAGAAGTTAAATCTTTGAAAAGAAATTATCCAGTCTTTTACCCATCACTGTTCTTTTTCCTTTTCAACCTTTCTTTATTCCAGAACACTCTACATTTACTATCTTCTCTTCTTCCATTTTCCATTCGTTTCTTACCTTGTGTTAATGTAGTTTTCAACCCTGTGACACTATCTTACTTGACTTACCTGCTTTATGTAATACTATTGACTATTTCTTGAAAGTCCTTGATCAATTATTTTCTTCCAACTTCTTTGACTACACCTTTGCAGTTTTCTATTTTAGATTATTTTTAATAACCCATTCTCTGATTTTGTTCTGTTCTTCCTCTTCTCTCGTTAATTTACTTTCTTCCCCTGTGTCAAATAATTCATACCAATATATCATTCCTGTATTCATTTTTAATTTTTTAACATTTATGTTTAATCAAGACTACCCTTCATAGTTCCATAGACAGATAAGTAGCAAGGTAGGTGATAGAAAGTTAAAAAGATAGATAGAAATTGTTAGAAAAACTTCAGCCAAAATGTAAAAGAGTTGAATGAAGCCATTAATGATTCACGAATCAGGTAGCCCCCAGAATCACAGCAGATTCAGAGAGGCTCCAGGGGTGCCTCATGGTCAGAACAAATTTATAGACAAAAAAAGTAAAGTGACATACAGAAATCGGAAGTGAGGCACAAAAACAGCTGGATTAGTTACAGCTTGGCATTTGCCTTGTTTGAAAAACAGTTTGAACACTCAGCAGTGTATATAACTAGTTGAGGCATGGCTGCTGAGATTGGCCAAGACGCAGTGATTGTTACAGGTGCATACTCTTGAGTTAGGTTTTCAATCTTGTCTACCTATTAAATTAGGTTGCAGTTTATGCATAAGGACTCAAATATAGAAGTATGGAGTCTTTCTCAGGCCACATTTAGTTTGTTTTAACAATACTCACCTACTAAGCTGTCTTCTGTTGTCATGAAGACTAGTTTAAGATTTACACACACACACAGACGGGTGTGCATGCACACACACACACGCACACCCACACCTCTTTTGCTTATGAGCGATCAGGCCCCTTAACCAGAAAAATGTAGCTATGTAAGAGAGCGATAGCTGCATTTTGTAGTTCCTTTTCTCAGGGCACATTTTTCATATCTGAAGTAAAGTAAATCATCCAGGACTGGCTGGTAATTATGTCTTATATATTCTATTTAATAATTTTTCAATTTTTGACTATTACAGTTGTCCCTCAGTATCCATCAGGGATTCGTTCCAGGACCCCCGCAGATACCGAAATCCATGGATGCTCAAGTCCTACAGTAGCCCTGTGGCACCCGTGAATAGAAAAAGACAGCCCTATGTATTTATGGGTTTCACATCCCATAAATAGTGTGTTTTCCATCCATGTTTTGTTGAGTCTATGAATATGGTACCTGTAGATCAGGATGGCTGACTGTATTTGCATATAACCTATGCACAACCTCCCATATACTTTAAATCATCTCTAGATTGTTTACGTACCTAATACAATGTAAATTCTATGTAAATTGTTGTTTTACCTCATTGTCTTAAAAAGTCTATACATGTTCAGTACAAATCATCCATTTTTTATCGATCAAATACTCTCAATCCATGTTAGTTGAATATGAAGATGCAGAACTCATGAATATGGGGGGCTGACTGTATTATAAATAATTCTGTGCCATAACAATAAGGCTTCAACTTCAATGTGGGGATTTCTGGTTAACATTAGTAGGAATATCTAAACAAATGGGCTTGGAATTATTGACATAAACAATGTAGGCAACTTTGTAGCAGAATTTGAAAAAGTGACACACACACATGCACACACTTGTTATACATATATTAGTGGTGTTTCTTTCAATGACTGGTAGTGATGCTGTGGGAGTTGGATGGGCATGAGATCGCAAAATCTCCAGTTCAGTGACTTAGAGAAGTCTGAAATTCAGCTTTCCCCAAATCATACTTTTCATATTGTGAACCCAAAATATCTGAGACATGTCTCAGTCAATTTAGAAAGTTTATTTTGACAAGGTTACGGCATGCCCGTGACACAGCCTCAGGAGGTCTTGATGACATGTGCCCAAGGTGGTTGCGATACAGCTTGATTGTATACATTTAGGGAGGCATGAGACATCTATCAATATGTATAAGATGTACATTGGTTCAGTCTGGAAGGGTGAGACAACTTGAAGTGGGGGGGGGGTTCTAATTCAGAAGTAGATAAGAGAAAAAAGGTTGCATTCATTTGAGTCCTTGATCAGCCTTCCACTGAATACACAATTTAGTCTGCCTCAGTGAATCTGCATTTTTACATAAACAGTAGGGCAGAGGAAGCAGTCAGATGTGCATTTGTATCAGGCAAGCCTCAGAAGGATGACTTTGAGTTTTTTCTGTCCTTTGTTCACAAGGAATTATCTTGCTGGCAAATTGTGAGGGAGGTATGTAGCATTTTATCTTTGTAGCTATCTTATTTAGAAATAAAATGGGAGGCAAGTTTGCCTGATGTAGTTACCAACTTGACTTTTCCCTCGGCTTAGTGATTTGGGGGTCCTGAGATTTATTTCCCTTTCAAAATACATTGTTCTTTCTCTATTCTGTAAGCTTAATTTAGGTACTTATATGGTTTGACTGTGTCCCCACACAAGTCTCATCTTGAATTGTAGCTCCCACAATTCCCATATGTTGTGGGAGGGACCTGGTGGGAGGTAATTGAATTCTGGGGGCAGGTCTTTCCCATCCTATTCTTGTGATAGTGAATAAGCCTCATGAGACCTGATGGTTTTATAAAGGGGAGTTTCCCTGTACAAGTTGTCTTCTCTTGTCTGCCACCACATGAGACATGCCTTTCACCTTCTGCCATGAATGCGAGGCCTCTCTAGCCATGTGAACCTGCGAGTTTATTAAACCTCTTTATTTTGTAAATTGCCCAGTCTCATTATGTCTTTATCAGCAGCATGAAAATGGACTAATACAATAAATTGGTACCAGTAGAGTGGGGCACTGCTGAAAAGATACCCAAACATGTGGAAGTGATGATGGAACTGGGTAACACACAGAGGTTGAAACAGTTTGGAGGGCTCAGAAGAATACAGGAAAATGTGAGAGGTTGGAACTCCTTAGAGACTTGTTGAATGACTTTGACCAAAATGCTGATAATGATATGAACAATGAAATCCATGCTGAGGTGGTCTCGGATGGAAATGAGGAACTTGTTGGGAATTGGAGCAAAAGTGACTCTTGTTATATTTTAGCAAAGAGACTGGCAGCCTTTTGCCCCTGTCCTAGAGATTTGCGGAACTTTGAACGTGAGAGAGATGATTTAGGGTATCTGGCAGAAGAAATTTCTAAGCAGCAAAGCATTCAAGATGTGACTTGGCTGCTGTTAAAGGCAAGCAGTTTTAAAAGACAAGCAGAGCATGAAGGTTTGGAAAATTTGCAGCCTGACAATGCAATAGAAAAGAAAATCTCATTTTCAGAGGAGAAATTCAAGCCAGCTGCAGAAATTTGCATAAGTAACAAGGAGCTGAATGTTAATCACTAAGACAATGGGGAAAATGTCTCCAAAGCATGTTAGAGACCTTTGCATCAGTCTCTCCCAGCACAGGCTGGAGGCCTAGGAAGTAAAATTGGTTTTGTGAGCCAGGTCCAGGATCCCTCTGCTGTGTGCAGCCTAGGGGCTTGGTGCCCTGGGTCCCAGCCACTCCAGCCATGACTAAAAGGGGCCAAGGTACAGCTTGGGCCATGGCTTCAGAAGGTGCAAGCCCCAAGCCTTGTCAGCTTCCATGTGGTATTGAGCCTGTGGGTGCACAGAAGCTAAGAATGGAAGTCTGGGAACCTCCACCTGGATTTCAGAGGAAGTATGGGAATCCCTGGATGTCCAGGCAGAAGTTTGCTGCAGGGGCAGGGTGCTCATGAAGAACCTCTGCTAAGGCAGTGCAAAATGAAAATGTGGGATTGGCACCCCCACATAGAGTTCCCACTGGGGTGCTACCTACTGGAGCTGTAAGAAGATGGCCACCATCCTCCAGACCCCAGAATAGTAGATCCACTGACAGCTTGTACTGTGTGCCTGGAAAGGCTGCAGATCCTCAATGCCAGTCCATGAAAGCAGCTGGAAGGGAGATTGTGTGCTGCAAAGCCACAGGGGTGGAGTTTCCCAAGATCATGGGAACCCACCCATTGCATCAGCGTGACCTGGATGTAAGACATGGAGTCAAAGGAGTTCATTTTGGAGCTTTAAGATTTGACTGCCCTGCTGGATTTTGGACTTTCATGGGGCCTTTAGCCCTTTCATTTTGGCCAATTTATCCCCATTTGGGATAGGTGTATTTATCCAATGCCTATACCCCCATTTTATCTAGGAGGTAACTAACTTGCTTTTGATTTTACTGGCTCATAGGTGGAAGGGACTTGCCTTGACTCAGGTGAGACTTTGGATTCTGGACTTTTGAGTTAATGTTGAAATGAGTTAAGACTTTGGGGGACTGTTGGGAAGGCATAATTGGTTTTGAAATGTGAGGATGTGAGATTTGTGCGAGGCCAAGGGTGAAATGATATGGTTTGACTTTGTCCCCACACAAATCTCGTCTTGAAGTATAGCTCCAATAATTTCCACGTGTTGTGGGAGGGACCTTATTACTTATTAATACTTCCAAGTGGGAGGTAGTTGAATCATGGGGGCGGGTCTTTCCTGTGCTATTCTTGTGATAGTGTATAAGTCTCATGAGATCTGATGATTTTATAAAGGGGAGATTCCCTGCATAAACTCTCTTATTTTGTCTGCTGCCTTGTGAGATGTGCCTTTCACCTTCCACTATGATTGTGAGGCCTCCCAAGCCACGCGCAGCTGTGGGACCATTAAAACTCTTTCTTTTGTAAACTGCCCAGTCTGGGTATGTCTTTGTCAGCAACATGAAAATGGACTAATACAGGTACCATAACACCAAGTATGACTCTTGCATGCTATCTGTATTATTGCAACATGTAAAATGCTTAAATGTCCTTGGGCATGTTAGCAAGGTCATACAGAAACATGGACTAGGAATTTTTATTCATAAAAATAAAGAAGATATTAGGTGTGTTAATGTTAGTCTATGACTTTGTAAAAAATACATAAATGTTAGTCAACTTCATTTATATCCTTTGCCTAGTTTGTCCATGTAGGTTGTTGCCCTTTTATCTCACCAATTTATAGGCATAGTTTTACCTTACTATGTGTTTGATATAATGAAAGCTTTACCTGACACATAAATAATAACATGTAATTTGAGCAAAAGCTTCCTTATGGGAAATGAAGTTCCTTTCTAAGGTTGAGGATCTGGCCTCCATCAATATCCTTTCAAATGTGCAAAGTGGGAAGGGGCAGGGATGTGATTCATACCAATTTTACATCACTAACCTGTTCTTACTTGTTATTCTCAGTGTATTAGCATTGGCCTAAGAAGGCATAAAATCTAACCAAATTTGCAGCTCCAATATAATTCAGAGACATAATTATTGTCATGCACGTCCATATGAAGAGCCCACCAAACAGATTTTGTGTGAGCAATAAGGCTTTTTAATCACCTGGGTACAGGCGGGCTGAGTCCAAAAAGAGTCAGTGAAGGGAGATAAGGGTGGGGCCGTTTTACAGGATTTGGGTAGGTAAAGGAAAACTACAGTCAGAGGGGGGTTGGGGGGTTGTTCTCTGGTAGGCAGGAGTGGGCCTCACAAGGTGCTCAATGGGGGAGATTTTTGAGTCAGGATGAGCCAAGAAAGGGAATTTCACAAGGTAATGTCATCACTTAAATTAAGGACCGGCCATTTTCACTTCTTTTGTGGCGGAATGTCATCAGTTAAGGCAGGGGCAGGGCATTTTCACTTCTTTTGTGATTCTTCAGTTACTTCAGGCCATCTGAGTGTATATGTACAAGTCACAGGGGATGTGATGGCTTGGCTTGGGCTCAGAAGCCTGACATTCCTGCCTTCTTATATTAATAAGAAAAATAAAACAAAATAGTGTTGAAGTGTTGGGGCAGCAAACATTTTTGCAAGGTGGTATGGAGAGAGAATGGGCGATGTTTCTCAGGGCTGCTTCAAGTGGGATTAGGGGTGGCGTGAGAACCTAGAGTGGGAGAGATCAAGCTGAAGAAAGATTTTGTGGTAAGGGGTGATATGGTGGGGTCGTTAGAAGAAACATTTGTCATATAGAATGATTGGTGATGGCCTGGATGCAGTTTTGCATGAATCAAAAAGCTAAACAGAAGACACAAGGTCTGAATAAGAGAAGGAGAAAAAGCAGGTATTGAAGGACTAAGAATTGGGAGGACCTAGGACATCTAATTAGAGAAAGCCTAAGGGGTTCAGCATAATTACTTGCTTGGTTGGTGAGTTTTTAGGCTTTATCTAAGTTTTTGGGGTGCAGTTCAAGTTGGTCTGGTGTCTGGAATGAGACTGGGACCTAATAAAAAGGGATGTCCACACAGGAGCTCAAATGAGCTGTAACCTGTACCTTTCCAAGGACATGCCTGAATTCTGAGAAGGGAAAGTGGTAAAAGTATTGTCTAGTCCTTTTTAAATTGGTGACTGAACTTGGTGTGTTTTTAAAAGACCATTAGTCCCTTCTACCTTTCCTGAAGATTGAGGACAGTAAAGGATATAAAGGTTTCACTGAATACCAATAGCCTAAAAAACTGCTTGGGTGATTTGACTAATAAAGGCTGGTTTGATATCAGACTATATAGAGGCAGGAAGGACAAACTGAGCAATCATGTCTGACAGAAGGGAAGGAATGACTGCAGTGGCCTTCTCAGACCCTGTGGGAAAGACGTCTACCCATCCAGTGAAAGTGTCTACCCAGACCAAGAGGTATTTATTTTTCTGACTCGGGGCATGTGAGTAAAGTCAATGTGCCCATCCTGGGAGGGGGAAATCCCCAAGCTTGATGTGTGGGGAAGGGAGGGGGCCTGAGAAATTCCTGAGGAGTAGTAGATTAGCAGATGGAACACTGAGAAGTGATTTCTCTGAGGATAGATTTCTAGGATGGAAAGAAAATGAGAGGTTCTAAGAGATAGGCTAGTGGTTCGTAACCTAGATGGAAGAGGTTATGAAATGACAAAGGAATAGAATGGGCCTGTGAGGTTGGAAGGAGATATTTTCCTTGGTCTAAGAACCATTTGCCTTGTGTGGGAAGAGATTGATAGGTGGAAATTTCAGTGGGGGAGAAGGTGGGAGTGACCGATGTGAAGGAGGAAAACTGCCATGAGAGATAGAAGTTGGAACACTAGCTGCTTTTTTAGCTAACTTATCAGCATAAGCATTTTCTTGAGTGATGGTATCTGATGCCTTTTGATGGCTGCTTTTTTAGCTAACTTATCACCATAGGCATTGTCTTGAGTGATGATGGGGGGAAGCAAATAGATTTTGGAAGTTATAAGAGCTGTAGAGAGTGAGTTGAGCATATTTTGTGATTTTTAGGGCCTCTAACAGTATTAAAGCAGTGGCAGCCACTGCACACAGACATGAGGGCTAGGCTAAAACAGTAAGGTCAAGTTGTTTGGACAGAAAGTCTACAGGACATGGTCCTGGCTCTTGTGTAAGAATTCTGACTGCATTAACCATGCCTAGGAAGGAAAGGAGTTGTTGTTTTGTAGAAAGAATTGGGATTTGGGAGATTAGCCAGACATGATCAGCAGGGAGAGCACGTGTGTTTTTATGAAAATTATACCAAGACAGGTAACAGATGAGGAAGAAATTTGGGCTTGACTGAAGTAATGGGGGCTGTCTGTGAAGCCTTGTGGCAGTACAGCCGAGGTAATTTCCTGAGCCTGATGGGTATCAGGTTCAGTCCAAGTGAAAGCAAAGAGAGGCTAGGATGAAGAGTGTGAAAGAATAGTAAAGAAAGTATGTTTGAGATCCAGAACAGAATAATGGGTTGTAGAGGGAGGTATTGAGGATAGGAGAGTATATGGGTTTGGCACTACGGGGTGGACAGGCAAAACAATTTGGACGATAAGGTGCAGATCTTGAACTAACTTGTAAGCCTTGTCTGGTTTTAGGATAGGTAAAATTGGAGAATTTTAAGGGGAGAAAAGGAAAATTAGAAAGACTTAGTGACGCTTGGGGTTGGGACTGAAGGGACAGGTGGGAAGGAAAGAAGGAAGATTTGGGACGAGTTGCATTGGGAACAGAGACTAAGGAGGGACCGATGTGTAAAAGAATGCCTGGACATCAGGCACCTCAGACCGTTTGCCCATTTTACAACAAGAATTATTTAGATCTTGTAGGATGAAAAAATCAAAAGTGCTATTTTCTGGTCATTTAGAGCCATTGTGAAGTTTGTACTGGGGCCAAGTGGTGTTGCAGAAGATAAGGCATTTAGGTTTTAGGTCAAGTGTGAGTTGAAGAGTTTTAAGTTCTTGAGAACACAGGCTAAGGGAGAAGAAGGAGGAATGGAGGATGGAAGGTTGCCCATAGTGAAGGAGGCAAGCCTAGGGAAAAGAGAGAGTAGAGACATGGAGAGAAGGGATTCGGGGTTCTTACCCTCCAGAAAAGCTGGAAAGGGGTCAGGGCACGGAAATAAGGGGTTGGGGTGCAGAGATAAGAGGTCAGGGTGCGGAAACAAGGGGTCAGGGTGCAGAGATAAGAGGTGAGGGCACAGAAATAAGGGGCTGGGACACAGAGATAAGAGGTTGGGGTGTGGAAATAAGGGGTCGGGAGGTTCTTGTCCCCCAGAAAAGCAAAGAAGGGGTAGAGACAGGGAGAGAAGGGGTCGGGGTTCTTGACCCTCCCACAGAAAAGTGGGACTTGCTGCTAAGGGTGAAGGACCAAGGCAGGCATCCCTGCGTGGTCAGACACCTCTGAAATGTGGGTGAGTAATCAGAGAGGCATTCCTGCAATGATTAAACACCAAGGGAAGGCTGCTTTCCTGAGTCTGTGACCGGCGCCGGAGTTTTGGGTCCACGGATAAAACGCGTCTTCTTTGTCTCTAACAGAAAAGGAAAGGAACTGAAATTAAGATAAGGGAAAGAGTGAAGTGTGGCATCAAGATTGAAAGGAGAAAGAGGTTGAGGGATAGTGAGAGAGGTTGGAGAAGAAAGTAAAAAGAGGGGCCACTTACCCAATTTAAAATTGGTGAGATGTTTCTTGGGCTGGTTGGTCTGAGGACCAGGGGTGGTAGGTGGATCTTTCTCACCGAGTAAAGAGCAGGAGGACCGGGGATTGATCTCCCAAGGGAGGTCCCCCAATTCGAGTCACAGCACCAAAATGTCATGTGCATCCGTGTGAAGAGACCACCAAACAGACTTTGTGTGAGCAATAAAGCTTTTTAATCACCTGGGTGCAGGCGGGCTGAGTCCGAAAAGAGAGTCAGTGAAGGGAGATAAGGGTGGGGCTGTTTTACAGGATTTGGGTAGGTAAAGGAAAATTATAGTCAAAGGGGGGTTGTTCTCTGGTGGGCAGGAGTAGGGGTCACAAGGCACTCAGTGGGGGAGCTTTTTGAGCCAGGATGAGCCAGGAAAGGGAACTTCACAAGGTAATGTCATCACTTAAGGCAAGGACCATCCATTTTCACGTCTTTTGTGGTAGAATGTCATCACTTAAGGCAAGGACTAGCCATTTTCACTTCTTTTGTGGTGAAGTGCCGTCAGTTAAGGCAGGGGCAGGGCATTTTCACTTCTTTTGTGATTCTTCAGTTACTTCAGGCCATCTGGGTGTTTATGTGCAAGTCACAGGTGATATGATGGCTTGGTTTGGGCTCAGAGGCCTGACAATTATGAGCTATAGTTGTAGTTTCTATAAAGAAATTTTTGGACATAGCAAACAAGTTGGCCATATGAGACATAATGAATGGCTTCAACTATTTCAAAATTTGTGTACTGTAGCGTGCCATTTTGGGGCTTAGAAGATAATGCTCCAAAATATGGTGTTTTGGCATGCCGAGTGCTTGAATTAAAGGAAATAAAACCCCTCAGAACCAAGGTATCTCTCTGACTTTCCCCTGCCTTTCTGATCTTTCTTTTCCAAGTACTGAGAAACTTCCTATTCTGACTAGGGAAGCTTCTTTACAAAAGAAACAAAATTGTTTTAAGATTTTCCCCCTGGTAATCTCATCAAATAACCAGGAAATATTGACTGTTAGAGAAGAGAAAAGACTGGGAGTCATCACATCCAGACAGGCTTTTCATTTATTCTTCTGAAGGTAGCTCAGAGGGGTTCCTTGGGAAAGTTTATCTACATAATGAAACAACGTTTGCTTACTGTGAAATTCTACCCTTCCCCTTCCTGCCACCTCCCCTAGAGCGTATTTTCCTGGAAATCAAGTACTCCTATACCCACTCCCCATCTCACCTTCTTCTATGAAGAAGGGTGTGTAAGCATCTGGACCTCGTTGGGTTTTTGGATAATCACTCCCTTGAAATTCCCTGGTGTGAATGCACATTAAATAGATCTGTAAGCAAATTTTTATATCTTAAAATATTTAGCAGAGATAGTATCTGATCTGCTAAATTAATTTGAAGATGTTTCTATCTTATTTTACCAAAGATTTAAAAAATTATCTTTACCAAAGATTACTAAAGTCATGTAAACTGAAATGTATTTGAGTTAAAGTTTTAATTTTTCTGATAAAATAGTTGATTTAAGTACTCTTTTCTTTAAGCCAATTAGAGCTGTTTTATATATTTCAGTAGTAAAACATTATATACACTTGACATGTATAAATACATAGACATACAGTGGCAGACTGAAGTGGATCTTATAGATTTATAACATTATGATTTTGACAGTTTTCAAAATTTCTCTGCCCCATTGTAGACTTGCAATTTTTGTGAGAGCCTGTCTCATTGCTCTAGGCAATTGTCAGCTAGGCAGCTGTAAATTTGCATTCTAAAGCAAATTTAGGTGAAATCAGACAGAGAATTTACATCTCAAAGTACAGAGCTAAGAAGTTGGGCCTGAAAGATCATTATATGCTCAAACCAAGGAAATAGAAAAAGAAATGGTGTAAGTAAATTTTAGTTAAGAAAGCCAGGAAAAGCACTTTAAATGGAGGTATGACTTATGACAATAAAGAGAAGTTTTAGATTTAAGAATCTCTCTGCTTACAACTCTGAGGGTTCCATGAGGAAACCAGAGGTTCCTCTTAAAAAGGAGTTTGTAGTGACTTTTCTGTTTCTCCCAAAGGAATCCCAGGCTGTTGGAAATTATTTTGGGTCCTCTCATGTGGGCATCCAAAACGGCAAGAGGAGAGGGAGGTCGAAAGCCCGAGTGGTAAAAACTTTACCCTTATGTGGGCATGTCAGGCTTTTGGGTTCCCTTCCACTGAGCCCAATCCTAAGCCAACCAGTTTAGGGTTTGGGAAATCAACTCTTTCTAGTTTGGAGGATGCATCTGAGGGGAGTGTCCCACAGTACGGAGACACAATTATCACTGAAGACAGAACAACGAAGGAGCAAGGAGAAAAGGTGCTTTTTAAGGGAGTCCCAGGAGTTCAGGATGCATTCGAGAAGGGTATAGACTGAAAATGAATGACTACTCATCTAAGAAGGAAGGCCTTCTTCTTTCCTTCTTCCATCTTTGCATCCTCAACTCCTGGTGACCTTGGCAGGCACTGCCATGAGTGTTAAGGTGGCTTGCACCCATGAAGAAGAAATGGCCTGGAGAATAGGAAAATGTGCTATCACCTATGTCTCTTTCCCACTTACTGTCAGTAGCTTTGGGTTTCCTAGACTTCATTTATGCCATAGACACTAATGTGACCTTTATTCACTAAACGGGAAGCTTGGCTTAATCATCAGGAATCCACAATGCTCACCTGCACTGTGCCTTTTAACTTCCATTATCATCTGCCTTTGAATCCCTCAGATTCAGTTTTCCTTCCTAGGGCTTTGACCCAAAACTTGGAATTGAGTTTGGGACAAAAATATTTTTCAGGGGGGCTTGCATGGACTCCTTATCATAAGCCAAATGCTAAAGTGAAACAGTGGGACTGAGTCCTCCTCCAACAAGAAAGAGGAAAGGATGTCTTGTAACACACCCAGATAACTGGTAGCTATAGAAATGCTTGCTAGGGTTTGGGTGTGTGGTGCTCAGCTTTGGTTAGCTCCCTTGGTCTTACTTTTCCAAAAGGAAACCTCTGAGTGATGGGCATTCTATTTATTCCTATCACCTAGCAGGATTTGCAGGATAATTGCTCAGAAGTAGAATATTGATCCAGATTTAGGCTCGCAGGCAATATGAAGGGTGTGTAAAGGTTTTATTGGGTGAAAAGGGGGGGAAAAAAAGGAAAAACAGAGACTCTTGGTGAAGTGAGAGAGTGTGCTTTCTGTCTTGCAGATTGAATCCCAGGTTCCACCCAGGAAGAGGAGAGGCCAGCCTCCTCCCCACTGCAAATGGCATGAACTTCTGTGGCTCTACCCCAGAGTGCACTCCTCCCAGTGTGCAGGCCAGCTGGAGTTTTGCCAGGGAGCCCTTCCCACCTGGCTGTCTCATTATTGCTAGATTTTAGCTGAGGCAAATAGCTGATATTCCTGGCTTTTGAGCATCTTTACAAAGGGTAACTTCCCCAATGAAGCCAATAAGCATTAATAAGGTTATGACTTAACTATAGAAGGGCTCACACAATTTATATGATTACTGAGTACTCTAATTGCAAAGAGAAGTTAAGAATAGCTGGTTGTCAATCTTTATGTTAGTGGAAAGAGGTCCTGATCTAGACCCCAAGAGAGGGTTCTCAGATCTCATGCAAGAAAAATTAGGGGTGAGTCCACAGAGTAGAGTGAAAGCAAGTTTATTAAGAAAGTAAAAAAATAAAAGGGTGGTTACTCCATAGACAAAGCTGTTTGGCTATTTTTATTGTTGTTTCTTGATTATGTGCTAAGCAAGGGGTGGATTATTTATAAGTTTTCCAGTAAAGGGGTAGGCAATTCCTGGAACTGATGGTTCCTCCCCATTTTAGGCCACATAGGGCAACTTCCTGACATTGCCATGGCATTTGTAAACTGTCATGGTGCTGTTAGGAGTGTCTTTTTAGCATGCTAATGCATTATAATTAGTGTATGAGCAATGAGAATGACTAGAGGTCACTTTCATTGCTATCTTGGATTTATTGGGCTTTGACTGGCTTCTTTACTGAATCCTGTTTTATCAGTGGGGTCTTTGTGACCTTTATCTTGTGCCAACTGTTTGGGTGAAGGAAAAGGGACAAGATGGAGGAAGGTGAACAAGATGGAGCAGTCCCTGTTGTTTCCGGGTTCTTCTTCACAGATTTTCCGGCGCCCGGGAAAAGAACCAAATCAACTGAGCATGCGCAGAATGACGTCAAGCCGGGGACACCGAAATTCAAGAAGCCACTCCTACACAAATGCCCCAAACTCCTCCCCTTCCAGCTCCCAGGCATAAAAGTCCGCCGCCGGCAGGAGCCAGTGTGACTTCTTCGGCCCCCGCATTTGTGGACCGGAGAACATCACCCGAGAGCGCCGGCGCGACTTCCCTGGCCCCCTACACCTGAGGACCAGAGAACTTCACCCGAAAGTGTGTGCATATTTGCAATAAAAGACTGCCACTTTCTTATGTACTTTGGCCTCATGTTTAATTACTTAGCTCTCCCAAATTAAGTTACATTTAATTAAATTAAAACACCAACCTCCTTTCTCATTCTGTGACTAAGTACATAGCCCAGCAGGTCTCAGCCTAATTTTACCCATCCCTTATTCAAGATGGAGTCACTCTGGTTTGAATACCTCTGGCACTAACTTAGTCATTAAAGAGAATTTTTTAAGACAAAATCTCAACTTAGCTGTTATCCAGGAATGAGGCTCAGGCTAAAGACTGCTCTTTACCATTGTAAAAGCAGGAAAAGTCACCTTCTTTTCCAGAAGCAAGCAGAACTCCAGAATGGAATTGTAACAGCAAAATAAACCTTAGATCTCACCCCAATTTTGGGAGATCAGGACTTCGCTGGAGAGGATGAAGTTTCTAGACCTCAGCAAGTTGTCCTATTGGTTTGAGCAATAAAAATAGCCCAAGTTGGTACCAGGCACTGATAGGAGATTTGCCACATGTCCAGGGCCACCTCCACTCAGAATTTCATCATGGTTGCCAATTTGTAAACCAAAAACAGTGTCTGTATTAATTTAAATGTTCATTTTGTCAAGGTTGAGGTTGTCCCTAGGAAGAAGAGACACAAGCCATAGTAGGATCTGTGGCCCACAATTGTTTCCAAAGAGGATTTTGAGGGCTTCAATATTTAAAGTGGAAAAAGTGGGCAGATGGGGAAAGGAGGAAGGAAAAGAAAGGGAGAGTATGTCACATTTTTGTGAGGCTTGGGTTAGCCATCACTGAATCTACCCGTTACATGAAAAGGAAAAGGTAGAGGAATAGCCAATTATATATTTGTCTTGCACTTCATAAATCTGTGCTTTGCTTAAGGTGAAGTAAACATAGAGCAGAAGTCAAATATACATTCATCTCAGGGAGCACAGGGGGACAATTTTTAGTTTCCTTTTGTTCCATACCTGTGAAGATAAGCTGTTAATTTACATAGTCAGGGTGAGGGAGGCCCCTTGAGTAGATATATGTCCTCCTGTCTCATTATCTGTTTAGGAACAAAAGGAAAGTCAGCATTTTACATGACTCAGTTTCAAAGCTTTATTTTTTCCCTTTGGTATAGTGAGTTGGAGTCCTGAGATTTTATTTTCCTTTCACAGGGGTACAGACACACTGAGGATGAAAAGGTTTCAACCATTTTTCTTCTAAGAAGAAAGTATAATAGACTCTCGGGTAGGACCTCAAAAATTGATCAGCAGGAATTAATCATCCCTTTCCACTGCCAATACTTTTACCTTTCTACATGCATATTTGATTTTTAATCACATTTCTCTCTCTCTCTCTTTTTTTTTTTTTTTTTTTTTTACAGAGTTTTGCTCCTGTTATCCAGGCTGGAGTGCAGTGGCGTGATCTCGGCTCATTGCAATCTCCACCTCCTGGGTTCAAGTGATTCTCCTGCCTCAGCCTCCTGAGTAGCTGGGATTACAGGCACCCCCCACCACGCCCGGCTAATTTTTTGTATTCTTAGTAGAGATGGGGTTTCACCATGTTGGCCAAGCTGGTCTCAATCTCCTGACTTCAGGTGACCCACCCGTCTTGGCCTCCCAAAATGCTGGGATTACAGGCATAAGCCACCACTCCCGGCCCACATTTTTTCATTGCCATGAATTCTTAAAGGTTTTTCTGAACTCACAGCCCTTTGAATTCTATGGAGAATTTTCGTTTGCAAGGATTTCCAAAGCAGAAGTTTTTAGCATCTTGCTCAGTAACCATGTGCTTCCTCATTATTTCTGACAGTTAGTTCCCTCTGGGTTCAGTCTTAACTTTGTTATGCTGAAATCTTAGCTCTTTCTCTCCTCCCATTCTTTGGCAGGGAAGAACATCCGTTCTCCATTCTTTGCAGGTAACAACGTGGCTTAGATATGTAAGCAATGACTCAGTCCCTACTCAGTCTGCTCTTTCTTCAGCTGAGTCATCCTGACACCCACTAGAAAAACTGAAATAGTCTCTTAGTCTTTTTGTGTTGCTATAATAGAATACCCAAGTCTGAGTAATTTATAAAGAACAGAGGTTTATTTACCTCACAATTCTGATGGCTAGAAAGTTTGAAATTGGGCAGTTGCATCTGGTGAGGGCCTCATGCTGCTTCCAATCTTGTTGGAAAGTAGAAAGGCAGGTCATGCAACAACATATCACATGGTGAGACAGGAAGCAAGAGAGAGAAACCGAGGAAACCAGGCTCTTTTTAAGGAACCACTCTCCCACAACCTTATCTATTCCTATGAGAAAAGAGAGAATAAGAACTCACCTCCACTAGAGAACATTAATCTTTTCAGGACGGATCTTCCCTTATAACCTAAAACCCTCCAACTAGGCCCCACCTCCCAACACTACCACACTGGGGATACAATTCCAACATGAGTTTCAGAGGGAACAAATTCAAATCTACAGCACAGCCCAATGCCTTTTCAAGGCATTTTTAGTAACAGATAAACTTAGACCAAAAAAAATCTCACCCATCTCTTTGCAACTGGGCAGGATCACTTCTTTCTGATGAACTAGACTCCTCAAGGAAATGGGCCCAGGCTTCCCTCATACTGTTCCGTTGGGTAGCTACTAAGGCCCTACTTTCAAATTGCTTACCTTGTTTCTTTGGGCACACATGTGAACAGAAGGGCCAAGTGCCTGCATTCTAGTAGTAATATACATTGAGAAACACATTTTATTCAAATGGAAAAATTGAGATCTATTTCTGTTGTAGGAACTAACATAGAATTCGTTTCTGTGTATAAGAAAGCCTTTAGATCTAACTTGAATCATTCTGGCTGTTTTTAAGCTCATTGAATGCAGAAGCATTTCTTATAATTCTTTTGGGGGAGGATAACGCAAGGTAGAAAGAAACCACATGGAAAAATACCTCATGACTAAATCAAAGATTCAAACAATTAATATTGGTAAATCTGAAGTCATCTAGTTGAATATCTTTAGTCTTCATTCATTCACGTATTTAGTCACAGAGAGACTCAGGCATAAAGCACTAGTCTTGCCCTTGAGGATATAGTGGTGGACAAAAAAGACAAAAATACCTTCCCTCATGAGCTTACGTTCTACTAAGGAGAAAGAGACAATAAACACATTAAATAAGTAAATATAAAATGTGAAATAGGGTAAGTTCTATGGAGGAAAATTATGGCAGGAAAGGGGTAGATAGAAGATGTGGGCTGCTGCAGGTGGAATTGGAATTGGATGAGAACACTGAGGCTGAAAGATGGAGAGAGGATTGTCCAGGGTCAGGCAGCAGGTAGGAGCCATGATGAGACAAGAATCAAGGTTTCTTTAGTCTCAGTCCTGTGTACATTTCTCTACTCCTCCTGCATGTGCCAAGATCAGAAGGCACCGTTACACAGATCACTACATCCTGACTCACCCTGTTGAAAGTAAGTAGGTAAAAATGCAGAACAATGCATTTTTTTCTTAAAATATTGATACAATAACTGGTAAGTTTAGGGAGTGGTGGAATATGAAAAGCGAGTAGCTGTGCCTTAAACTGCAACTTGTGAAAAAATATAATTCCCTGGTATATATTTGACTTATGGTTTAGAAAGCACTCTCTTATTCTTTTGTCTGATCTTCACAGCAATAACTTGAGAGGAAAGCAACCTTTATATTATTATCCCCATTTTAACAAATGAGGAAACTCTCAGGGTGCTCTTGAGCTGTCTCTGAATCTAACCAGAGCCAAATACCTGGGAAGAGTTAACTTGAAATAAACACCCAATCCCTAGATTTTAGCAGCTCTGGAGACCTTGTTAAAAATTTAGACAAATTATATTTCAAAGAGTTTATTTGAGCAAAGAATGATGCATGCATCAGTCAGCACTAACGCAATTGTTAATATTAGGTGTCAACTTGGTTGGATTGAAGGATGCCTAGATAGCTGGTAAATTATTGTTTCTGGGTGTGTCTGCGAGGATGTTTCCAGAGGAGACTGACATTTGAGTTAGACTGGGAGAGGAAAGCCCACCCTCAATGTGGATTGGCACCATTCAGTTGGTTGCTAGCTCAGTTAGAACAAAGCAGGTGGGAAAAGGTGGGGTAAGCTGGCTTGCTGAGTCTTCTGGCTTTCATTCTTCTCCCATGCCAGATGTTTCCTCCCTTTTCTCCTGCCTTTGGACATCAGACTTCAGGTTCTTTGGTCTCTGAACTCTTGGACTTACACCAGTGGTTTGCTGGGGGCTCTCGGGCCTTTGGCCACAGACCGAAGGCTGCACTGTCGGCTTCTCTGCTTTTGAGCCTTTTGGACTATTGGCTCCTTTCTTCCTGAGTTTACAGGTGGTCTATTGTAGGACTTTGCCTTGAAATAGTGTGACCCAGTTCTCCCTACGAAACTCCCTTTCATATATGCATATATCCTATTAGTAATGTCCCTCTGGAGAACCTTGACTAATACAACACAGAACCAGACAAAGTTCAGAAAGCTCAGCCAAGCAATGTGAGCAGTGAACTTTTACAGGCTACACACAGAAGCTGAGTAGAGATATCATCTGGCGGCTAGGACTCTGCCTTATTTGGATGTGGTGTGATAAAGTATTTGCCCTTTTTGGACATGATGTGATGAGTTGGCTGCCTGTGATTGGTTGAAGTTCAATTACTTGTAATTGGCTTTTGTTACCAAAAATGTTCCAGGCATACTCATTTTCTTGTGTTTTATTTTATTGTACTTTGCAGATATTGAACTTAGTACAAATAGAAGGTTTGTGGCAACCTTGCGTGGAGCAAGTCTATTAGCACCGTTTTCCCACGGCATGTGCTCCTTCACGTCTCTATGTCACATTGTGGATGTTCTTCTAATAGTTCAAACTTTTTCACGCTATGGCGATCTGTGATCAGTGATCTTTAATGTTACTATTGTACTTGTTTGGGACACCACAAACTGCCCAAATATGATGTCAAAGTTAATTGATACAGGTTGTGTGTGTTTTCTGACTGCTCCATCAATTGGCTGTCCCCTCGCCTCATCTTTCTCCCTTTCCTCAGGCCTCCCCCTATTTCCTGAAACACAACAATATTGAAATTAGGCCAATTAACAATCCTGCAATGGCTTCTAAGTGTTTAAGCCAAAGGAAGAGTCACATATCTCTCACTTTAACTCAAAAGTTAAAAATGATTAGGCTTAGTGAAGAAGCCATATCAAAAGCTGGGATAGTCCAACTGCTAGGCCTCTTGCACCAAACAGCCAGGTGGTGAATGCAAAGGAAAGGTTCTTAAAAGAAATTAAAATTGCTACTCTAGTGAACACACAAACGATAAGAAACTGAAACAGCTTTATTGCTGATATGAAGAAAGTTTTAGTGATCTGGATAGATCACATAAGACACAATATTCCCTTAAGCCAAAGCCTAATCCAGACAAAGAGTCTAACTCTCTTCTATGAACTTCATAAAACTCTTAGTTCTATGAAGGCTGAGAGAGGTGAGGAAGCTGCAGTAAAAAAGTTTGAAACTAGTAGAGGTTGGTTCATGAGGTTTAAGGAAATACATTATCTTGATAACACAGAAGTGCAAGGTGAAGCAGCAAAGTGCTGATGTAAACGTTCCAGCAAATTATCCAGAAAATCTAGCTAGGGTAATTGATGGAGGTGGCTACACTAAATACCAAATTTTCAGTGTAAGTAAAACAACCTTCTATTGGAAGAAGATCCCATCTAAGACTTTCATAACTAGAGAGGAGACATCAATATCCGGCTTCAAAGCTTCAAAGGACAGCCTGACTCTTGTTAGGGTCTAATGCAGTTGGAGGCTTTAAGTTGAAGCCAATTCTCACTGACCATTTCAAAAACCCTAGCGCCCTTGAGAATTATACTAAAACTATTCTGCTAGTGCTGTGTAGATGGAAAAAAGCCTGACGGATGACAGCACATCTTTTTATAGCATGGTTTACTGAATATGTTAAGCCCTCTGTTGAAATCTACTGCTCAGAAAAAAAAATTATTTTTCAAAATATTACTGCTCATTGACAATGTACCTGGCCACTCAAGAGCTCTGATAGAGATGTACAAGATGATTAATTTTTTTCATGTCTGCTAACAAAACATTTATTCTGCAGCTCATCAAGGAATAACTTCAACTTTTAAGTTTTATTGTTTAAGAAATACATTTCGTAAGGCTTTACAAAATGGATGGATCTGAGCAAAGTAAATAAAAAACCTTCTGGAAAGAATGCACCATTCTAGATGCCATTGAGAACATTTGTGATTCATGGGTGAAGTAAAAATATCAACATTAACAGGAATTTGGAAGGTGTTGATTCCAACCCTCATGAATGACTTTGAAGAGTTCAAGACTTCAGTAGAGGAAATAACTGCAGATGTGGTAGAAATTGCAAGAGAACTAGAATTAGAAGTGGAGCCTGAAGATGTCATGGAATAGCTGCTTGTGATAAAACTAACAAATGAGGCCGGGCGCGGTGGCTCACGCCTATAATACCAGCACTTTGGGAGGCTGAGGTGGGTATATCACCTGAGGTCAGGAGTTGGAGACCAGTCTGACCAACATGGTGAAATCCTGTCTCTGCTAGAAATACAAAAATTAGCCAGGCATGGTGGAGTGTGCCTGTAATCCCAGCCACTTGGGAGGCTGAGGCAGAAGAATCACTTGAACCCAGGAGGTGGAGGCTGCAGTGAGCCCAGATCACACCATTGCACTCCAACCTGGGCAGCAAGAGCACAACTCCGTCTCAAAAAAAAAAAAAAAAAAAAAGGAGTTATTTCTTATGGATGAGCAAAGAAATTGGTTTCCTGAGATGCAATGCACTCCTGGCGAAGACGTATTCATTCTTGAAATGACAACGAAAGATTTAGACTATTACATAAACTTAGTAGATAAAGTGGCAGTGGGGGTTGAGAGGATTAACTCAAATTTTGAAAGAAGTTCTGCTGTGGGTAAAATGCTATCAAACAGCATTGAAAGCTACAGAGAAATATTTCATGAAAGAGTCAATCAATGCACAAACTTTATTGTTTTATTTTAAGAAATTGCTATAGCCACACCAACCATTAGCACCCACCACCCTGATCAGTCATCAGTCATCAACATGGAGGCAAGACACTCTACCAGCAACAAGGTTATGACTTGCTGAAGGTTCAGATGATCCTTGGCATCTTTTAGTAATTAATAGAATATTTTAATATTAAGATGTATACTTTTTTAGACATAAGGCTATCACACACTTAATAGATGGCCATATAGTGTAAACATAATTTTTATATGCACTGGGAAACTAAAAATTCATATGACTCAATTTACTGTGATATTTGCTTTATTGCAGTGGTCTGGAACTGAATGTGCAATATCTGAGAATTCAGATGAGGTAGTCCTGTGCTCTTAAATTAGGTTGCAGTTTGTTAGAAAGCAACTCAAATTACAATCACAGCCTCAGGCTAATAGTCTTCTACTTTTAAAATTTAACAGTCTATATCCTCTTCAAGCCAGAAGAATGCCTCCTCTCCCTCACTTCCCATCCCAGCAGCCTCCACTGCCCTATTCCACCCAGTAGCCTCAGAGGCCTTTCTGTAACTCAGGAAAGTGATCTAAATGCTTCTCCACCAATGTCACTTTCCTTGGAATCAGCTCCCTGTAATGACCTTGGCTTTCCTTGGCCTCCCCTTAGAATTCACTTAGGAACTCTAATTTGCATACATACACTTGTCACTTTTTGTTTTTTTGGGCAGCACTTACGAGGTCCCGCCTGTTTCCTGAGGGCAGCCTATCTCCCAGATTGGCGTCTCTTCCTTCTACAGGGCTTTCAGATAATGCAGGATAGAAATAGGGGGTGGGAGAAAGTCATGGCTGAGATAAGTTAGCACTGAAAGGGGATAGTGAAGAATTGGGGGAAAGGCTTGGACAACATGGAGAATGCTTATAATAGAAAAAAAAAGCACTTCTGCTCATGGCCATAGGAACAGAGCTCTAGCCCTGGATGCCAGTCTGCGATCTTGATCACATTCCTTTGCTCTCTCTGGCCCTTTTTTGTTTCTTTTCAACGAGACAACTGGGCTAGTCCTTTTGAATTGTGATAGTCTGTAATTTCCAGCCTCAGTTTACCCATTGGGAATGGAAATATTAGCCCCTGTTTTGCTAAGTTCACAGTGTAACAATTTGGTTTACAGCTTGTAAACAAGCCTACAACTTTATCAAGACTGCAGCGCTGCACTCCGCTTAAGAAGCCACTGAATTGCCATGTGTCTAATCCACTTTTCCTAAACGATGCAGCAGCTCTGCCATCCACCCAGCTTCTGTCACTCACATGGGAGAGGGGAGGGAACTGCAGAGTGGGCTAGAAACAATGAGCAGTTGTTCAGCAGCAATCAGCCAGTTCCCTTGGAGTGCAGACTCCGTCGTTCCATCGCCTCATCGTCCCTTCACTTAAGGACAGTTTGTGGCTGGGGAGGCTGGCAGAGGAGTCTGGTACTCCCTGGTAGTCAATTGGAGGAGATGGAGCCAGGCAGATTCTGGGGGAGCTAAGGCAGCAGGGGAGCAAGGGAAGTCGTTGTTCTCAGGGTTAATAATAGAACTTGCTGCAAAAGATTCACTCTCACCAATTCAGTTCTTTCAGAAACTTTGAGGTGGGTGGAGAGGGTAGGGCAGCAGGGAAGCATGCATTGTTTCTCTCCCCCTCCCTAGTGTTCCCTGTGCAGATCCATCAGTCACTCCTCATGGACTGTGTGGCCTGAGACTAGAGACTAGGAAGCCCCTAGGGAACAGAGGAGATTATCTTGACCATACCCTACTACCTCCAAAATGAGATCTCTGATAGACATGCTCCCTAGATGCCTTTCAGTTGTCCACTTTCAGTTGTTGAGAAGTAGTGTTTGGCAGAATTGATTGTGGGGATTGCCTCATTCTGCAGCCCCAACCCATTTCCTCATGGAGATGGGATCAAGGATGCTGTTAGTCTCAGGTTCTTAACATGGTTTGTGTCATGCATGTCCTTGTGAAGAGACCACCAAACAGGCTTTGTGTGAGCAATAAAGCTTTTTAATCACCTAGGTGCAGGTGGGCTGAGTCTGAAAAGAGAGTCAGCAAAGGGATATAGGGGCGGGGCCATTTTATAGGATTTGGGTAGATAGTGGAAAATTACAGTCAGAGGGGGTTGTTCTCTGGCGGGCAGGGATGGGGGTCACAAGGTGCTCAGTGGGGGAGCTTCTGAGCCAGGAGAAGGAATTTCACAAGGTAATGTCATCAGTTAAGGCAGGAACCAGCCATTTTCCCTTCTTTTGTGATTCTTCACTTGCTTCAGGCCATCTGGATATATACGTGCAGGTCACAGGGGACATGATGGCTTAGCTTGGGCTCAGAGGCCTGACATTCCTATCTTCTTATATTAAGAAAAATAACATAACATAAAATAGTGTTGAAGTGTTGGGGCAGCAAAAATTTTGGGGAGGTGGTATGGACAGATAATGGGTGATGTTTCTCAGGGCTGCTTTGAGCGGGATTAGGGGTGGTGTGGGAACCTAGAGTGGGAGAAATTAAGCTGAAGGAAGATTTTGTGTTAAGGGGTGATATTGTGGGGTTGTTAGAAGGAGCATTTGTCATATAGAATGATTGGTGATGGCCTGGACATAGTTTTGAATGAATTGAGAAGCTAAACGGAAGACACAGGGCCTGAATAAGAGAAGGAGAAAAACAGGTATTAAAGGACTAAGAATTGGAAGAACCCAGGACATCCAATTAGAGAGTGCCCAAGGGGGTTCAGCATAATTACTTGCTTGGTTGGCAAGTTTTTAGGCTCTATCCTTGAATTTTTATGTTGTCATATACTAGGCCAGATTGATTTAGGTAAAAACAATACCTTTCATTTAAAAATATACAGAGTCCCCTTTTTATAGCAGTAAGTCGAGGCCTCAGTGATTTTGGAGGAAAGAGAAATGCAAAGCTGGCAATTATTTGTTAAAGAAAGATTAGAAACAACTAGGAGAGAGTGAGTGAGATTGATAGTGTGGTGGAGATAGTTGGGGAGAGGTAGAGGGTGGCATAAAAATGGGAACAAGAATAAGAATGAGTATGAAAGTAAAGACTAGGACGTCATCAGGGTGAAAGTATTGGAAGGTGCCCTGCCAGGAAAGATTATTTATTTACTTTAAGCGGGAGTTAAGAGTGGCAGTTTGGTGATAGAACCAGGAGATATCAGCTGTGATGGCTTGGAGAAACAGTGTAAACTGGCAGTGTAAACAGGAGCAGGGCATTTATGAGTAGTTGAGAACAGTGAATAGGAGTATGACTAGACAGAAGACAGTAGGGATGACAAGTTTTTGGGGTGCAGTCCAAGTTGGGTTGGTGTCTGGAATGAGACTGGGGCTTAATAAAAAGGAGTGTCCATACAGGAGCTCAAATGGGCTGTACCCTGTAGCATTCTGAGGACAGGCCCAAATTCTGAGAAGGGCAAGTGGTAAAAGTACTGTCCAGTCCTTTTTAAGTTGGACACTGAGCTTGGTGAGGTGTGTCTTTAAAAGACCATTAGTCTATTTTACTTTTCCTGAAGATTGAGAATGGTAAGGGGTATGAAGTTTCCACTGAATACCAAGAGCCTGAAAAACTGCTTGGGTGGTTTGACCAGTAAAGGCCTGTCCATTATTGTATAGAGATGGGAAGGTCAAACTGAGGAATTACGTCTGACAGAAGGGAAGAAATGACTGCGATGGCCTTCTCAGATCCTGTGGGAAAGGCCTCTACCCATCCAGTGAAAGTGTCTACCCAGACCAAGAGGTATTTTAGTTTCCTGACTTGGGGCATGTGAGTAAAATTAATTTGCCTGTCCTGGACAGGGGCAAATCCCCAAGCTTGATGTGTGGGGAAGGGAGCGGGCCTGAACAATCCCTGAGGAGTAGTAGTAGATTAGCAGATGGAACACTGAGAAGTGATTTCCTTGAGGACAGATTTCCAGTATGGAAATAAAATGAGAGGTTTTAAGAGATGTGCTAGCGGCTTATAACCTATATGGAAGAGGCTATGAAATGATGAAAGAATAGAATGGGCCTGTGAGACTGGAAGGAGATATTTTCCTTGGTCTAAGAACCATTTGCCTTGTGTGGGAAGAGATTGATAGGTGGAAGTTTCAGTGGGGGAGTAGGTGGGAGTAACTGATGAGAAGGAGAAAAACTGGCAGTGAGGGACAGAAATTGGAATGCTAGCTGCTTCTTTAGCTACCTTATCAGTTGAGGCATTGCCCTGAGCAATGGGATCTGACGCCTTTTGATGGTCCTTGCAGTGAATGACTCCAGCTTCCTTTGGAAGTAAAGCAGCCTTGAGAAGAGTATTTATTAAAGAGGCATTAATGATGCAGGACCATTGTGTAGTGAAGAAACCTCTTTTTGCCCATATAACAGCATGGTGGTGCATGATATGGAAGGCATATTTAGAGTCAGTATAAATATTGACGTGTAGTCCTTTTGCAAGAGTGAGGGCTCGAGTTAAGGCAATGAGTTTGGCTTGCTGAGAGGTAGTGGAGGGGGGCAGAAAGTATATGTGCCAGATGTGAGGAAGAAAATAGATTTTGGAAGTTGTGAGAACTGTAGAGAGTGAGTTGAGCATAGTTTGTGATTTTGAGAACCTCTAAAAATATTAAAGAAGCAGTAGCCACCTCACACAGACATGAGGGCTAGGCTAAAACAGTAAGGTCAGGTTGTTTGGACAGAAAGGCTACAGGGCACAGTCCTGGCTCTTGTGTAAGAACTCCGACCACACAGTGATGCACTTCGGCCGTGTGTAATGAAAAGGGGGTGATGAGTTAGGGAGAGCTAATGTGGGAGCTCTTTTTAAGGACTGGAAAGGGGAATGGGGAAAGGATTTAGGATCTATGGGGTCAGCTAGGTTTACCTAGAATAGAATGATAGGTTGTGGAGGGAGGTATTGAGGATAGGAAAGTATATGGGTTTGGCACCATAGTGTGGATAGGCAAAACAATTTGGTTGATAAGGCACAGATCCTGACCTAACCTGTAAGGCTTGGTTTTTGGACAGGTAAAATGGGGGAATTCTAAGGAGACTTTATAGGCTTTAAAAGGCCATGCTGTAACAGGCAAACGATAAAAGGATAAAAGGCTTTAATCCTTTTAAAGCATGCTGTGGGATGAGATATTGGCGTTGAGTGGGGTAAGGGTGATTAAGTTTTAATGGGATAGTAAAGGGCATGTGATCAATTGCCAGGGAGGGAGTAGAGGTGTCCCATATCTGTGGATTAAGGTAGGGAGATACAAGGGGAGGATGACAAGGAGGCTTTGAACTGGGGAAAAGGGTGGCAATGAGGTATGGCTGTAGCCTAGGAAGAGTCAAGGAAGCAGATAATCTAGTTAGAATGTCTCGGCCTTAGAAGCCTGGCTGTCAATAACCACAACAGTTATGGAGGCAAAGGAAATAGGCCCTTGAAAAGAAGGTAATGTGGAGTGGGTAGTCTCCATATTGATTAAGAAGGGAAGGACTTACCCTCTACTGTAAGAGTTACCAAAAGCATCTGTGATGGTCCAGGAGGCTTCCAAGGTGATTGGGCAGTGTCAGTCTTCAGCCACTAAGCCAAGAACATCTGGGAAAGAGTCAGTCAGAGAGCCTTGGGCCAGAGTTCCAGGGGCTCTGGGAGTGGCTGCTGGATGAGTTGGACAGTCCGATTTCCAGTGGGGTCCCGCACAGATGGGATAAGGCTTAGGAAGAATCCTGGGCTGCAGGCATTCCTTGGCCTAGTGGCCAGATTTCTGGCACTTGAAACAAGATCCTGGGGGAGGAGGTCCTGAAGGAATGCCTGACCACTATGACTTAGGTGTTTTGAAGTTTTTGTGTGCTGGAGATGTGGCTGGGGTTTCTCTCACAGTGGAGGCAAGTAATTACAACTCTTCTGTATTATTGTACAGCTTGAAGGCGAGGTTAATTAAGTCCTGTTTTGGGATTTGAGGGCCGGAATCTAATTTTTGGAGCTTTATTTAATGTTGGATAATAAAATGCATATTGAGAATAAGACAGCCTTCTGACCTTGCAGGATCTAAGGCTGTAAAGCATCTCAGGGTTGCTGCCAAATGAGCCATGAACTGGGGTGGGTTTTTATATTTGATGAAAAATAGCCTAAACACTAACTGATTTGGGGGAGGTCAGATAAAGAAAAAGGAGATTAACCTTTACTATGCCTTTAGCTCCAGCCACCTCTTTAAGAGGAAATTGCTGGGCAGGTGGGGGAGGGCTAGTCACGGAATGAAACTGTAAGTTGGACCAGGTGTGAGGAGGGGAGGTGATAGAAGGATTATGGGGGAGCAGAACCTGAGGAAGAATTGGAGCCTGATTCAACCTGGTGGGGAGTGACCTGAGGAGGAGCAGCCTGGGGATGAGGGAAGAGGTCAGATGGGTCTGTAGAAAAGGAAGATTGAAAAGACTCAGTGATGCTTGGGGTTGGGACTGAGGGGAAAGGTGGGAGGGAAAGAAGGAGGATTTGGGATGAGTTGCATTGGGAACAGAGACTAGGGAGGGACCAATGTGTAAAAGAATGCCTGGACATCAGGCACCTCAGACCATTTGCCCATTTTACGACAAGAATTATCTAGATCTTGTAGGATGGAAAAAATCGAAAGTGCCGTTTTCTGGCTATTTGGAACCACTGTTGAGTTTGTATTGGGATTAAGCGGCATTGCAGAAGAAAATAAGGTATTTAGGTTTTAGGTCTGGTGTGAGTTGAAGAGGTTTCAAGTTCTTGAGAACACAGGCTAAGGGACAAGAAGGAGGAATGGAGGGTGGAATATTGCCTCTAGTGAAGGAGGCAAGCCCAGAGAAAAGACAGGGTAGAGACACAGAGAGAAGGGGTGGGGGGTGCTTGTCACCCAGGAAAGTGGTGCTTGCCACTAAGGTTGAAGGATCAAGGCAGGCATCCCCACGATGATCAGACACCTCTAAAATGTGGGTGAATAATCAAGCAGACATCCCCACAGTTATTAAACACTAAAGGAAGACTGTCTTCCCAAGTACGTGACCGGCACTGGAGTTTTGGGTTCATGGACAAAATGTGTCTCCTCTGTCTCTACCAGAAAAGGAAAGGAACTGAAATTAAGAGAAGGGAGAGATTGAATGATGGCACCAAGATTGAAAGGAGAAAGAGGTTGAAGGGTAGTGAGAGAGGTTGGAGAAGAGAGTAAAAAGAGGCTGCTTACCCGATTTAAAATTGGTGAGATGTTCCTTGGGCTGGTTGGTCTGAGGACCAGAGGTTGTAGGTGGATCTTTCTCATGGAACAAAGAACAGGAGGACGGAGGATTGATCTTCCAAGGGAGGTCCCCCGATCTGAGTCACGGCACCAAATGTCACGCACGTCCATGTGAAGAGATCACCAAACAGGCTTTATGTGAGCAATAAAGCTTTTTAATCACCTAGGTGCAGGTGGGTTGAGTCCGAAAAGAGAGTCAGCAAAGGGAGATGGGATGGGGCCATTTTATAGGATTTGGGTAGATAGTGGAAAGCTACAGTCAAAGTAGGTTGTTCTCTGGCGGGCAGGGATGGGGGTCAAAAGGTGCTCAGTGGGGGAGCTTCTGAGCCAGGAGAAGGAATTTCACAAGGTAATGTCATCAATTAAGGCAGGAACCAGCCATTTTCCCTTCTTTTGTGATTCTTCACTTGCTTCAGGCCATCTAGATATATACGTGCAGGTCACAGGGGACATGATGGCTTAGCTTGGGCTCAGAGGCCTGACAGTTTGGATCTGCTTCCCTGCCCAAATCTCATGTCAAATTGTAATCCCCATTGTTGGAGGTGGGGCCTGGTGGGTGGTGATTAGATTGCCGGGTAGAGTTTTCATTAATGGTTTAGCACCATCTCCCCTTGGTACTGTATAGTGAGTGACTTCTCACAGGATCTGGTCATTTGAAAGTGTTAGCACCTCCCCTTTTCTCTGTTCCTCCTGCTCACACCATGTAAGATACCTGCTCCCACTTTGCCTTCCATGAGTTAAAGCTCCCTGAGGCCTCCCCAGAAGCTGATGTTGCTATGCTTCCTGTATAGCCTGCAGAACTATGAGCTAATCAAACCTCTTTTCTGTATAAATTACCCAGTCTCAGGTATTTATTTATAGCAGTGTGAGAATGGACTATATCATTCTTTAAAGGAAATACTCTCAGCTCTTTCTGTTCTCTCGTGACCAAGATAGCCTTAACTTTCCCCTCAGCTTGCCCAAATAGGTTTCTTCCTGACTCCAGGCCCTTGACCTCCCTTAAGAATATTTGCTTTAGAAAAATTTATGGTAGTTCTTTCTATTTTTTGAGATGTAAATCTTCTCACAGCCTCTTTGCAGTTTTACAACTCAGGAATATCTTTCTCTAGGACCTGAGAACCACCTCTTTGAAATGCAAACATCAAGGAAGGTTGTGCCCCTGTCTCCTGGTTTCTGTGGGTGGGAAGGGTAGGAAACTTGGAATGGGGGCTTTTTCCAAATTGCAAAACTATCTTAATAGGAGAAAGTTCATTTTTTTCTTTTGGTATGGCGGATTAGTAAACACAAATGGTTTAAAATTTTTCCACCCTAGCCCTTTGTCTCTGCCTCACTAGGTATCAGATTTAGTTTGTGCCTTCTCCCCTAATGCCGGCAATAGCATCAGAACAAAATCAACTTCTGTTTATCATGTCTGGTGTAATTTTTTCCTTTTCACTTTTGGTTATGATTTCCCTCAAATTCCCTCAAGTCCCTCTCTTCCTGTCATTTTTTTTGTCTCATAATTTATTAGGCAGCCAAATAATACACTTCTGGAAATGCATATATTTTACTTCTCCCATCCTATTAATACTAACACTTTCTCAGGGGAGAAATGTGTCCAAGATGCTCTGAAACCACATACTGCCTAAGAGAGCACTACATGTGCTCAAGCCCTGTTTATTGACAAAACATTTAACTTCCAAAGCAAACTACAGCTGTTAATTAGCTTTAAAAACATGCCATGATTTAAAAAAATTATTTGTGTTGTTTTCTGCCAGCAGAAATAGTGTTTTCCTCCCCCGCAATGGCTAGGAGAAGAGACTCTGAATCCTACTTATCTCTTTTTCTATAAAGATGCAAAATTTTGGGTAGAGAAAGAAACTGGATTTAAGGAGGAGCCTCCAAGTTGATTTCTTCAAAGGAGGTCTCAAGAAGAAAGATAGGACTCTGGTGTTGTGGAAGATTTTCTGGAATTTAGTTAGGAACACAGGGATGAACAGAGGTATAGAAGGAATCGTACTGTGAGATGAAGCATGCTTTTAGAGCCAGAAAGTGAGATGTCCTTCCTCTCTTAGCTTGGGCCCTTTGAAAGTATTAGAAACAAACTTGTCCCCTAAACTTGATCCTGAAGTCTCCTAACTGCCCTTGGCAATGTCAAAGCTTGGGAGAAAATTAAGGCTTTGTTCAGTTTACTGTGGTCCATATTATATATTTTAATACATACATAGTAGATACACCAGTGTACAGAGAAACGAAATGATGTGCCTAAGGTCTTTTTCTGTGCATGCAGCTTGTGGCAGCATTAGGATGTAGATTCCAAATCGCTCAGTCTGGTCTTCTTTCCCATGTACCATGCTGCCTTTCTCCTGCAGAATTTGGGGGTTTGGAGGACCAAGGTGTAGGGGCTGGATGTTGAGGGCAGTGCAGTTTCCTGCAAGAGGTTGGAATTAGGTTCTTCTATGAAGCCACTTCTGTCAGACCACATGCTGTTGTGGTGGTGGAGAAAGCCTGCAATGGGAATAAAAAAGATACATATCATGCATTTTTGAAACAACTTTGGGTACTGAGGTTAGTAGGAATTTTCATACCTCAGCTGTGGAAATGCTTCTCAGTATTATAAGTGATATTTAAAGTCATTAGCAGCAGCAGCAGCAGAGTCATGTGACTTAGGGTTTCTGCTCTTTTCATCATGAGGTGAGATTCCTGCAAGAATTTACCTCTTGCTGTTTAATACTTATAAAAGCATATATTTATACCTTTATTCTTTTGTATAGATTGCTGAGCACTGTTGGAGAATATCACTAAACCACTATCAATTCATGTTCTGCACCTTGAAATGAGTCTAACATTATTCACCTATTCAACTAGCAATGCATTTTCTATTAATAATTATTTCTCTTGTTTTTTCCCCATAGTAGAATTCTCGAATTTTTACCATTCTTTTCCTGACTCACACTTTTTAGTAATGACCCTACAGGAAAAAGACAGAAAGAAATAGGCAGAATTTTTCTTAACTTCCTCTCCAGATGACCAATATAACTGTATTGACACATATAATTTTTTTTTCATTTTGTCTTTCTTCTAATCTCAGAGAAATATCTGTCACACTACTTTATGGCTAGCTACACCTTCCAAAAGTGCCTTGGATCTCATCTCATCCCAGTTCTCAGTGACTTCACACCATCATCATCCCTGATATGGTTTGGCTCTGTGTCCCCACCAAAATATCCTGTTGAATTGTGATCCTGAGTGTTGGAGGTGGGACCTCATGGGAGGTGACTGGATCATAGGAGCAGATTTCCCCCTTGCTGTTCTCATGACAGTGAGTGAATTCTCATGAGATCTGGTTGTTTAAAAGTGTGGAGCACTTCCCCCTTCTCTCTCTCTTCTGCTGACCGTGTGAATATGTGCTTGTTTCCCCTTCCCCTTCTGCCATGAATGAAAGTTCCTGAGGTCTCCACAGCCATGCTTCCTGCACAGCCTATGGAACCATGAGCCAATTAAACCTCTTTTCTCTATAAATTACCCACTCTCAGGTAGGTCCTTGTAGCAATGTGAGAACAGACTCATACAATCCCTTCCCTCCTAAACCATGGCCTTTCCCACTCTATTGATTCTTTCCTTCCAGGGAAATATTTACTGTATGCTGAAACTTTCCCCATCCTAGAAAAAAATTATTTACCTACTTTCTTTTCATCATTTCTTCCTCACTTTTCATATTAATATTTTAAAGTCTTGTCACCCAAATAAAAATATTCTTATCAAGGTTAGTAATTGTTATCTAGTCACAAATACAATGGTATCTTTGCATTCTCCTTCCTATTGGATATTTTATGGTAAATGTGACTGAAGACTACACCCTCCTTCTTGAGAGAAACATCACTTGGTTTCTATTTGCAACTTTTTTTTTTCTAATCAATATTACTCCTTTATATAAATTGTTTCTTGATAAATCCTTAAATATTAATATTTCTAAGTTTCTTTTTTACTTCAGATTCTGATTCTGCATAGTTTCTTGGGTAAGCTATCTTTCCTCATGCCTTCACCTATTATAAGTAAGCCTTGAACTCCAAAAACCTCAATTTCTAGATTCCTTTATCCAACTGCCTTATGGATTGCTGTTTGAGTTTGCCCTCCAAAATTCATGTTGGAATTTAATTGCCATCGTGATAGTATCAAGAGGTGAGGTTTTAGGGAAACAATTAGGATTAGATAAACTCATCAGGTTGAGGCCCCATGATGGGACTGTTGGCTTGATAAGAAGAGGAAGGGAGAGCTGAGAGGGCATGCGCTTGCTTTTTTACCATGTGATATTCTCTGCCATGTTATGAAGCAGTAAGAAGGCCCTCACCAGATGTGGTCCCTCAACCTTGGACTTCCCAGCTCCCAGAACTGTAGTAAATAAATTTCTTTTATAAAGTAAAATAACCAGCTTGTAATGCTCTATTATAGCAACAGAAAACCAATGAAGACATGGGCCTCTTTTTTATAGTATTTTAGAAGTACCTTACACTCACCATGTTCAGATACGAACTCATCAGCTTTTTCTAAATAGTCAAACAAGATAACTAGATATTCTTTCAGTACAGTGTTAATCTTGACTTTCTCTTTACGCTGCTATTTTACAATTTTGCAGGGGCAGAGATTACTTTAGAGATTTATGTTGGGTAGAGATGCAAAGAATTTCCATCCAGTGGAACCAGTAATCCGAGAGATAAAGTTTATGCTGTTATTGAATATTAACCAGTTTTGTATCTAATATGGCAATCTATTAAGTTATCTCTCTGTATAAACTGACTTCTCAAATAGTCTTTGGACCAGGTCAAGCATATTGCTGGTACCTTTAGTAATTAATGAGTTGAGTAAAGTCTTTGAACATGTTTATCTACATTTGCATGAGAGTCATTATTTTACCTTTTTGAAAATTATACTTTATTTGCCTTCCAAAGTGTTATTCTTATTTTACTTCATTCTTAATAAAATGATATTTACATCCATTTAATTGCCCAAGAGGAAGCCTGTATGCCCTATCTTTCTTTCTGTTCCTTATTCCATTTTTCCTCCCCAAACACAAGTCTAATCGGTCCTGGCTTAGACATTTTACCTTCTAAATATCTCAGAATCTCACTCATCCTCCCCTCCATTCCCACTGCCTACAGCTTATTTCTGATCATCACATTTCTCCTTAGGTTTCTGCAGTCGATTCTTAAATTATTTTCCTTACTCTGCTGGCTTCCTACCCAGTCCATCTCCCATACTTCTGCCAGAATCATCTTTCTAAAAGACAAATTTAATCACATCACTTCCTTTGTAAATTTTTCAGTGGGTTCCTGTCTTAGACTAAATCAAAATACTTAAAATAACACAGGAGACTTTGTTTTATAACTTCCTTTCTATTTATCTTTCTTATTTTCAGTTTTGATCTTTCTCCAGCACATCCCCTTTCTCCCACTAGGCATAAGGTGTAGTTTCAGAACACAATGTGGTATTCCATTCACCTGTTTTTGAACTTATCTTTCTCTCTGCCTAGAATAGCAATATTCTGCTTTTCCTTTTTCTACTGTCCTCAGTCACCTTTTCCCTGCTCAATGTTGGACACATCTGTCCAGACTTACCTTTGCTACATCTTTGCCAACACACATCGTTAAAAAAAGTAATGTCATCTTCTGAGAGGTTAATTTCTGGTCCTTATGGCATTTAATGAAAAGTATTAATAATTGCTGATTTTCTTGTCATGTTTTTCACTAAACTATGTGCTCAAAGCATCCTGTGAACATTTCTGTTTATTCCGTATAATGCTTCTCTTGCTGGTGAGTTTACAAGAAGGCAAGTACATTTCAGTGGTGACAAAGGTAGTGAGAGAATTGCTACTTAGCTTAAAGGGTCAAGGCACACAGTAAATGAAGGTCAGATCCAAGTACAGGCAGTGAGGCTTGCCCTGATCCACAGTAACAGCCTAAACTCTTGCTCAATCAGGGCCATATGCTGTGATCAAAATGGCATTGACTTGAATTTCAGGAGACCTGGGCCTTAGTTCTGGCTCTGATACTAACTAGTTGCATGATCTTGTTAAGTCTTTTTCTTTTCCTGAGCCCATTCAAGTATAAAATGGATTTCAGGTAAATGAAATCATAAAATGCAAAACCACAGACAAAAGAAGACTGCTGTATCTTCTTGTCTCTTCCTCAGTCTTCCCTTTGTCTATACTGTCTCATTCTTTCCTTGGCTGTGGAAGGCGGAAAGATAATTTCTATTTGCACGGCATAATCCCCATTTTCTAAGTTGTAGTTCAAATGGATCACCAAGGCTACTTCCAACGCTGCCAAGGCACACAACTTCAGGTGTCAACTTTCACATCAAAAGCAATGTAAGCATTGTTTTTGAGGATGTGCAGAGAAGAGGAGGTCCCGGCTTCATCCACACTACTTTATACAGTCCTTCTGGTAGAAAGAGCCTCTAGTAATTATACTGTATAGCATTTTCAGAAATATTGTCTTACATAAGTCTTATATAGAGAGATGATGTCCACAAGATTCATCCATGCCATCACATATTGCAAGGCTTCCTTTCTTTTAAAGGCTGAATAATATTTCACTGTATATATATGTCACATTTTCTTTATCCATTCATCCACTGATGGACATTAAGTTTCTTTCCACATCTTAGTCACTGGGAATAGTGCTGCAGTGAAAATAGGAGTGCTAATGTCTCTTCAGGATCCTGATTTCAATTCTTTTGGATAAATACGCAGAAATAGGATTGCTACATCATATGGTAGTTCCACTTTTTATTTTTGTAGGAAACTTAGTACTGTTTTCCATAGCCTTTGCACCATGTTACATTCCTACCAACAGTGTACAGAAGTTCCAGTTACTCTACATCCTTGCCAACACATATCTTTTTTTCTCACTAATAGCCATCCTAACACGTTTAAGGTAATATTTCATTGTGATTTTGATTTGCATTTTCTTGACGATTAGTGATATTGAGAATCTTTTGATATACCTGTTGGGCACTTGTATGTCTTCTTTCAATAAATGATAATTCCAAAATATATAAGAAACGTCTTCAACTTAATAACAAAACAAACAAATAGATCATCCAATTAAAAAATGGGCAAAGGTTGACAACCATCCCTTTGAGATGTAATTATCAAGGAAGATAGAACCTTTCTCTTCCAGTCTCCATGGGCAGGTGGGCGTCTAACTTAAGCACTTTGTTTTAACTTGCAAAATCACTTCCTGTCTTAAAAATATGAGAAGTTAATTTTTTTCTTTGCATAAAGCCACTTGACTGACACAGATGGCCACTCCAATTACCAGGCAAGTGTAGGGTGAACTGTGAGCCACAGATGATTTTGTTAAGTCTTCTTACTTGAGGACAAAGTATTGTTTATTTGACAACAGCCATGTAATGGGTTGTATCTGCTTGGCTACGTACAAGGGTAAGATTTCGTTCTGTCTCTGCAATCTGTTTAGTGGATGTTCTGTAATGCATATCATAGTCTGCTTCAATGCTTATTCAAAAATAAAACTGCTTTCTTTCTTTTGCACCTTTGTGGAGTGATTTCCTGGGGTGGGAGGAGATTTTGTTTTTAATTATATTTTCCCAACAGAGGCAAAACAATGTTGGTAAGAATTGTAAATGAGGTGGAAAAATATTCGCATTTTCATGGTGTGCTCCCACTGTCCCCCCCCCTTGTCTAATCTCTTCCTACACTTCACATCTGACAGTCCCTCTTCAGAATTTATTTTGATATAAAAATAACTGTGTCCAGTATCATCATCTATAAAATGGGGAATAATGAAAGATCTTATATCATAGGATGAAATGATTTAATATCCATAAGTGCTAAGGATTCTGTCTGCTATGTAGTAATACCTACATATATTTGTTGTTATTGGTAATATTATCATACAGAACCATCTTACATCAAAGAGAAGACTGCAGCTACCCAACTTACATAGGTTCCACCAAGCACAAAACAGATAGTGCTTTGAGTTACCCACCATTTGGGGGTATCTCAAACTAGTTTTCTTCTTTGTCTTGTGCTCTGAATGAACATTCCCCCCAGTCCCTCCTGTCTCTTCTGCTGCCACCAGTAGGGTTGACCAAAAAAATGAACTTCCACCTCTAGATATGGTCACTTCACAAAGAGAATAAATATTGGCCTGTGCTACCTCAGATCTGGTAAAAGAAACAAAAAGAACAACAAAATATAAAAACTTTCTCCTTGGCTCTGCCTCTTATAAGCATGATAAAGGTCAAGTGGTTTAAATGTCAACACAGGAAACAAATAGAAAGGGCTGTGAATTTGACATTTTTGAGCATGGTGGAAATCATGAGGAAAGGTGTGGGTCATCCTTCCTCAGGAACTTGGAGGAAGATCAAAACCTCTTTCCAAGCAGACACTAAATGAGAAGGTGGCAAGTGAAGAAAGCTGTTGGCTGGGAGTCAAGGTCCTCTTTCAATAGAAAAGGTGCCTGTTTGACTTCATTTCATGTTGCCATAACAATACCACAGATACGGCAATTTTTAAAGGAGAGAAATTTATTCCTTACAATTCTGGAAGCTGGCAAATCCAAGGTTAAAAGCCCGCATCTGGTGAAGGCCTCCTTGTAGCATCATCCTATGGTGGAAGATGGAGGGGGAAGAGCACGAGAGAGCAAGAAACAAGACACAGCCAAACTTGGTTTTATAAAAAGCTCACTTGAGATAACAAATCCTCTCCCACATGGATTAATAGTGACATTAATCCATTTACGAGGACAGAGCCCTCATGACCTAATCACCTCTCAAAGGTTTGACCTCTCAGCACTGCATTGGGGATTGAGGTTCCAATATATCAACTTTGCAGGATTCATTCAAACCACAGCAGTGCCCTTGTGCTAATTACAGAAAGGCACTCACCTTATGTGAATGAATTAGAAAAAATTGGAACTCGCTCTTAGAAGATGAAAGCCCTAGAGTTTTTGGATGGCAAGCTCAGTAGGGCGGGATTCTAATTCCCATTTGCCTGCTCAGCTGGGTGTCTCTGGGCAATGCACGGGCTGCACAATGCCACACGGTGGCTGGCTGAGTGCTGCTACCACTTCCTATCCACTACTAACAAGTAGTAGTTAATACCTGGGACTTGAAACGACATTATAATGGAAGATCATTAATCTCCAGGAAATAATTACAGACTCTGAACAAGGGAGAAGTGGGACTATTTCCCAGCAGAACTGAAAAAATTATCCCACTTAGCTCTGACTTTGATTGTGGTGGGTGAACTTCCGCCTTCCATATTTATCACACAGGCTTTAATATTGGCAGTACTGAGCTGTTGCTATAGCTCTCCCCTCTTCTTGAGATTTCTTAAAGGGTAATAGAGGAGTGGATTGAGAGAAATAGGTTATAGCTTTGTGAAAAGATGGTTAAACAAATGCACAGGACATTGGAAAAATTTGGGAACTACTGTGACCCCTTCCTCAGCCAAAGACTGTGTCAGGAAAGAAGAGATCTCTTATTTTTCTAGGTAATTATAGAAAAAAATTCTACAAAATATTTTCCTAATTTACTTGAGAGAAAAAGTGTATTTAATTTAGAAATTTATTCTATTTCATTGATTATGATAAACTATCTTTTGTAAGACTCGTAATTATTTTACATTTTCACTTAAGGAGGCAGATAAAGACAACTAAATTGGCTGACACTATGAATTTTAAGGCACAACCTAATTTCAGAGATGTTAAAATGTGGAAAAATGTGTGCCTTAGAATCAATAAAATACAGCATTTTAAACCATACAGGTAATGGTTTAAATGCTGTAATGAAGCCCCATCACAGGCAGAAAATGGAATCTAGTTAGGTACTGGAAATGTGTGACTCCTAGCAATACTTTCTCCCTAGCAATTCAATTCTGATATTTTAAAATACTAACCTTTAGACAAAGTTGGGACAGGTTTGTGAGAGGAACTTGCATTCTGGGCGTTGCATAGATTGCCCAGAAGTGTATAACCATATAAATCCTGCACACAGCCTGCTTTGTGGAACATCTTGGCATTTTTCTTGTGCAAGCCTGACATCTGCTGGACAAACGACACTTAAGCAAAGTGCTGCATTTTAGAGTATATTCAGTTCTTGGCAAGAACCTACTTGTGGAGTGAGTATACACTACACATTTTCTGAGAAGAATTTGCATGTAATTTTTATCTTTCTTCTTTTATAGGTAAGGTGTTTTTTCCTTCTGTCTTCTTTTATGATTTTTCCCTTTATTTTTGATTTTCTGTAGTTTAAAAGTTACATGCTTAGGTGTAGATTTTTGGTTTTTTTTTTTTTTGCGTTTATTCTTTTCAGTGTTCTCTGAGCTTTCTGGATCTGTGGTTTGGTATCTGACATTCATTTGGGGGAAATTCTCAATTGTTATTGTTTCAAATATTTCTTTTATTCCTTTCTCTCTTTCTTCCCCTTCTGGAATTTCCATTGTGCATATGTTACACCTTTTGTAACTGTCCCCTTTCTTGGATATTCTCTTCTATTTTTTTTCAGTCTTCTTCTCTTAGCTTTTAAGTTTTGGTGGTTTTTATAGCTATAGTCTCAAGCTCAGAGATTCTTTCCTCAGCCATGTCCAGTCCACCAATAAGCCCATCAAAGGCATTCTTCATTTCTGTGACACCATTTTTTATCTCTAGCATTTATTTTTTATTCTAAGGATTTGCATCTCTCTGCTCATCTGTTCTTACACACAGACTACTTTATCCATTAGAACCCTTATCATTTGAGTTGTTTTAAATTTCCAGTTTGCTAATCCTAACATCCCTGTCATATCTGAGGCTGGTTTTAATGTTTTCTCTGTTTCTTCAACCTGTTTTTGCCTTTTACTATGTCTTTTTTTTTTTTTTTAATAACTAGACACGATGTACTGAGTAAAAGAAATTGATGTAAATAGGCTTTTAGTAATGTGGTGGTAAGGTTTAGGGAGAAAGGAAGTGTTCCATGGTCTTAGGGTTAGGTCTGAGTCTTCCAGTGAGCCTGTGCCTCTGGATTGTGACTCTCATCTGTGCTTCTCAGTGCTCTCTGTCCCCTTTGATGGGACGGGTTGGCTAGAGTAGGCTGGAGTTGCATGTTTCCCTTCCTTCAGGTCGGTTAGTCTCTGATAAAACCTCATCCGGTTAGGTTTTTGGTATCTAGTTTCTCCCGAGGGAAGACTTTGTTAAGAGGAATAGAATGCTCTGGTGCATTTCAAAATGGTTCCTTTCTCCCGTCCCCTGTTGGAAACACTAGGGGATTTTTCTCCAGTATTTCCTGTGAGAACCTGGTTGAGCTCCTAGAAGTAAGACTCCCAGAAATAAGGCCTCCCAATGACTGGGTCTCCCTAGAGTTTTTATTTCTCAGACTGGTCCATGCTGAGCATCCAGTAATTCCTCGGTTATTGTCCGGGTTCTCTACTGTGGTTCTGATTGCTGGGGGAGTTTATGCTTTGTGGTTTTTGCTCCGATAAGTCATAAATCTTTGTATTTGCCCATTCTCTAATTTGAGGGGAAGTGGTTTGCCCTGTGACCCACTTCTCTGATGGGTCTAGAACGGTTACTAATTTTTCAGTCTGTTCAGCTTTTTACTTATTGTTTGGGCAGAGTGGCCACTTCCAACTCCTGACGTGCCAAACCAGCAACTGAAACCATCTGAAACTTCCTGAAGTGCGCATGACATATTGATGCCTTCTGCTATTTACCTCTTTTGTGGGTGACTAAGTATATACATATGATTCATATACCCTGAGATGTTGGTAGTAGGTAAGAAAGAAAGAAGAGTTTCAGATTCTTAAAACCACAGAGAATTAGAATTAAAACAGTTAGAGTTGTAAATATATTTGTGTGTCTGAGCAAGTACCACTGATATTTTGGAGTATTAACCAAGAAAACAATTGGACTAGAAAATGAAGAAAATGGTACCCAGATATCCAAAACAAAGGAATCTCTAAGCAAGATTTATTTACTTAATTCAATAAAGATTTTAATTTATACTATCTGGGGAAAAACCATTATCCCTTATGTCATTTTCTTTGTGGTTGTAGTAGATGGGTGGTTAAAACTACAGGAAGACTAATTTTCATTAGTTTAAATAATAAATTACTGGCCAAACTATTTAAAGGTATAAGACATACCTCTGAAAGAAAATTAATACTGAAAAACTCATATCTGGAGGAAAGAAATTTTAGCTGCAATAAATAACAGTGTGAAATTCATTTCCTGCTTTGACAAGGGGAGGGAGAGCTATGCTCATCAGACCGTAGTTGCAGAAAGGAGATCAGACCCTAAATGAGCATAACTGGGAGGTACATTGAGGAGTCTGCCGAGTCCAATGATGTGGGCTGATTAGAACATAGCTGAAAGCAGGTGTTGGGATATTGATTGCCATGGCTGGTCCTCACCTGTTACAAAACTTCTACTACAATGCGTTTCAAACTTCAATATGCAATGAATTATCTAACCTAAAGATCTTGGTAAAACTGTGATTCATTAGGTCTGGGGTAGGGGCTGACAGTCCACATTTCTAACAGAATCCCAGGGGATGCTGATGCTGCTTGTATCTGTAGACTACATTTTGAATATTAAAGTTCTACACAATGTCTCAGGAACAGCATTTCTCAGACTGTGATTACCAGACCAGCAGCAATAGCATCACCTGAGAAAGTCTTAGAAATGCAAATTCTTTGGTTCTATCCAGGCCAACTCAATCAGACACTCTGGGAGTTGGGATCCAGTCATTTGTATTTTAACAAGCCCTCTATGTGATTGTGGTGGCTGCCAAAGCCTGAGCATCATTGATCTAGAGAAGTATTTTCCAGCCATAATAGAATCACCTGGAAGCTTAAAATAATTAGTCATTGGTTTCCAATTAAATCAGAACCACAGGATGTGGGACCCTTTATTATGGGTATTTTTTTTTAAAACCTTCCTCATTTGATTACAATGTGCAGCCATGTTTGAGAACTGCCTGAGAGAGGCCCACTTACTTCACGAGTCTTTGCCAGCAAAAGTCTGGTGGTGGGGCGGGTGCCTCTGTCTGCTGGGCCAGCGACTCTGACTCTCCTCCTCTTCACTGTTGCTTTGCACCTGTAACCAAGATCCCACAGAACTCAGCCAGAGCCAAGGGGGAAAGGGGGTAAGGAAAGGTGCAGGTGGCAGGTAGCTGTAGGGGAAGGAGACTGAGTGTATTTGAGAGACACCCTCTTCTGTGGTGTCAGGGACACAGTAATGAGGAAGGCAGGAGCTGAGGTGTGGCTCTACATTCAAGGAGAGGTGACATACATGCAAATGATATTTCAAATAATCACGGCTTCTTTTGTGGCAAAGATTAAAAAGCTTTTTAAAGAGATCCCAATACCTCATGGAAGTACCTTCCATAGACCCAGGCAAGAGGAGTTCTGAGTTTTAGAGGGTCAGAAGAGTTGGTGGACTTAGAGAATGTGCCCATGTGTCCTGCACTATTTGTTATAGAATGTTCTTTGGTTACTCAGAATCACAAGGTTTGCTGGTCAAATGGCCCCAAGCCGGTTGCAGGAACGTGCGCTGGTTTTGACTGACGACTGTTCTCTCAAGGGCTGACCTCTCCAGTATTGTATGCAACCTAGGCCCAAATGATGACTGATGGCTGTTTGTGTAGGTGGGAGCTTGTGGCATTTGGATGTGCAGGCTCGGGTGACCAAACATGGGCATGCAAGGTCCCTGATGGTATAGGACAGGTCTGGGCATGCGAAGAGAAGGGGACAGGTCAGGAGCTGGGGAGTGGTTCTGCTCACACTGTCACGTTCTAGCACAGAAGTTCTAAGAGTCTGAGAATCCTAGATTGAAATCTGGACTTCTAGGTCTTTATGGTTAGATATTTGTCAAGGTAAGGGAGAATTTATTTTATTTAAGAGTGGTTAGCTTTGTGTAAAACTGCTCTCCATTTGTAATCTTATGAGGACCACAGCAAATGGTAATGACAGGTGTACTTAATGAGAACATTAAATGGCAATCAGATCAGGTAAGTATTACCAAAGGAGCTCTGAAAACTTGACTGCTCTTAGGAAACCAGGCCTCTTTCTCTTTCTCCCTGTATATTAAACCTGAATTCAAATCAGAAAGTATATATCTGGCTAGGACAGGAAGCCTGGATTTTTTTTCCCCCAAGGGTCCTAACCCTTCATCTTCTGGGAAAGAATCTACAGCCTTTCTCTGCCAGTCCCTCCCTCACCTCCAACCCCTTACCTCCTCCAAGTCAAAAGTGTCCTGTGGCTGCTGGCTTAAAGACCGACGCAGTTCTGGTCTGTCTACACTCTGCTTCCATTTCTGCTGGGTGATGGATAGGTCCAAGGACTTAACCTTCCTGCCCATGAGATTCTTCTGGAACAGGCTCTTTCTTGCTCTGCTCTTTCTTTCACAGAAAGTCTCATCCTTGGCTGGATGGGTTTCCGTATTGGTGGCTGGTAGACTACACAGCTCTCTCCTTATCTGAGCGGGGTCTGTGCTCCACTGTGGATCTTCTGTGGGCAGAGAATGTGTGCAACAGGGTACCTTGGGGTTCGAATCCGGAGTTTGCGATGGTGCTAGCACTGTGGACATCCCCTGCTGTGTTTCCTCTTTGCAGCAGAGGACACATGGATAAGGAGAAGTGGGCAGCTTTTCACCCTCAACAGGGGGCACAGGATCTTCCTGTGAGAATTGTCCCAAATCAGAGTCTTGCTGGAGGACCTGCTTCTCTTCTTTCACTTTGTCCATCACTTCCAACACAACTTGGTCCAAACTGTTCTTTCTGGGGGTGTTGTGGGGCGGTGGTGGCCGATCTCGGGGGCATGTGTACAGACACATCTTGGAGATGGCTTTCCGAAGGCGGTCTCTGGGTGAGTGGGGTTCAGGCTCTCGGGACACAATCCTGATGGATGGCACATCAGTTGGATGGTTGCAATTCCAGAACATGTGGGATGGTGTGAACTTTTGGACGGGTGTCTTAGACACGTAGGAGTAGAGACAGAAGAAGGCATCAGCTGTGACAGCCAGTGTTTGCACCTGCTTAAACCTGCCTGGGTAAAAGAGTTAAAGATGGTGAGTCTGGGGTTCATCAGCAAATTTTCTTAAATCATTCCCTACAGAAGGCTCCCCAAAGCTCAAAATTCAAGGAGAAGCTTCCAATTTTCCTACTAGTGTTTCTCCCTTTTAGATTTCTAACGCCCAGGGTTCTTCTTGAATTTCATGATTTCTTGACACCCCATCCCATGTAGATATTCCAACTGGGAAATAAAAAAGAGGGATAAGATTTATAGACATCATGCTGATACGATTCACCAAAAGGCAAGAAGGCCTAAAGGAAGCAGTAATGGCCTGAAGTCTCTTGAAGGCTATTTCTTTAAGAGAAAGAATCAGACAGAGTTCTCCATCTTCAATGAAGACAACATAAGAGGAAATAGACACAATAGGCAAAGGGTCAAAGCTAACCAAGAGAAAGCAGGATTTGAAGTCACTGAGTCCTGCTGTGAAAATCTAAAGGGTAAGGGAAATAGAGCAGGTGTCTGGGAGGGATACTCACTGGCCAGCATGAGGCAGGGGTCTTCCATTTCAATCCTCCGCACCTGGGACTTCAGGAAGAGCTGGAAATCAATGCCCTTGGCCTGAGAGGGGGTGGTGAAAAATCGGGCGGGTATCCGAGAAGTGTCTTTGTGATCCTCTTGGCAAAAGCCCAGACTGAAGAGGACATCTTCTGCATCTTCTTGCACTTTGTCGAGAATCTCTGAGATGCTGAAATGAGGGAGTTTGGGTAAATAAGGGACAATTTTGAGACATACGTTAATTCAGAACATCAGAATATCTAACAAAAGTGTCAGAAGACTGAAATTCTTTTCTGTTCATTTCTCTGCTTTTCCCTGTGACTTTGAGAAAAGCTTTCACTTCTCTGAATCTAAATTACCTGTCTGAAACAGGGAAACTACAATCCAACCCTAGTTATAAAAACTGAATAATATTTTAGAACAGTACTTTGAACAACTTATTGCAGATGGATAAAAATTTAAGTAAATATGAAAAGATTTTGAAAAATGAAGAGCAGTATAGATACAAATAAATTTCACGGCTGAATCATTAAGTGCTCAGTTCCCAAATTTGCCATCCTACTTGCCCCAGTGGTTTTTGTGTGGGACGCCTAAGCAATAAATGTGTAAGAAACATAGAACCCCTGAAGGTCAACATTTTTATTCCTGACCTCAGGGCAAAAAGTAATCAATAAGTACATCCAAAACCTGATTTTGAGAGGTATGCTCCTTTCCAGCCTGTTTTCGGTACAGAAGTCCTGTGTCACAGAAAATCGCGTGCATGCACTCTCCCTGTATCGTATCAACCTGGATTTACGTCTAAATCGGAGTTCCACCAACCCGGGTGACACTAGAGCTTAGTAATTGTGTTTCAAACAGTGAGGCTAACGGAAGCTATTGTTATTTGACGCTTTGAATAATCACTATCACTCTCTTCAGAAAGTATCCTGAGCTTTTTGATCAAATAGGGAACATCTTGTTTAGCTAATAGCTGGACAGTCAGAATCCCTGGATCTACTCTTGTGCTTGCCAGCTTTTATCTTCATGGTCCTAAGTTTCTCTTTCTGTGAATTGTGGGCATAAAACTGGATCAGTGCTTCTCAACCATGGCTACATGTAACGGCCACTTTTGCAGGCTTTAAAAATGCATATATTTGAATCCCATCTCCAGACATTCTGATTAAATTGAACTAGGGTATGAACTAGGACTAAGGCTCAGTGAGGATAAATTACTAAACCTGGTCATGTGACAAAATTTAAGTCTCAGAACCAGGTCTCAAATTCAAATTTTGACTTCAAATTTCAGATACATTTCATTATATCATACTAGTTTTCCAGACTTTTCATCTTTTTTAAAGAGTGATTTGTGTGTATATTTTGCCCACCCTATTAAATCATTCAGCTCCTGGGGTCAAGCTATTTGTCTGCTTCATCTTTTCTTTATTTTTATTTTTATTTAAGTTCTGGGGTACATGTGCAGGATGTGCAGGTTTGTTACATAGGTAAACGTGTGCCATGGTGGTTTGCCGCACCTATCAACCCATCACCTAGGTATTAAGCCCAGCATGCGTTAGCTATTTTTCCTAATGATCTCCCTCTTCTCACCCGACCCCCTGACAGGTCCCAGTGTGTGTTGTTCCCCTCCCTGTGTCCATGTGTTCTCATTATTCAGCTCCTACTTAGACGTGAACACATGTGGTGTTTGGTTTTCTGTTCCTGTGTTAGTTTGCTGAGGATAACCAGCTTCCAGTTCCATCCATGTCCCTGCAAAGGACACGAACGTGTTCCTTTTTATGGCTGCCTAGTATTCGTGTATATGTACCACATTTTCTTTATCCAGTCTATCACTGATGGGCATTTGGGTTGGTTCCACGTCTTTGCTATTGTGAATAGTGCTGCTTCATCTTTTTCAAATTCCGTACAGTCATTGCCTGGCCTGCATGTCTGAATGAATTAATATTTTATTGCTTCATTCAATCAGCAAATTAGTCAATTAATCAATGCATTGTTTACTGAGCATCTACTCTGAGTCTTGGAACTGTGATGGTACCAATACTGTACCTCCTGGGTACAAGTTTCAGTGGGAGGAGACACCTATATTTTACACATAGTTTTCAGCTCTGAGAAGACTCCTCTGCATCTTTCACAATTCTTGCAACAAATATGGTCACATTTTTCAAGTGTGCAGTAAAAGTACATAAAAGCTCCAGTAAGATATCTGAGAAAAAAGAGGCCATGGCTCTTGGCTCTATTCTCCTATGCTTCTCATCTTCTCCACCCTTCCACCCTGCCAAACTTTAGTACCTACCTTGAACTAGTCTTGTTGGTCCCTGCAGTCATGCTGCTGGAAGCCAAACTACAGCCAAGATCAAGTAGCTGGAAAGGCCTGGCTGTCTCGAGGAAACTCCTGCAGAGATCAAAGCTGATGTCATACAAATCTTATTTCCAGTTTGCACCCTGGCTTCAAGGAATCCCTGCTGGGCTTATTCACCCCCTGATGGGTACCTTTTAGTCTATGTAGTTGTTGTTCATTGGAAAGTCTCACTTTCTAATGTGAATCTTTAGGTCTTTATTTTAATCTCTTTGACCTACCCCAATTCACTGATTTTTAAAGGAGACATCATTTGCCCTGGCTGAACCTAACACTTACCTGGAGAAGAGTTTGCCATTGGCGGCCAGTAGTGTGGCTGGACAAGAAACAGAGAAGCAAAGAACAAATTAGAAGGGAAAATGAAAATCACCTGCGTTGCCCCTCTGAACTTAAAACTCAGTCCCCTCCGTTTCCTTTTGTCACTGTGACAGACTAGCTGGACCCCATGAATTCTGTACTTCTTGGGGCCTCAAGATTACCTAACACAGTTCTGGAATAAGGACAGATATGCCAGAGAGTAACTGGCCTTAAGCCTCTGAACTTCTGACCCATGACTGATGTCTAGGCAAGAGCCCCTCTGTGCTAAAAAGGATAGAGTCATTTGGTCCTCCTGGCTAGTGTTCCTGCCCCCCTACACAAATCTTTACGGGTCCCAGGAGACACTGGTAGGTTGCTGTGCTTTCATTCTTTACTGATGCCCTTCTCCTCCTGAAGTATCGTCTCTATTTTACACCCAATGCACAAACTTGTTTGGAGTTTCTGTACAGAAAACAGTCTTAAAGATATCTGGGCAGCAAATGTTATAGTAATTTTATATGTCATTGTCCCGGGGTCAAAGGAAAGTTCCAATGATGAACCAGTAGGAGTCATGATAGGCTGATGAGGAAGTGTTTCTGGGCATGTGATGCCTTCTGTATTTTACGTTAGATAATAATGAGACTGCCCTTTCCCTATAGATAAGACCCCAGGGATGGGCTGCTTCTTTTTGAAGTTTTGCACTTCCATCCTATCCAAAACTCATCCAATGTATATCCCGTTCTCATCCCAACCTCAGAGAACTGTGCCACTTACCCTCTGCTCCCAGGGTCAAGTCATCTTCAAAGCTGGTCCCATGGCTGCAGAAGCCTGTCCAATAATCAGGTGAGGGTCACAGAAAATAAGGATGGAACGTAACGCATGCACACACACACACCCCTGCATACACGAACATCTTCATATGCCCTTAGACTAGACTTGCACAACCACATAATCATACTAGATATCCACATGTTTGTCAAATTATTGTACATATACCACCTCAGAAGTCATATTCGTTTTTGATTCAGAAAGAATCATACATACATTCACCTATAACCTCTCCCCTATATCACATAGTTATGTACACAATCCCCTGCCAAACAGCAAACACACGGGGGTGTGCACTCACACCCATATAAACACATATCATCAAAAATATAAGAACTTTATAAAAGTTCTTATCCTACAGCAGTGGTTGTTATCTGAGCAACCCCTAGCAGAAGATAGCCTAGGACTGTTAGTGAGCCTGTGGGCTCTGAGCCAGCATTTTCTTCTGGATTTCCTGAAGCCTTGTGACCACGAACAGTGTTTTGCAGCCAGTTTAAGAACACTCAGGTACTCTTTTGCATGCCTATACATGTACCTGTACATAAACACTCACATACACACACGCACAGGTATGTCACTCTCCAGGTAGAAGAACAACAGAAGGACAGAACCTGTACTCACCACTGTAGATAAACTGTCCTGCTTCCTCAGAAAGTCCTTCTTCGGAGTATCTAAACCAAAAACAGTCTTATAGGTTGAAGTCACTTACTACATTTTCCCAGGAGCTTTTAAAAGCTCATACATATTCATATTCTTTTCCAATAAGAGTCAGTAGTATTTAATTTGCTTTTATATTGGAGAAAACAAAGACAGAGTGGTTACTTGACCGAAAAATTCACAGCAGTAGTTGGGGAAACCGAGGCTGGAACGCACTATGTTTTAGATTGTGCTTCTGTTGTCCTGGCCACAGGACTAAGAGACAAAAGTCAGCTTAGCAATCATTCTTCGATCTTTAGGTAAAATAGGAAAGAAAGAATATTGAAGCAAAACTGGAGAATTACATTCATAGAAGCAGGGGTTTGCGTGCCATAATTTCCAAATGGCAAACATAAATTTCTAGGCTTTCTTAGAACTTTTAGATCACCTTAACTACCCACACTTCCTTCCTTCTCTCTGAACCATGTTATTGCTGAATATCATGTCATTCAGGAAACAGAAGAAATTGTATCCTGGTTAGAGATATTTTAAAATTTTCAGACATGGTCTTATCAAACATTTACCATCTCCACCAGAAGAACAAACAGAAATCAGCATAAATGGTAGTGAGAGACAGCTCAGTTTTACAAACAAGGAAGAAATTCTGTCTGTCAAAAACAGGTGTGTGAAGTAATCTGTGACAGGGCTTTGAAATGGGACCAGCACATCTAGATGCTAGTCCCGGCCCATTGAGGCTCTTTTGTTCTCGAATATCATGTAAGGGAATTTGGATCCCTAGATATTATCATCATCTAAGTCTACTTCAAACACTGACATGTTGTGAATTTTGTAGAGTTTGCTTTCCTAAAGCTTTTTACATGGAAGTTGTTCATGGTGCTTTAAATGTAATCTCAAGTGGAGGTTGGAGGGAAAAGGGTCAGTAACGTGAGTTAGCAGGGAAACTGAAGAGCGTCCACTGGTGTTGGTCCTAAAGGAGCTTTTCTCTTCATCAGTCTCCAGCAATCCAGATTACTCTCAGGCTACTGGAGTATCACTTCATGGTGTGTGTAACAGTGGGAATGGGCTTACTAACCAAATATCTCTAGGTCAAGTTCTGCCTAAATTTTACAAAATAAGTCATTACATATATAGATATCTTTTGCTTGTTACTCCTTTCAATAGTAAAAAAACCAACCATGCTTACCAAAATCTGAATTTTCATATGTCCTCATGAAAATTCATAGAAGCAGGTTCTACATCAAAGGTTCATTATAAAATGTGAAATAATAGGCAAGCTCATTAAGAATAGGTAACTCTAATAATGCACCTAGAACTATAAATATATTTTTCTCTTCCTAATATATAATTACATAAAATATACAATGGTATAATACTACAAACATGTGTAACTATATATAATATTTACTATTACTACTAAAAACAGCATGATAGCTAATATAGTCAAGTACTAGAATATTGCAATTTACTACTGCATTTAATGCTTGTGTTGTAACTGCACAGTAGTGCAACTACTAAGGCCTACTATTACTAGAGGTACAATTTAAATAGACTACAATTCCATTTCTAGGTTGTACCCAGTGGACATGCCTGTATATGCTCCCCCAAGTAAATACTAGTAGTGATAACCAAGAAATAGAAGCCTCCAAATCCCTATGTATTATAAAATTAAACAATTATATAATAACTATACAACTTAATATTGCACAATAATAAGAACGAGTTACTACTGCATGCGAATACATGGACAAGCATCATAAACATAATGCTAAGCAAAAGAAACACACATAAAACAGTACATGTTGTATGACTATTTCTATAAAGTTCAAAATAATCCCAAACATATCTATGATGTTACAAGTCAGGGTATTTGTTACCCTTGGAGGCAGGATAGTGAATGGAAGGGATGGAAAGGAGGCGCTTGGAATGCTGGCAATGCTCTGCTTTAGGTTTCATGGGTGTATTCCCTTTGTGAAAATTCATCGGACCATTTATGTATTTATTTATTTGCCTATGATTTATTTGTTGACAGGGTCTCACTCTGTCTCCCAGGTTGGAGTGCAGTGAGAATAGCTCACTGCAGCTTTGAACTCCTAAGCCCAAGCAAGCCTCCTGCTTCAATCGCCTGAGTAGCTAGGACTACAGGTGCTGCCATGCCTGGCTAATTTTTAAAAACTGTTTTGTTTTTTCTTGTAGAGTTGGAGTAATGGTACATTGCCCAGAGTGGTCTTGAACTCTTGGGCTCAGGCATTCCTCCTGCCTTGAACTCCCAAAGTGCTGGGGTTACAGGCATTAGCCATGTGCCTGGCCTCAGTTATATATTTAATACTCATTTATTTTTCAGTAGGTATATTATACTTCAATATAATTTATATTAAAAAGAAAAAAGTTACTGATATGTATGCTGAACGTCAATACGATTTACATTTAAAATGTCACTGATAAAATTTCTGGTTTGTCCAAAGCAAAACTCACTTGTATTCATTGGATACAAGTTTTTATTGGGTGCTCATCCTACATTTTTCTGCTTTAGTTATTATCTGCCAAGTATTTCTATTCTGTTTATGAGGAACAGCCCCTGATGGGTCTTGGGGAAGTCTGTGGAACCTTCAACAGAAGTGTGGACATGGGCCTGGAGCTATTGATGCTTTCTCACTGAGCACAATGATTTGAGACTTTATGGCCATCACTCAAGTCCCAGGCCTTCCATGGGTTATTGGATAGGCCATAAAATCAATGACCAGGGACTAGATCTATAGCTGCTCGCCTCTTCCCACCCTTGCACTGAAAAATTCCTTAGCATCATTTTAAGTCTCAAATGAAAGAGCCAAGATATTGCTCTTCCTGTATACCCAGTTCCTAAACAAATAGTAGGGAGGAGGGATTGGATTGTGGGAAGAAGTATATGGCTATTTTTAGCTTCTTCTAGATGTTTCCATAGCTACCTGCCTGCAGAGATTTAAGCTGAAGCCCACACAGATGATTTTTGGGCTCCCAACCCCACCTCTGGTGATTCATGAGCAACACAGTCATGTCCCAGAAAATCTCGAGAGCTTAGGAGGAGAAAGAAAAAAGGAGAGGCATAGTTTGCAAAGACATGCATGATCAGATCCGGTAGCAGAATAGCCGGCCGCTATATTCAATTGCACTGAGAAACATTGACACTAAATTGCCTGAGATGTTGGTGTACTATCCTGGAGAGCTTGTCAGAAAAGAAAATGCTCTTGCTACCAGAGGATGTTTGGCTTTGGAAAGAGAAATTGAAACTATGTGGTCTTGGAACAAAATTTGAAAAGTGCCCCTCAGGGCACCTGGCAACAGAGTGGACAGATAATCAGTAAATGTGGGCTACTTGTTTATCCTCTTTTCTCTGTGGTCTTGGAGCGTGGAATATTGTGGTAATTCAGAATCTCATATTTAGAACGCATTTTCCCTCTATCTTCTTCATTATCTATTACCAAAAGTCAAGTGTACTCTCACTATCAATCATCGTCATTATCATCCTTTAATTTTTCTAGCTTTTCCATGCAATTAAGAAGTATCACATACTTAGACAGAATTAGAAAACAGAGGAAACTGGAAAATTTTCTGACTCCAACAATTCCCCTTCCAAAGACAAATGCAAGTATGTTGATTAACTCTTTATGGCTGTTTTGAAGTTTAAATATTTGAAACCTTTTCAAAACACAGATACATAATGAAAATGTAACAGATATCCTTGTTCCAGTCACTCCATTTTCACACATGTAAACATTTTTCCATATTTGCTTCAGAAAAAATAAAATATTCAGTAATATATAATATAAAATAAAAAATTAAATACTAAAGATATAACTAAAGTCTTATTTTACTTCTAAAGTCAATTCTTTTCCTTCTTCCAGATAATCACCATCCAAGAGTTAATATGTATCATTTCTGGGCATATTTTTTCTGATAAATAAACAGATGTAGATAGATGGATAGATATAGACAGACATTTTGTGGAATGATAGGTAGGTATAAACTCCTCCTTTGTAAAACTCACCAGTCACTATTAAAAGCACAAAACACATACACATATATTATCTCATTTAAACCTCAAGAGAGCCCTTAGACTGTATTATTCTGAGTGTCCCACTTTATAGCTCGGGTGTCTACAATGAACAGAATTTAAGTTATTTGCTTATGATTGGTTAAACACTTAGTAGCACAAGAATTAGGCTCAAATCTTGGAGACTTTTCACTAATCAGACCACCTTTTTGTCATAAATTTTGGTTCAGGGTTTATCTTTGTAGAGCATGAGTGAAGAAAGATGAGTTCTAGAGTTTATTATCTTGTATTTCTGTGAATTTGTTATTTTCAGTTAGGATGAAAAATGTTCTAAGTCAAGGAGCATATTTTAAACTACTTGGCACCCCTCTAGGTTATTCAGATAATCAGACAGTTAGCAAAAGCGTAATTAATAATTGTTGACATGAATTGACGACTCAAGAGTAGTTAATGAGATAAGGACATTAACTGAGCTGACTGTTTCCCCTGTACATATCTGGTAAGCATTTTAAATCCTAGGACAGTTCTCATTCTAGGCTTCTTACCCAAACCTGCAACCATTCTGATTACCACCATTCTTTTCTTCCTGTATTTTGTGGGTCCTCTAATTGACTTTGAAGTCAATGAATTGTGAATAAGATGAGAGCAATGAGAACAATAGGTTTTTTTTTTTTCAAACAACAAAACAAACACAAAATAAATCCTTCCTGGCATTGCCTTCTTGGGCACAGGTGAAATAAACAACCTTGGATTATTTGGTGCTATTTATTTCCTACCAAATAAGCAAGAATGGGTTTCTTTATGCCAATTAGTAGATGAGTTTAGATTAAAGGCTATATAAAACTTGAGACATTCCTGGAGGGAAAATAAGGAGCAGGCAGAAGTTGTCCATTCTGAGAATTCATTATTACACAGAAGACTAAATAGGTCACAGAATCCTTCCTTTTGTGTCTGGGAATACTGAGCCTAAGAACGGTCTAGGCTGATGGGCTGTGGGGTCTCATATTTAAACTTTCTCTGAGGAAAGAGATAATGCACTGCCTTGAAGTGCCTGCTCCAATTCTTCCCTGCTTTGAATCACTGTCATAAACCCTAAACTTCTCCTATGTTCTGCAGTAGAAATAAATAACACAGATGAATTGCTCTTCAGCAAGAAAGATCAGGTTTCCAATTCCTTTTGTTACACAATGTAAGACTCCAATCTAAAGGGGAAGTCAGGGGGAGTAGGGGTCTGGAACTCACCCCAACTATTCCCCATCCACTCTTAGCTTTAGACCGAACACAACCTCTATTCCTAGACCTGGTGCCTAATTTAGTCTTAGCCCTGCGTTGCACTTGATTCACAGTTATGATTACCGGTTCACCCTAAACCCGCAACACCCCTCCAACAACCACCTCGACCTTACTTCTAATCTTTAGGCCCAATTCAAATCCATCTTCCTGTCTCTGAGTTTCCAGGAGTTGTATCTGTTAGCAAATCCAACCATCAGTCACATACCACCCCATTGCCTGTCCAGCACTTACCCACAATCCTGCAGCCAGTCTTCAATTTTATTGATTGGATTCCCTAGAAAAGTCAGATACTAGATCACTGTGAGAACTGAACGAAATCAGACCTCCTCCCTGCAACTAATTCCATTCCACAAGTTTATTCTTACATAAGCTGCGTCATGAATCTTTTTTCCTACATAAAGCTTTTCTTTAAGATATGAGAGGAATACACCGTATATAAAAATAGTGGATATTTCTTCTCTCTCTCTGCTTCTTTTCTCCCTTCCTCCCAAGAACCTGGAAAGTGCCCAAGATGTCAGGCCCACTGCTGTCTTTTGAGAGTTCCTTTCCCACAAGGGTGGATCCTTCTCATTTAAAAAGAAAAAGAAAAAGAAAGACAATCTTGTTTTTGTGCTTTTTTGCTTCCTACCAAATAAGCATTTATTTCCATCAGAATTTTTGTTTTACTCTTATGACTGTGGTCTCATTTGAACCTCAAAGAAGCTCTGAGAAGTGTAGGAAAGGTACTACTATTTCAACTGGACAAATAAGTCTTAGAGAGGTGAGGGACTTCCCAAAGGCCACACAGCTTGTTAGTGACAGCATTGTGGCCAGAGTCTAGGCATCCAGCTTGTGTGTGGTCTTGTTACACAGACAAAATAGAAACACCGCAAAGCATTCATAGAGAACCCCCAACCTCGGGTTCTTACAGAAGCTTCTCAGGATGATGCAAAAATGTGCTTTTCCCTTTTTCCTAATCTTATGCCTGTCTCTTTCTCACATAACTCATATTTTGTATTACTTTAGCTTTTCTCTTAAACATATTTAAACCAGTCAAAACAGCCCTCCACGAGGGCCTCGCTAAACAAGGGACCTGTTCACACTCTGCAGACCTGGGCCTGCTGTCACCTTTTACCACCAGACAACATAGACATCTGTCTGATGTTCATCTCTTACCTTCTTGGAAAACGTCATCCAGGCTGGAAGGCTCAGGATCTGGGACATCCTGCAGGGCGGCGGCAGCCTCCTCTTCTAGGACCTGGGTCTGCCAGTTACGGCTCTGACGGAGCCAGGCCCGCCGTTTCTCCCAGGATGTGGGGCTCAGCACAGAGTCCTCCATGGCCCTGGCTCAGACTTCAGAGCCTCCCGTAACAGTAATGCTGTCCTAAGAGTTGAAAAACAGCGATGCTCCCTCATCCTGTGCTCAGAAACCACCATGATGCTCAGGGTTGCCCCCGAATTTTCCTGTCTCTATCCAAAGGAGCTTGGTCTCTCTACACATTCAAGAGTAGGGAGGACATCCCTAGCTCATTTTCTGTCTCCCTGCAAAAAAGGAATGCTCTGAAAACTCTAAATATCAGGGTAAGTCTTTCAAGTCAGTAAGTTTGAAAGCTTCAGACATCACGATTTAATGGATATTAAGAAAACTCTTCTGACTTAAAGAATCTCAATTTCTCAGGGTAGCTGAAATGCTGTATTAGAAAACATTTTTTCTTTAATCCTTAAGAATGTTGTCTACCAGAATCTTCCATTATGACTAAAACATGTATAAGTTTAAAATGTATAAAATTCATTTATTTTTTAATCCTCATCAAGACGTATGAAGAAGTAGAAGGTCTCAACGGTGAAACAGATTTTCTAAGGTCCCACAACCAGGGTGTCACTCCAACTATAGGAATTCTAGGTTTGTTTGTTTAGTTTTTCTCTTGATTTTTTATGTTCCTGTTTTATATATTAGGAGTCCACATGTGACTTATCTCAGAAAAAAATACCCTGTGATTAAAAGCAAGGAGACACTGCCTTAACCAATTAGCAGCCAGCACCGTCAGGATAATCACTTTCTAATTTGTCAACCTGTGCTTCTACCTATGAATTTATTCCTCAGCTCATCAATGCAATTACTAATCCTATAGATTCATATTTCATGTAACATTACCTAAACATGCCTGTATTCTTCCAAGAGACACAATGATGGCACTAGATACACATTCAAAGAGGAACAGAGGGGAAGAATCATTCAATTGTCCAAATAGAGCTTTAAAAAGCTTGAGGCTAATGTAATATTCATTGGCTCATACTCTGTTCTGCTGCCTCTCCCCCGCTGGCCATACTTGCATCCCACCTCACTGAGCAAGTAGGAGTGGGGCTGGAACTCCCCAGGTCTTATCCCCCTATTCCCTCAAGCTGCCATAAACAACTTCATCTTAAGAGCTACACTTTTAACTATTGGAATAAAATAAAATAAAATAAAATAAAATAAAATAAAATAAAAATGAAGACTACCAGTTTACAGAGACTTCTGTTCCTCCAACACTTAAAACCATTAGTGAGGCATCCAGTGATTTAGGCACTAAAATAGCTTTTTTGAAAAGAACATCCTGAACATAAAATGCATTCCTAGGGCAATAAAATTGTTTTTAATGCCGCTGCTTGTTACAGACAAAACATACCTAGGAAAAAATAGTACATAATTACTGTTGTCTGATCTAAATTCCTTCACTTCAGGTCCGTCCAAGACATATTTTTCTTCCAAGTGAGACAGTAGTTAGCACTATGAGACTTTGCTCGTTAACCCTGGGTACCTGGCTGTTTGTCTGCTGCCTGTGCCTTTTAGAGAAAATTAAATCATTAAATTAAGTTTGTGTCATAAAGAAGCCTCAAAGAAGAGTAGCAGAGATGACTTGCTATTCTCTGGTCAGAGCTGTCGGGAGGAGATAAAGACAGGATGAAACTGCCACTAGAATGACCTTAGGACAAGAATCTAAAAAACCTTGATCAGTTTGTTTACCTAGTCCTGTGATCCGAAATATTTAATAGATTGGTTCCAGAACCCAGAGAAGAAAATCACAAAGGCTAACTTGCCTATTGTTTTTAATTTCCAAAGGAAATGGACCTCCCCTAAATCACTGGGAATCTTCAGCTCACAGAATATTTTTGGTAGTAGAACTCAAAAGGAAGGTAGGAAGCCAGGAGGGCAGGAAGGCAGAAGGGCAAGAGGGTAGGCAGAGAAGGAGGAAGAGAAGGAGGGACGGAGGGAGGGAGGAATATCTGGCTTCCATACTTTATTCTGCCACTTCAAATGGGATAACCTTGGAAAATTTCATCCCTTTATTTGGTCTCAGTTTGTCAATGAAAACATTACAGCCGTAATATTTGATGCGTCTGGTACTACAAACTTCTGGATGTGCCGTTTTACAGTCGAACCCCTACAATGCTTAGCACAGTCCCAGAATCTCACTAATTGAAATGGAGGTTGGGGCTTTCAACATCCTCTGTGATGTGAATCTATTTTACATTCTTCCCACATCTTCAAAAATATATCGCAATAATATAGGGTAATTTCCTCTGCATCCCCTGAAAATACTTACCTCTTTTTTTAACCTCAGTTTTCTCATATTCTTCCCCCTTTCTCTTCATCTTCCTCAGTCTTTGCCACACTCACCCTGCAGTGTCCAGCTTTTAACCAACCTCCTCCATGGAGCCACGCCTGGCTTCCACAGCCTACCTTAATCACTTTCACTGAGCTCTTTCTCTGCTTGAGTTTTTTCTTCTTAGGTATTATCACTAACATACTTTACATTTTGCTTATTTACCCAATTTATTGTTTACTCTTCTGATTAGAATACAAGCTCTAAGAAGACAGAATTTTGGGGTCATTTACTACTGTGTTTCTAATGCCTAAAACAGAATCTAACACATTGTAATAACTTAATGAATACCCATTGTCTAAATGAGTGAATGTCTAGAAGGTGACCGTTCCTCATAGGAGCCCAGTGCCTTTCAGAGTCATCAGAGACACATGCAGGGAGATCAACTTCAAAACAGTAACAATAAGCTGGTAACTACGTGCTTACTAAGCATGTAAAAACGTTGTGGGTTGAAAGCTGGAGTGAAGAGGGAGGGTTATTCTAAGACTTGTTTCTATCCTAGAAGTTCCTACAATTGAGAACAAAAGTTGTATTTTCTTGACTAGTCCCTGTTTACTGCCTGTCTCTATGTCCTATGTACGGAAGTTTTACTTAATGTTAATTCCTAAAGGAAAGTGCCTATGGAAACAATCCTTAATGCTTAAGAGTTCCAAAGAAAGGCTTACAAATAAATGGCAATTGTAGGTATGACAATAAAAAGACCAGACAGGTTAAGTGTTCACTGAGAATGACAGACATTTTCCTGGCAATTTGGGTGAGAATGTAATAATTTTTCTACTTGAAAAAGTAACAGTGATCTCAAGTCTAAAGAAAAGACACAAGGTAGATCTAAGCTGATCTTCACAACTCTAGCACACATGATAGGGGACTGGGAAATCGCACAAATAATTTTTTTCCCAATCTCAGCAACACTTGAGTTGTAGAAACCTGTCGATGGAGTGTTATATAGGATTAGTATAAGTACAGCAATATCAAGAGGCAAAAAGAAATGGTAGCGTCTGGTTAGTGGTAATAGGAGGAAGTTGTACTGCTGGGAGATAAGAAACTGGTTTTTTTTTTTTTTTTTTTTTTTTTTGTGGAAATCTGCAGGAAGCAGCAAATGATTATCAGACAAACACATCAGCCATGAGAGTGTTAGAGAGAATTAAAAAACGAGTGCACACAGATGTCAAGATAGCAGCTTTGTAGGTCTTGGGGCCCCTTGTAATAGAGACAAAGACATGAAGATGTTTTCTCCAAATACGTCATTCAAACACGTACACTGATAATACAACGGAGTTTGGTGCAGTGAAAAGAAAACTGATTAGAAATCAGGAGACTTGGACATTTTTCTGACTTGTCCAATTAATTGACTTATGGCATATCAGTTAGGTTTTTTATTAAGGTTTCAGTTTAATCCTCCAGGAAACGGATTGGTTGGACTCAACGTTTGTGTAAATTTACTTCCACTACCAATGTTTATTAATTTATTTAGGTGAGTTTGAAATACGCATAGGAATAGTACCCATAAAAGAAAGTGCATTTATACAGTTTCCCCATTAAAAAATTGGAAATGGGTCAGTGGTCTCTGGAGTTACTTCCCATTTACCAAATTCCCTTTCAAATTAACACCAACATATGGAGCTCCTGCACATGTGGCCTTCACACTGGATCCAGGAAACTGGTGAGCCTGAACATGAAGGCCATACGGGAACTTATATAGGGAGTCAGTCAGGTGCTACTCATTGACTGTCAACACTGCTTGAACTTTTCTGCTTCTTTGCTTTAGCTTATAGTTTCATCCACTTTCCTCTCTAATCAAACAAATTCTTTCTACCCTTTAACGGCCTACTTAAGTCATCTCCTTTCTCTGACCTACCTGTAGCAACTAACATCTATGCCTGCACCATATGCAACAAAACAGTAAGTGGCTACCTCTCTTGTCATCATTTACCACTACTTGTAACTTCTCCCCTAAACCCATCATAGAACATAGCACAGTACTTTGCAAGAGAAGGGACTCCATAAGTGCTGTACCTGCAGAGGAGCAAGAATCACCCTGGCACTGGGAAATTATCCCCAATTAGTATTCATCATAGGACAGGTGCTCCTGACTGTCCTCATGGCCTTGGATCCGAATGTACATTTTTGCACAGCTTGTAGTAAAGAGGAAAAAGGCTTCGAGCATAGTCTTTCCAGTCCTTTGCTGATATAACACAAGGTCACCCAAGTCTGACTTAATTTATGAAGCTTGAACTACCAAATTCTCCTATTCAAAAAAAAATATTTGCCAGTCTTTCAAGTTTTCATTCATTTCTTCATCAAAATTTCCTTCTGGAGTTCATCTGTCATCTCTCTTGATGCTGGCTTATAGTATATGATCATATTTGGTCTTCTCTGTGAGGATAGAAATACAAAGCCTGCAGATATCTGTTCTCCAATTTTCCCACGAAACTTAAGAAATTCCCACACTGGTACTATTGCTTCTTGCCTGAATCAGCCCAAACCTTATTTCTCCCCTCTGCTACCATTTCCAGCCTTTTGTTCTTTCCTCTTTTCTACATTTCTTTAGAGGTTCATTCCATAAATCCTTCTCCACAATCTGTCAAGAGTTCTGAAATCCTGTTACAGCCAAGTGGAGTAAGACAGAATTCTTGTCCTGAGGATGCTACAGTTAAAAGCAGAAATTGTAGCAGATAGGATTGAGGTTAGACAGGAGAAATATCCTCTACTGGTTTAAGATTAGGGAGTTAAGAGCTGTGAAATGAGTATCTTCCAACAAAAATTATTATTAGAGGCAGTAACTGTAGCAGCAGCAGAAAGCCTGTAGAGGTATGTCATAATTATGACATGAAGAATATCACCTATTTCTAGTCTCTGTTTTCCAAGGGAAGCAGTCTGGGATTCACTACATATTGACATGGGCAAGTCAAAGGTAGGTACTCATAATAACTGATATGTAGAGAGGACTGTATATGTATCCATAAAACTTTCCTGTAAACTGCTTAACTGAATCCTGACAACCACTTTAGAGCTAATCACTGTTACCTGACACTCATGGAGATATGTTACTTGTCCAAGGTCACGTCCCTGTAGTGCTGAGATTGAAACTCAAGTTGGTCTGACTCCATGTTATATAGTTTTTCTGCTGACATTACAATAAGAAAATGGCCCAATGTCACCATCCAATGTAATTTGGGATTTAAAAAAAAGGAGAAGTAGTTTTAGTAAATTCTCCATTTCGCATACTATGCAAGCTCTCCATCTTATAGTCTAGTAGAGAAAAGGCAGCATGAACACAAGGTAATTTATATTTGGTTCTGTGACAGTCTTAGTGCGGGAAGTGTTCCTTTGTTTGTGTTATTAGAATAGTTTCCTTTCTGACTCCAGCGAGGTGATTATGAAGCAGTTTAGCCTTCCTCAGGCTTACAGAGTGCTTTTTTTGGCAAAGGTCCCACTAACTTCCAATTGGGAGGAGAGAATCTGCCTGGAATTCCACATTACTTTCAGATTGTTGTGGCATTCAGAATATTTCATAATGGTTTGGGGCACCACAGAGCAATGAGAGCTGATACTGTCACAGCCCTGTGGTGGGGCCCCACTCAGTACATGGGGCCTGTCTGGGGAGTCTTGAGGAAAGAGCTGGGATAGTTGGGCTGGTGACAGGTACTCAGAGGGCTTGGGAAAATGGATAATTACCATTATTTGTTATAGACATATTTTAATATTTTAGCAACTATTAGCCTACCAATTTGCACCTGACAAATACCAGCTCTGCTTACAGATACTTCACTATGGGGAAATTTTCAAGGGGCTCAGTAAGGAAAACCAAAGCTTCTTTTACTTTAAAGTTCAGAGTGTTATTTAGAAATTAAAGAAAAGGGAAACTGTAGAAAGAGTTTGGGCCTTGGAATCAGAGTTAGCCTAATTTGGAATCATAGTTCTGTCTACTTCCTGCGTATTTGTCCTTGGTAACACTATCTTTCCTTCTATACCTAAGTTTCTTTTTCTTTTTCTTTTGTCTTGCTGTGTTACCCAGGCTGGTCTTGAACACCTGACCTCAAGCAATCCTCCCACCTTTGCCTCCCCAAATGCTGGAATTATAGGTGTGAGCCACCACACCTAGCCTATACCTAATTTTCTTCATGTGCAAAATAGATATTGTGCCAAATTAGTTGGGTGACTGGCAGCTGTAATCAGATAACATATATTAAGTCCCTGATGTATAAAGGTGGTGCTTAATAATTGATAGATATGATTATGAATCTGCCCTCAGTCCAAGATGTTCACTAAAGTTGAAACATCTTGAGGAATAAGGAAGGAAAGAAGGAAGGAAGAAGGTGTGAACAGCAGGGTACAGCTGACAGTATAAAACCAAGATGGTGAAAAAGATTTTTTTAATATGTGGTAAGCAGAGATAAAAAGTAAACAATGAAAAGTCTTTCTTTCTTACCTGATTCTCCAAGGAACCAGAGAGATTATCTAATCCTGGTCACTCATTTTGTAGTTGAGGAACCTAGAGAGAGAGGAGGGAGAAAGAGAGAGAGAGAGAGAGGAGAGAGAGAAAGAGAAAGAGAGACAGAGAAGCAGGCTTGTCTGGAGTCACAAAGAATATTAGTGGTTTTAAATGGGGACCAAACTCACAAGTTCTGAGTTCCAGATGCATGCTTTCTTCCTTTATATCGTACAGCCTTCCTCCTGCCACACTTGGTTTCCAAGGCCCAGTCCTAGGTTTGTCTTTAGTGCTCTGGGGGACATGTATGAGACAGACTTCTCTTCTCTTCTGTCTGTTTTGTGCCTATGCGCCAAGCAGTGCCTGTAAGTTGAGACTGAGAGTGAGAACCAGTGTGGGAGGAGAGAAGAAGGAAATGGGGTTTCCATGATGTGGCCCATAAGACCTTCTGCATCCACAGCCAAGATATACATCATTACCATCGCAAAGAGCTGTGGGAAATCCCAGAGCAGCTAACATTTCTCTGTTTGTGAACTGGGCAAATTCCACCTCAACCCAGGGGAATTGTCCCCCATTTGACATACCCTAATCTGCAACAAATTCACACATTCCTTCATAGATAAGAACTGTCTTCTAGCTCCTAACCCTCTTTAATGTCACTCAGGTTGGAAGATCATCAGAACAAGAATTTCCCAGAGAATATTTGAGCATTCTGAGACTTCTGTTGTCCAAGGAGCAGTTCAGTCTGCTCAGAGAAAAGGGGAGATGTTATTTGGTAAATAATAGAAACAAAAAATGCCCATTTATCAGTGGAACTCCTATTTCCCTCCCTTTTCATACTCTTTCTCCCACATATAAGTGTAGCTGAATAAATACTGAAAGAAGATCATCTAAGACCTTTTTCCTCTCCTTCCCTTTCTTTCTTACTTCCACTTTCAGGATATGAATTTTAAGAAAGGCTTGTATAATGCTACAGGAAATACTAAAGTTGTGTATTTGGAAAAAAATCCCATATTCTCAATGTAGGGAGACATCAAATATCTTCATTTGAATGGGCAATAAAGACATCAAGAATAAGAAACAGCAGTTTATCTGAGCTGATTTGTAGATGGTTTCATCAAGAGAAAGTAGGAAGAATGAGCAGATTTCTCAACCATTGAGTTAGCTCTGTGAATTTGTATCTTTAATTCTTCAGTTTTATCTCCTTGGTAATAAGCTCTGTCCTGCATATACTCATTTTCTTCTTTCCTGTTTTTCCTTTTCAATATCTGCACGCAATCTTCTTGTCCTCATCCCTCTGCTTATTTGACTGAACTCTTTTCTTAATCTAGAATCTGTGTTTAGGTCACTCTGCCTCAGGCCTGTGTGTGGTAGGGTACCTAGTACTGTGGGTACTGGAATATCCACTTTGGTCTTGTTCCTTAGGTGGAAAAGAGAACAGTTGTCAGTTTGCAGGTGGAAATAAATGTGTGATCTTTTCCCCTACCTGTAGCCCAGAAGGAACCTTGTAAGTCACAGTATTGGCTGAGACGAGACCTCCTTTTAATTCTCTACTAGAATCCAAATCATACACATTGAACTGAAAATGACAATTGGGCCTTCATGTTCACTACATAATGCTGAACCATAAATATTGAACTGAAAATGATGGTTGGACCTTCATGTTCGCTACATAATGCTGAACCGCAGGGTTCCATCTTAATTTTCAAAAACCCAAGAGTTATGAGGACATGTTGGTGGTATGGCTATATATGGTTTCTAAACACCCTGGGGTGCATGTGAATAACTCATATGTTAGATTGCTCTCTATCCCTCCTGCTATATCTTCAGCTTGTTATTTCTGATAATAGTCTAAGTAGAGACAGACAATAAATCTGACTTCCCTTCCTCCTCCTAACACTTCATGCTGCAAGAGAATCATACAAGATCTTTATCTCTAATCACTCAGCTGAACAACTGTTGAGTCTGATACTTGGGCACACAAGTTGAAGGTTCCTACCTCCAACCTCCCATCCTAGGTACTGCCCTGCACCATCTAGAAAGTCTCCTTAGCTCTCTACTCAGGACCACTTGTGGTATACAGAGGAACTAGTACTTCCCTGGATATCTCCTGTAAATGCTCACAGTCTTGTCAAATCAATTCTGTGGAACTCTCCTCTTGGCCTTGCACTGCCCTGGGGACCCACCTTTTCTCTTCCACCCACTGGTGAGCTCAGTGGCACAGAAGGGGGATGGGAAAACCCCAGGGTGGAGGATCTTTCCACTCCTCCATCTACCCCAAAACTCATGTAGGTGGTAACAGGCTCTGCCTGCTACCACTGGGGCAAGGGGTGTTGGAGGATCATGAAGCCCCCAATATTATGTAGGTCACTGAGAGGTCAACACATCCATCTATCCGTCTTTGAGATGTGAACCCTGAAATCCGGTCCTGACGGTGGCTCTCCATCTATCTTGAGCCTCCCAGTTAATTTGACCTTGCATCACTCAAGTGTGTACATCCTGCCTCATAGCTGACCTCAATATATCTTGCTGCAGTTTATCTCAACAAGTTTCTTCTACAGCTTCTGAAGAAAGAGGTCGTACCCATAGAAAGCAAAGTTGATTTCAGCCAGGTACTCTCAATGCTTGGAGCTATGGACACTAGAGTAGGGCCCGAAATGAAACCTGGAAACTTCTTCCTTGAGAACTTTTCAGTGTTATAATCAGATGGAAATTGCAGCAACAGTGAGTTCAGCAAGACACAGAGAAACTTTGCAGGTGAGAAAAGTAATAAAATTCCTAAAATAGTTATTTAAGTCATCAAAGAGACCCAAGTTTCGAGAATCTAGAAAGATTACCTCTCTGATAATAAAAAGAAAACAAACAAACGAAAGCAAAAGGCACCCGGTATCATTCTCCTAGGCATAATGATGGATGCTTTTAAGGTTGAAGTAAGAGCGGTGGGAGATTTTCTCCTGATTTTCCCTTGTCTTGATCTTGATAGCCTGATTTTTCTCTGACACGTTTCCTTCTTTCTCTTAGCATCACCCTAAATCAGTACAGCCTTGAAACTGAGATAAAGGCTGTACTTACCTGTCCGCTGGTAGAAAACTGAGTTTGAGGCAAAGCAGTTGTCGAAGCTGGGCCGAGGCCTTCACAGGTGTGGGCACAGAGGTGAAGCGAGGGAGAAAGTATCATGTTGTAGATTATGCCTTTCTCCCTGAACTCATTCAACTGCTGTTGCCTGCTCAAAAGGGGAAGCGGAAATGAGAACACACCACACACACACACATCCACACATGTAGACGCAGTCTCCGCCTCCCAGCCCAGCCACATCCTTTGCTCCGGCTCAGGAGACTGAGGGCAGGACAAACCATCTGGAGACACGGTGCTCACAACTAGGAAGACCTTCCTGCCCCAGAGTTGTCTCTGTCTTTCCAGAAAAACAGGTCTTTTCCTATTAAGGCAAAGGTACAGTCCATTTAAAGAGGTGTGTGCAGGAGTCTTCCTACCATATAACTAGAATTCCACTGCTGCAGACAAATCCTTCTGTCCTCAGAAGAGCTATCTGAAAATGGGAAAGCTCTCTCTCATAAATGATCTGGCGTTTATCTCAGAGAAGATGTTTCCAGCCCTGTCACACACTTGAGAGGGATCCGAGCCAGTCGCTCTGTGTTTATAACTTTCAAACTCTGGTAAATTCCCCCGAAGCTTGTTTTTGAATACTGCTTACTTTTTTTTCTGTTAGTTTCTTAACTTTGTTTTTATGTTCAAACCACTTCAAAGTTTTCGTTTTTGTAATAAATGACTGCTTTCCCCCACGTTTTCAAAGCTGAACTTTTAAAATCAGTTATACCCTGAAGATGTCTTCAGTTTATTGGTTTTCAGTTTGGAGAAGGCTTAATGAACTCTAAAAGGTTTCTTCCAGTCCTCAATCACTCTCACCCACCAGGGGCATTCAGCACTGCTGACGATCCCTCCTTGCTTCTCCAGTATCTCCGAACACACTTTCCTCTCTGTATGATACTGCTGCATTCTGGGTATCTTCTTTCTCTCTCTCTCCTGATTCTACTGTTTCCTTCTTTAAATCATTTATTTATGAATATATATCACAATATTTATTCTACAAGGCACTCCTCTAATGTGTTAATTGTGACTGATTTTCACATGTTCATTACCTTCTTTCTGATTTTTTGGCTATTTTTTTTTTTTACCATGTTTCTAAATTCCATTTCCAATCATCAATAGGACAACTCCACTGAGTATCCATAGTATAGCTATAATATGATAGAAATAATTCTAAATAAAATTCTCGCTTGGCAAATTAAGTTCCCAAAACATTATTTTCTTCAAGTATAATGTGAGGAAAATGACAATTCTCTCTGTTTCTCACTCAACCCTTCCCCCACCCTATTCCTTTTACATAGGCATGAAAATATCTAACATGTTTTCTTAGGACATAGTAGATGCTAAATATGTGCTTTTCTGAGAATTAGCTTCACAGTCAACAAGTAAAACACTAAACCCAACATGCCTAATTCTCTTTATTTATTATTCTTTTCTGTACAAATTAACTGTAAAAACTCAACTAATGGAAACTTAACAACTCTTAAATCCTAAGTTTCTGGAATTCAGTGTTTTCCTGAACAGTTGTTTTTCAATATGTTTGGGATATGGAGAATATCACTTCTGTAGGGAGTTTGGAAATATGTGAGGGAGATTTAATTTTCAAAGAAATGGGAAGCTGATACTGGTATTTACTTCTGAGGGTCAGTGATGATAAGTGCTTTGGAAGGGATAGGACTGTTCAGCACAAGGAATAATTGTCCTGGCCCAAATGTCAGCATTTTGTTAACATTGATAGTTTGATGGTTAGGAGAGCAGGCTTTACAGTGACGCTCTGGCATCAAGTAGCTCTGTAGTCCTGGATACATTAACATCTCTAGGTCTCAGTTCGTTGGCTGCTAAATGGGGATAACCTTACAGGAGTGATTGTAGAGCTATAAGAATAAAAGAATACAGAGTATTTAGTCCAGTGCCTACCTTACAGCAAATGCTCAAGAAATTGCAGCTATTTTTAAGACTCTTGAAATATAATAGTTTCTTTTCTTTTAACTTTTATTCTAAGTTCAGTGGTACCTGTGCAGGTTTGTTACATAGGTGAACTCTTGTCATAGGGGTTTGTTGTGCAGATTATTTCATCACCCGGGTATGAAGCCCAGTACCCAATAGGTATTTGTTTTGATCCTCTCCCTCCTTCCACCCTCTACCCTCCCATAGGCCCCAGTGTGCGTTGTTTCCCTCTACGTGTCCATGTGTTCTCGTCATTTAGCTCCCACTTATAGGTGAGAACATGCGGTATTTGGTTTTCTGTTCCTGTGCTAGGTTTCTAAGGCTAATGGCCTCCAGCTCCATCCATGCTGCTGCAAAGGACATGATCTCGTTCTTTTTTATGGCTGAGTAGTATTCCATGGTGTATACGTTCCACATTTTCTTTACCCAGTCTATCATCAATGGGCATTTAGGTTGATTCCCTGTCTTTGCTATTGTGGATAGTGCTGCAGCGAACATACACGTGCTCGTATTTTTATAACAGAATGATTTATATTCCTTCAGGTATATACTCAGTAATGGGATTGCTGGGTCTAACGGTATTTCTGTTTTTAGGTCTTTGAGGAATCGCCACACTGCCTTCCACAAGGGTTGAACTAATTTACACTCCCACCAACAGTGACAGTGTATAAACATTCCTTTTTCCCTGCAACCTCGCCCACATCTTTTATTTTTTGACTTTTTAATAATAGCCATTCTGAGTAGTGTGAGATGGTATCTCATTGTGGTTTTGATTTGCACGAAATATAATATTTTGAATTTATCCAAATGCTATGTCTATCTGTCAAAATTACCTCATTCATTAAAGATGCCATTTCACAAGCAATTGCTAGAGATTTTTTTATTAATAAAAAAGATTTATTTATTTTTTGATTTTTATTTATATTTATTCTTAATTTTTGTGGGTGCATATGTAGGTTTATATGTTTATAGTATTTGTGGTTTATTTTTTGAAAGAAATATTTTTCTCTTCTACAAGCAGCTTCTGTAAGACGAAGATGAAGACTACATGATTCCTAGGAGGAGAAGGAGGCCCAGGGTATTTCTCTGTTTATCTTCTTTCTCTGTTGTATCATCTTTCTCTTTCTTTCTTTGTTTCTTTCCTTCTTTCCCTTTCTTCTTTCCATTCCCCTTCCTTCCTTCCTTCCTTTCTTCCTTCCTTCCTTCCTTCCTTCCTTCCTTCCTTCCTT